>NW_006285240.1:1822601-1839403 GCF_000327345.1 Myotis davidii | reverse complement strand
GGGCCCGGCCTGTCAGGAGGAGAAAAAGTTTCCAAATTTCCTCAGCCCTGATTTGTAAAACCCTTGTATCTTTTTTAAAAAAAAATTATTATTATGTTTGAGAGAGAGAGAGAGAGAGAGAGGAAGGGAGAGGGGGAGAGGGAGTAACATTGATCTGCTGCTTCTTGAACGCCTCCTACTGGGGATCAAGCCCTCAACCTAGGCATGTACCCTACCCGGTTTTCACAGATAATGTCAGGAAATATCTTGACATACCATTCTCTGTCTGATAGCACTGCTTCTTCCTGAGGGGAATATTTCTGTTTGGTGTATCTTTAATTATCCTTTACTGTTTATTAAAAAATGAATAGCAAATGACTTTCCAAGACAGTGTTAATAAGACAGTGTTAGCTCATTTTATGAGAGATGGATAAGAAGTCAGAGAATATGTTCTAGAAACATAAATTATGTATCTTTATTTCTCTCTTTAAAATATGGTCTCAAGCGCTAAGAGTTCTTTCTTCTTCCTTTCTTTCTTCCTTTCTTTCTTTTCTCCCTCCCTTCCCTCCCTTCCTTCCTTCCTTCCTTCCTTCCATCCTTCCTTCCTTCCTTCCTTCCTTCCTTCCTTTCTCTCTCTTTTTTTGAGAAGATACTGGAAGAAGAATGGACTTTAGATCCAGAAATCCCTGGATCATATTTTGGTTCTTTACTAGCTAAATAATTTCAACAATTTACCTAATCCCTCTGAGCCTTGCAAGGTCATTATGAAGATCAAAAATAATGATACAGCACATGGTAAGAAACCAGTAAGTAACATCTGATCTACATAAAATAGCTGGCATAGTTAGGGACCTACTAAGTGCTTAATGAGTAGAGACAAAAGTAGGTTTATAGTTGTTCATATGAAAAATAACATGATGAATCATGCTAATACAAGAATAAACTGTTTTGCATACTCACAACTGTAAACCTACTTTTGCCCCACCCTATATCTATTAGTTCATTTGCAATATGCAACTGATGATTGCTAGTATCATACCTGTTGGAAGTGTATCATGTTCTGATAAGGGTTTCCCCAATCAAAAGCTTGGAACACACCAGAATGAACCGCCTATAACAAAATAAAAAGAATAAACACATTAAAATAATATAAAAGCATAGATTTAGAGACAGTAAACAAGAAATATACAGAGAAGATTGACATTATGTTCCACTTTTTAGCACATGAGAAAATTTCATAAAGACTAATAAGCCAAATAACAATGATACAAATTTATACTAATTAATGAAACTGATTATCAAGCTTATATTCCCCCCTATAATTTTCCAATGAAAATCCTCAGACTGCAATGCCCTTAAGTGTTACAAGGCTATACTCAGACATTTTTTAGAAGATGCTGAACAGAATGATTCTTAAATATCTTGGCTTAAGGAATTTTTATACATAATTTTTAAAGGCACCACCTATGTAGCCCCTACATTAAAAAATGACTGCCATTATTCTTAAACAACTTTAAACCTTACTATCCTTATCAGGTGGTCTAAGATATTACAATGTTACTCATTATTCTTAAACAAGTTTGTTACTATTGAAAGGAATGTTTATGCACAGAACTTCTCAGTGCTTCCTGTGGGAGGTGTGGCATGGCTGTGTCCTTTCGTCTGCAAGGCCAAACATCCTGCCGCCTTATCAGTAATGTGGCCACAGGCTGCATGTCTGAGGTGCCATGCATGCCTATGTTTGCATTTTAATTTTAGATCAGATGTTGGGATAGAAACATTCATACACCTAGGGGTTCCTTTTTCTGTTATTTGCCACCCATGCCAATTAGAAGAGACAGATAATTTTTACCTTTATACCAAGCACTTCATTAAATTATTCTGACTACTCTAAAGGTTTTTTGTGTTTTTTTTTTAAACTCACTCACTCACTTATTTATTTATTTATTTATTTATTTATTTATTTATTTATTTATCCTAACCCGAGGATATTTTTCTATTGATATTTAGAAAGTGGAAGAGAGAAGGAAAGACAGAAATATTGATGTGAGAGAAACACATCGATTGGTTGCCTCCTGCACGAGCCCTGACCAGGGGCCTCGGCCAGGGAGGACTCTGCAACTGAGGTACATACCCTTGACCGGAATCGAACCCAGGATCCTCCGTTTCACAGGCCTATGCTCTTTCTGCTGAGCCAAACTGGTTAGGGCTCTAAAGGTTTTTTTCACACTCATTGATTTAAACTTGATTTTTAGTTTTAAATGATTCCCATCAGATTTGTATTGACAGAGGCAGCAACCTTTTGTTATTGAAATTCTGCAAATTTTCAACAATGGGAAGCAATAGCCAGTACTAGCTAGGAACTTGGATTCTGGCATCAAACAGACCCGGTTTGAATCCTGGCTTAACAGAATATTGAACCGGAGGTCCAGGACAAGATCTTTATCTTCTCTAAACCTATTTTTTCAATAAATCTCTTTTCACTAATATTACTACCATCATCTGCATCTTTGTCTATGTAACTGATGACCAAATATTTTATCCCCCACCTTTATTTCTATCCTGAAGAGGACTTCCTGCCAGAGAAGGGTACTTTTTAAGAAGAGTCAGCTGTGCATGTGTAAGGGATTGGCTATTTAGAGAGTGGAGGAGAGAGGGAAAGACAGAGAGAAATATCAATGTGAGAGAAACACATCAATTGGTTGCCTCTTGCATGAGCCCTGACCAGGGTCCCAGGCCAGGGAGGAGCCTGCAACTGGAGGAGCCTCCATTTGTAGAATGGAGATATCGATGTCTTTATTGAAAGATTGTTATGAGAATGAATTTGATGATACTGAATGAAACCATGTACATAAATAGCAGAAGAACACATAGTAAGTGCTCAATAAATATGAAATTGAAGTTGCATTGTCTGGAAGGTCATGCCCGTCGAGAGGCTCCGTCTCCTCACCAGTAGGAGGCCCTATGACTCAAACTTCATTTTCCCTATTTGAGTGTGAAGGCTTATCTCCTGAAGGTAGAACTCTTCAAAGAGTTTCCGAAACTCTCAGCTAGTGTGTCTGGCTATCTATAGCAGTGATTCTAAATTTTAAAGCAAAGAACAGTGTGTAGGTTAAATTCCTAGAGATCTCAGCTATATATAAACTTTGGGAAGTTTCTCTCTCTCTCTCTCTCTCTCTCTCTCTCTCTCTCTCTCTCTCACACACACACACACACACACACACACACACTTGGGTCAGACAACTATACTAATCGAATTTGACTTACCTTTGAGCTTGTCAAATATTGAGTAATAGAATAATACATGCACATACAAAGCTGGGGGTAAAAGTAGACAACACTAATCTATTTTAATCCCTACCTAATATTTAATTTTCTCTAATTTATTTCTCTGAATTATTTTCACACTCTGAAATGGCCTATATGCCCACTGGAGGGTGAAATAGTCTATGTCATGACACCTAAAGTTCTATTAAAGCTAGTGATTTCCAAGAGGAGAAAATACAAGTTTTCCTAGAAAAAGCAGTTTGGAGTAATCTAAGGATCAGAAGTCAGTGAATAAGTCTAGGAACCAAGCCCAATTCCAGACACCGAAGATGTGAAGACTAGAAGGGTGTAAAGGAAATCCGCATGAGTTCACGCTGATTCTAGAACACCAACTGGACAGTGGCAGGTGCCTGCAAAACCCTGCAGGGAGTTCTCTGGGAGCTCTCCTTGGGGATCTTGCAGAGATGTGTGTGTCTCACATCAGAAACAGGAAGCACGTACCTGGGCCCAGTGTAGCATGTTCTGAACAGATGTTCCTGCCGGACTATGTGCCAAATAAACATCCAAGCGACTCTGTAAAGAGATTATGTCTCATTTGAAGGCTCATCATATAATCACATCACAAGTAAATGTGAATATCTTTTCTCTGTTTTTCTTTTAGGAATAAACATATAGCGTAACCTCTGATGACTCATTATCCAAAGAAGGCCACCTTTAAGAACTTTCCCTTCCCTTAGCTCTGTTCTTCTGTCCTGAGCAGTGTCTCATAGAGCCCACAGAGAGCCTCCCACTCGTCAAAGACAGAAGATAATACAGATTTTCTTTCCAGTCTTGCCTGGGACAGGTCTAAGAGGACAAGAAGTCATTGACCTTCTTCTTCACCCAATGTCATGTCCCGAAAGACATTCTGAGAAAGTTGTTCGTTGTAAGACATTGAGAACAAATCTGAGTGTTCACTTTGTCATCTGATTTTTAAAATGTGGTAATATTCTGCAAGGCTCTTTGAAAGTTTGTGGGACATAATCCATCCAATATTTTAACCTCCACTAACTCTTAAATTTATTCTGAATTTTAAAAACCCTTGATTTTTTTTCATAATTTCAATTGCATTTTTTTTTAGTATATAAAAGAGTTATTTTTCCACCAAAGTTGACATCAGAAATATCTTGGAGCTTAAAAAAATACAACTACTTATGAGTTACCCAAACCTAGAATCAATATTAAAATCTCTAAGACTGAGTTCTGGACATGTGTATTTTTTCAAAGTTCTACAAACGCTCTGTTTAGGTATTCCTGGTTATACTGTACTAAAATAAACATTCTTGCAGGCATTGTAATATTCCATAGTCCAATACCCAACAGTGAGAAAAAAGGCATTCTTACTATATAAATATACAACAGCCCCCCCCCCATTTATGTTCCACTGTGTTATTTTGTGAAGTTTTTCTTTAGCAAACTCTCAAACCATGTTGAGAGGGTGCTTTTGAAATTATCTCTATTGAGTTTGCTTAAAGGTCTTTTTACTTACCTTTACCTACATGAAATGCTTCCATCTAAGTGATAGGCAAGCATGGATTCCCTAAGATGTGAAAAGGCAGTGGCTAAAACATGTTTTGCATAAACAATCTTTTATAAATCTTGCTTGAAAGCAAGGACAGTGTTAATCAGTGCTTTCCACTGACAGAGAGATACAAGTCTCTGGGCAGAATCTGTGACATAGGTGGAAATCAACTTCAGCTTTGTCTCTGGTTACAAACATATCTCTTCCCTGGCTGGGGAGTAAACAGTAACTTCCTCTCTTTTTCATTCCCACTCTGGGTCAGCTAGTGGTAACTAAAAAAAAGGAAAGGATCTCAGTTCAGTTGGAAAGGACTGGCAAGAACTCTAACATTTATTCGTCTCAATATCCCTTAAACAGTGAATGTACAGCTGTCATTGAAGAGCCACCCCTCTATCCCTTTGGGTTAAAGAAGGGGCTCACAAAATGGCCATTTCCGCATCACTTATGAAAGTAAAAAAAAAATGATTTAAAAAATAGAGACACCTGAGCTCACTCCCTAAAATTCTACTTCAGTAGGTCTGAGATAAGGCTCAATCAAGCACAGCAAGATTAATTTCAAAACCATAGCCATAGTCAAAGGGAAGGACTTTTTAATGTAGTGCTTTGGCCACTAGCTAGAGTTGATGAGAATTTTCAGCAAAAAACCTTCTTCTCAAATCCTCCTACGAAACCAGGTGGACTCAGCTTTGGTGGGAAGCCACGAACATGCTAATTACATTTCCAGAGACAAAAAAAGCAGATCTTGAATGTAGTTTGTATGCAATTTAGAATGAAATCTCCTAACTGCTGTTTAACAAAACATTTGCTTTCCCAACCCAACTATTTACACGTACCATGTTTAAGTTTTTTGGGTCAAATCCACAAAAAGAAAATAGGAAGTTGCTGCAAATACGATGAAATAGCTTCTGGTTGCACACTTTGGTGGCAATGAATTGGTCAAAAAATGTATGAGGAGAGAACATCTTGTCACCAAATAACACCTGCAAGTTCAATTTAAGACACAATCAAATTTCATAGATGTGCATGTCAAGAGTGGAGAATGAGTGTTAATTCAGATAAGTACTGGACAGAAGATGACATCTGCTTAGTACTTATAACTAACTCAGTGAAACTGGGAGTTCTGTTAAATTCTGCCCTTGTAGTTCTTCCAACTCACCTCTTTTCCCAAGAGCCTTTACTTGGAGTATTTTTGTAATGCCCCCTAAGAAATGAGTCCCCACAGAACACTGTTAAGGCTTTGGCATACGGGATACTTTGGTTTGATTTTGGGCTCTGTCTCTTACACCTTAGGAAAGTATTTACTTTCTATTATCCTGAAATTTCTCAACTATAAAATGGAAACTTAATATGCACTAAGTAGGACTGCTGTGAAGATAATAGGTCATGTTTAAAAGGCACCCCGTGCATTTTCTAGAACCCAGTAAACATTCCAAATACAATGTTATTATTATATTTAGTGACTGACACAGACTTAAAGAGTCATTCCTTGCAAAATCTTTTAATGAACTCTAGAGGCAAAAACTGAACCCAAAGAAATGAATCTCTACTAATGGAATTTTCAAGCAATGGTACAGGTAAGTTTAACTTATCTTTTGAACTTTAAGAAATTTAATTTAATTCTTGAAATTAAAACATAAATTAATATCTAAACTCCTTGCATATAAGTACAACCTTGCATTTTTAAAAAATAATAACTAGTTTTATAATCTTAGGATCATAAACTAGATATAAAGCTGAAAAGATTTCCTTTTATTCTTAAAACTTTTGGAAACCTCCATTTATAGTAAAAAAAAAACAAACCACACCCAAAATACAACTGTCATATCTCGCTCCTGGAATCCTTCATTAATTGACTAAAAGACAACAATAAATAGCATTTACTTTTATTACACAAATACCTTACAATGTGTTACACTATCTCTGGTAAACTAGATCTAGTAAATTCCTACTGGTTATAATTTGTTAAATTCTGAGTTCAAAAAATAGTTACCTTATACAGTCAAAGATAATCTTCATTCAATGGAATATCTTATATTCCATGGAATATTAATGAAGTATATGATACGTCATGACTTAATATAACCCTTAGTGCCAGAGAGAGGGAGGAAATAAAGAAAGAAGGGAGAGGCTACAATATGTTAAACTCATTCAAATGATACTTCTTTAGGTCTGACAAACAATAATTAACCATTGCAGAAATTATCTAATTTATTCTGGCCTCTTATTCACTTTATCCCAATCAGTGGGTTAATCCACTTCACAAATTGTAACTCTTCCTATATAACTGTCTACATGGTAGTTTAATAATAGTGCCTATCTTTTATTTTTTTTATTTGTTTTTTTTAATAGTACCTATCTTTTAATAGAATGTTGACATCTATGTTCTCAAGTGTGATAACCTAAATAGATCTCCACAGGAATAAGTTAAAGTAGAAGGCAGGATCTGATTTAACTCAGTGGACATTTTTGTTTTTCATTTACCAATATCTTGGTCATCCACACTTGGCAGAAAATTCATGTGAAAGAAAACAGCCAATTCAGAGAGTAATCAACCAGGGAAATACTATTGAAGAAAGAGGTTATAGCTATCATAAGGGGTCCTTGTTCTTTGTTCTGAGAGTTGACTTTCCTAAAGACAGAGTGAATTAGCATGGTAGTCTCTGACTTGACTCCACTGCTATGTCCATGCATGAATGACTCAGCTAAAGGACCACACATTTACCTAAGAATAAATAATTGCTCTTTTAACCTAAAAGGGAGGGTAATAATGCAGACTAAGTAGCCATATAGCATCCACTTGGAGAGTGGTAAACATGCTGACTTGTCACTGTAATTCCAAGTTTGCTCTGGAGGGGGCATGTTTGTCTCATAGCAGTATAGAGGTATGCTTTTTCTGTTAACTCTTTGGGCACCTGTATGAGAATTAGAAAAGCCCTCTCCCCTTTTATTCTGCACACATGGCCCCATGCCAGGGCACATGGCTGGCCAAGCAGAACATGGACTGGATTCAATAGCTGAGCTCCATAAATTACATATTGGATTCGATAGCCTGTTTGGCTGCATAAGGATCTAAGACTGACTTCTTCGGGTTGGCATGGAAAATGACAACATATAAAAAGGGCACTGGCCATGGATGGTCTGATCAGATCTGGATTCAAATTCTGGTTCTGTCATCCGTTCACTAGGTGATTTGGGACAGAATGCTTAGCCTCTCTGAAACTCAAATTCTTCTTTCAAGAAATGGAGGCAATATTAATAATCCTTATTGTTGTAGATAATATGTTTAAAAGAAAGCAAAGGGTCAAAGCAAGCTATAATTTAGAGAAGAGAGAGACAATTAGGAATTAGTGGGTCACATGTGGTAGCTCCTCTATTGGAGTTAAAGCTCTTTCAGGGTAGCCTTTCGAAAACTACAAATCTGATCAAGCCATTTCTCTGCTTAACATACTTCATTGGCTTCTCATTACTAACAGAAGAAAAATCTAAACTCCTTAACATGACACAATTGCTTTCCATTTACTGTCCCCTACTGTCCCTAGCCAAGTCTACCATGACTGTCACATGCACCCTAATTTTCAGTCATATCCATCAGCTGAATGTACCTTTATAGACATAGCCATTTTCTGATGCTATGCTTTTGAAATAGTAGCTCCTAGATATATTTTCACAGAATTGAATTGAACTGCACTACGCCACCGGCATTTCAAAACATGTGAAAGCTGAAGCAGAGTTGTACAAATTGAGAAAAATAGAAAGAGCCCACCATCTCAAAATATCTTTTAACTGTGTGGAAATGCTAAAATAAATTAGCAAGCTATTACCCAGCATAGGGCCCGGTCTC
Source organism: Myotis davidii (assembly GCF_000327345.1). Taxonomy (NCBI): domain Eukaryota; kingdom Metazoa; phylum Chordata; class Mammalia; order Chiroptera; family Vespertilionidae; genus Myotis; species Myotis davidii. The sequence goes on along the minus strand of NW_006285240.1, from coordinate 1,830,755 downwards.
GGCTGAATCTCTATGGCACAAGAGGGAAATGTGAGCATTTTCCATGTTGCTTAGTGGTTTTCCTGCTATTGTGGTTCTGGGTTGTATAAGTATAGAATTGACTCATCATAGGTTAATTTGCTTATTATTATTATTATTATTATTATTTACCAATCAAAATCCCTGGCTTCTATAAAAATTGTCTCAGCTTTATTTGCTTTAATTGAAATCATTGATTTCAATTATACACTGTGATTACCTTTTGTCTAGTAGGGGAGAAGCCATATTAATACGCAACAGGAAAAAACACCAATACACATAGACCAATTCTCCTTGATAAATGATCAGTTTAGCTAGCTGTCAGCTAGTAGAAAAATCTGGGGTCAAAGACCCCATCTGGCTTCACACTGTGATCTCAACCACTACTCATACTGCCCCTCAGAAACCAGGGGCCACTGGGGAGAAATTTAACCTACTAGATTAAACAAATCAATTACTCAATTCAGCATTTGCTTTATCTGTAACTGAGGAATGACATACATGAGAGAGAAGACATTGATGAAGATAATAGGGTAGAATGGCATCAGAGTGAGCCCCCTGAACTCTATTACTAAAATTGCACATCAACAGTAAGCGTACATGGATACCTCCAACACTTATTATAGTCTCAGAGGTTTGTAAAATGTCACTTGGTTTCCTTCTATTGAAATCAGTGGGAACAGAGCTAGTTTTCATTCTACAGATTTAAACTGGAGAAGTCACATACCTTGACTCCTTCTCTGGAAAGATTTGTTAATTTTCTCAGAGGACTGTGGGTGTATTTCACTGTAATGACTGGAGCCAATGCAAAAAATATTTTAATCCTTTTAGCCAGCTCTGGATTTGTAGAGAATGCTATGAAAGCTGAAAGGGAAGAAGACACTAGTTTATAACAATTCTTAATCTATCTTAAATGATAGCAGAAGTATTATATTAAAAACAACAACAAAACAAATATAAAATAACTCAGAGTAAACACCATTTGTAGGAAGGATTTTTCTAAATTTCTCAGGAATGGAATTGGCTAATACAGAATAAAGTGTTTTCTGTCTCCAGAGAGGAAAAGAGTTGCAGAGAGGGTTCAAATATCCCTTGTGGGGTATGTCTAGGTAAATTCCTAGGACCATTACTGCTCAACCACAGTCTTTAGTATCAGACAAAACTGAGCTATAATTTTGGCTTCCCATTTACCAGCTGTGTGAAGATTTGGGTAAGTTATCTACCCTGTATAAGTCTCAGTTTTCTTAATCTGTAAATGTGGAAAATAGAATCCTCATGGAATGATTCTTTTGAAGGTGAAAATACATACATATTATTTGGCAGTATCACCATTAGAAAGGATCTCTATATTACCATTTGTAAAATATGAATGATAATGGTTTCACATGTCTGTAGTTTTCAATGAGAGAATGTATGTAAGGTGCCTAGTATAGTTCAGACATATACTAGAAACCTAATTAGGATTAAGATATAGAAAAGAGACTGGGGGAAATGCTGTTGGCATTGCTGAGGTCTGTAGCTGAATGGGGAGCAGTGAAAGGAGTGAAGTGTCTCATGGCTTTGAGGCATGGCCCCATCCACATCCACTCTAGCCCAGGGCACCCTGGGAAGTGAAAGGCACACTAACCGTGGCATATAATCAGTGGGATTTATAATTTTCTGCTTTCCTTTTGGTGTCTTCTCTAGACTACGAGATCTTTAAAGGAAAGATGTCTACCATATTTATTTCTTACCCAGTGTCTGGAAATTGTTTGTTGTGCACATAGATAAATAATTCTCTCAAAATAAATACATGTATGTATTATGAGAGAATTATAAATAATCCTTCTGGCATCATTATGAATCTACATAGATTCAGTCCAATGGGAAAAGAAATCATTGTTGTGGTTCTTATTTCATTTAATCTTCAAAAATCAGCCAGAGGATAGGGTTTTCCACCTCAAGTCCCCAAGCTAGAGACTGAACAGAGGGAATAAATCCTGATCCCTTTCATAAATATGGAAGAAGATCCTCTGACACTCTCAGATCACACCTGCCCCAAACACACCGATGGTGGTGCCTTGGGAGTGGCCCACATAGAAGAGTCGCTCCTGTCCAGTTTTCTCTACAATAAAATCAATCGTGGCTGGAAGATCATATTTAGCCATCTCATCCACACTGCAAAAGAAGAAAACAACAAAATTGGAAAAACATATCTCATTATTAGGCCTGCAATATCCAAACACATTCATTGCAGACATTTGCTTTTCTTAAATATTAAGACTAGAGTCAATATATGATATTATGGGTCTCTGTGACTTTTGAGGATGTCACCTTGATTGCAAGAATAACGTTGCTAAGAAAATGGAATCAGAAAAATCTGATTTGCAAAGATCTACAAAGGCTTTTCCTAAAAGGCCAGTCATATTTCACCTAATTCTACAGATTTACCAAACTCCCTTAAAAAGAACAATGACCTAGATAAAAGCAAACCGTTTTGCAGACCTCAGCCCAGAAACACTGAGTCAGTGAAGACTCGTGGTAATCTGAGTATTTATCAATCACCTCAGGTGGTTTTTTTTCGTGTGTGTAGTTGGGAAAACACTCACATAGTAAACCATCACGTTATCTGCAATAGTTTAATGACACAACTGCACTGGGTGTGGAATTAGGAAATGCAAAATCGCTTCCAGGTATAAGGCAGGAATGAGGCCAAAGGAAAAGTGCTTTAATGACCTTCAAGGTATGGTTCTTGGCTCTTATGCGAATACAGGGGTTTGACCCCATGACCAAGACCTGACTCCAGGGGCAGGTTTCCGCACTGTCCTCCGATGGAGGGCAGAGTTCTTTCACTTCTTGGAGAGTAAACATTTGAGTGTCTGGTTCACAAGCTTTTCAACTAAAACCTTGTTTCTGGTCCCATATCTCAATCAATTCCTCTTTAATAAGACACTATATCAACTTCTTCTGGGGTCCATATGGACAAAGTGATAGTCTTGGAACTAACCTTTCTAAAGCTGACCTTTGCATTTTGATTTTTTTTGCATATATATTTTGCATACACATACATACAGCAAGTGGTGTTTTAAAATCAAACATAAGTGCAATCATAAGAGCCTTCTTTTCAGAGCCTGTAAAGAAAGTCGGGGTAGAGGTGGAAATATTCGTTTTCTTCTTGTGAATTCCATTGGATGCATTTGGACAGAAAGGGAAAAATCAAAGGGTGTTCATTCATTTATAAATGACAAAATACACACTTTATTTTGTGTGTGTGTGGGGGGGGGGCGGGGTTTACCTGAAGGCCCAGAATTCTGGTGATTTGGGTGAGAATTTCAAGTGTTTTCTGGACCAGGTATTTCCCCGGCTGTTCCCCATCCACACATCATAACCAGTATCTGCTAGAAGGAAAGCCAAGCTGTTGTTGGGCAAGTTGCAGATCCAGTTATTGGCAGATGCAACTAAGCCATGTTGCAAATACACAACAGGTCTTGGATCTGCAAAACAGGCAAAAGAATTTCACGTCAACTTTCTCAGTGTCTATAAGAGAAGTCTCTTTCCTGCCTTCCTGTAGTATATACACGAAAAGATGAAATTTGGTGCCAGGCAAACCCAGGGTCTAGTCCTTTCTGAACTACTTACTTGGGCAAGTTTTTTACCTTCTCTAGGTCTTATTTTTTTCTTTGTAAAATTTGGATTTTACATCATGTATTGTATTATTCTTTAGGAGCTGGAGTCAGATAGTCCTGGTTCAAAATCTATTCTACTATGTATTAACCTTTATGGTTGTTAACTCAGTTCACTTATCTGTATAATGGGCAATAATAAAAGGTTATCTCATAGTGTAGTCACAAGAATTAAATTAGAACTAAAATACATAGGACTGTCCAGCACAATAAATATTTGGTCTATTATTATTTATATTAATAATATTTTATTCCTCAAAGAGTATATGATAGCAAAACTAACTTTTTCTCAAAATAATAACAAAAAAACATAAAAATGCCATTTGTTGAATGCCAGGCACTATGCTAGATTTTACAAACACAGCTTAATTTAATTTGTACTCTCAGAAAGCAAAATCCAAGAATATAAGTGAAATGTTATGCAATATAAAATTGTTAATTTGGTATAAAAGCCCTATTGATAGTGTAGAATTGAAACAATTTGACTAAGAAACAGAAAAGAAAAAGAAGGAAGTTGGGAAACTTCGAGAGGAGGTAAGAGTGACCAGTGACCGGAATTATTTTGTCTTTTATAAATGGTTTGTGAAGGTCACTTTTGGTGCTGCACCAGTTTCCTGAGACTGGGTAGGCTAGAATGGACTCTCAGAGAGCCTTCAGCCATTTGGAAGCAAGGAACTATGCCCATTTATGCACCTTTTCAGCAAACAGAAAGAAAAGGTATTCCAAATTCTACTAAAGTTAAGTACCACCAAATAGCAGTTATAGTCTATAGCCCCTCTGATCTGAGCTCTCAGGCAGCTTCTTCTTATAGAGGCAGCTTTCCATCTCATGCATTTTGGCAGCTACCTGGCAGAGATCATAAGATAAAAGTTTGTGGAAAGAAAGTCCTCATGAGTATTTATAAAGAAACTAGAGTAGCTAGGCCGGTGTGGCTCGGCAGTTGAATGTCAACCCAGGAACCAAGAGGTCACAGGTTCAATTCCTGGTCAGGGCACATGGCCAGGTTGTGGGATCAATCCTCAGTAGGGGGTGTGAAGGAGAACACTGATTGGTGTTCCTATCTTTCTATCCCTCTCCTTCTAAAAATCAATAAAAACATATTTTTTTAAAAAATAGAGTTATTTGTGGGAGTGGATGGTTCTATTAAGTCAACACCATTCCAATTTAGATTGTCTCTTTAAATAATTAACCCTTCTAATGTTAGGGAGTTTGTTATACAACACTCCAAAGAATAAATGGAGCTAAAAATCAGAAAAGAAAGTACAGTTCTTGCCAAATGGATCCCTCTTTTCTCTACCGATATTAACATCTATTGCAGCGAGCTAGAAATGGCTCTTGCATTAAGTTCAAGTATAGAACTAATAGGGTCAGATTTACTTAAGAACATAAAATTCCATTGAATTGGGTGAAGGACTAATTACAACTGATATAATACCAGTTAGAAAGCTATTGTACTAGTTGAAGCAATAGATAATAATGATGTGTTAACCTACACTTGAGCGATATTGAAGCTGAGAGAAGTTTACAAATCAGAAAGAAATTTAGAAGGCAAAATGAATAGATCTCGGTGATTGGCTGTATATAGGAGGTAAGGGAGAAGAAAGTATCAAAATGACCTTTCAGTTTCTAGATTTAAGCTGGAAAGTAGTTATCTCTAGAATAAGAAAAACGTTTTCTTTTTGTGCTTTTTAGGAAGGAGGATAAAGCGAAGAAGAAAAGGCTAAATAGTGTATGGGAAAATTCTGGAAAAATTCCAAAGGGTTATACAAATGAGAGTAGTAGAGAAGGAGGTGATGATTTTCCTCCTTTGATGGGAAGGCACTCGGCTCTGTTTAGAATAAAAACTGCTTTGCTGTTATCAGCACATCGAGGAATCTCTGCTTTAGGCATTATTTCTTTCACAACAAAATAAACCCTACCTGTTCTTGGACATCCTCTCCCGTGAGGAATCCTGTAAATTCCAAGGACATAGCCATCTTTTGTCACAACATTATAATTTTCATAAGGATAACCCCAGTACGAAATAACTTGGCTCTGAAAAGAGGAAAAACATATATATATATTATATTTATGTTGTGATCTCTTGATTTTTATACCTGCAATGCAATATAGTACTTCCAGCCACAGCCTACTCTTCCCCAATGTATTGAGACAGAATAAAGCAGGAAAATCAGGATAACTTGAAGAGGGTTTTAAACTGGGGATGGATGCATACAAAGCAGGGGTGAGGCAAGGTTGGGTGACTATACAAGCTGGGTTCTCCTGGCCTGGTATTGTTAATACACACTGGCTCATTCTCAAAATGTTTTGACAAGAAATTATGTGGACATCTAATGAGAAAAACCATAGGTGATACTGAGGCCAGTATCAAGTGAGGTGTTACCTCCCTATTACCTTAAAGGAGATGAGAAGTGGTTACCAGAATCAGCATGAGAAAGTCAGGAAGAGAGGGCCACATTGAGAGGAGCTGTGATCTCTAGCAGAGACAGCCTGCCTAAGGTGACCTCCAGGACAAGAACTCATCTAATTGCACTCTCCTCCTTCCTTCTGATCTCCTGTTCAGGGTTTCCATTGTATGAACTGGTCTAAAAACGAAAGTTCAAGGGAGCTTATTGACCTAGTTCTTACAGGTCAGCCTCTTAGACAGAGAAAACATTGTAAGAAAATACAGAGTGGCTCCAGAGGGGTAAACAAAAGATATACCAACTACAACAGTATAAAGAAGAGGAGAACTATTGTTGATTGCATAGAAGATGGTTTATATCCCCTGTTTTATTAATCTCAATGTATAGCCTTTCAGATAGAATTATAGTGGCCCCTTGGTTCTCAAACTTAATTTGTTCTGGAAGGCTGTTTGAGAAGCAATTTGTTTGAAAACAGAATAATTTTTCCCCATTAGAAATGCAAATTGAATTAATCGGTTCCAGATGCCCAAATGGTTCCCTGTTTTATCCTTTCTTATATACAGTGCATGTCTAATGTACTGTATAATCTATAAATAAACACTTCTTTTCTTAACTTTATTGAACCAGCTCCTACTAGCCTTAAAGGAATCACTTTGAGTGCTCGGTCCAGGCCAGTGGTGTCTTTCAGACCAGCTTGCAGCATCTTTGCTTGTTCATATATCACTGCCTCCGAAATGTTGTCATTCGCTAACTGCTTCTCTCTCGTTTATGCAGTTCAACAACATTGCCTGTGATCGTTGCTTCTTTCACACCCTTAGCAACATTATCACTCTTGATTGCCTCTTTATGTTTTAAAACTGGACTAATCTATTTCAACAGCAACAAAAGTCTTCTCTCCTTTGTCGCCCGAGAGGTGCTTTTTGTCATACTGAGGTATCAGTGTGAAAGGGTTGTCAGGCTGATAACCAAAGTTTGATTGGACAACCGAGACATTTTTTCTGTGAACAACTTGGTCAAAAACCGATTTGTTCAAGATGAGAGACTTTCGAGAAACAAGGTTTGACTATATATCCTTCATTGGAGTTGAGAAAACTAATTTTCCAGAAGATTAACCATCTGTCAGAGATTGTACAACTAGGAAAAGATAAAGACAACAATTAAAGCCAAAGTAAGTTTGGCGCCAAAGCAAGCCCTTAACACAAAATTAGGTATTAACCCATGCCAGGCACTCAAGAGGTGTGTACACATATAGGGCCACATGAAGCAGTGGTTATAAGCTCAGACTCTAGACTCGAGACTAACAACATGGCACTGAATTCCAATGCTTTCTCTTACTAGCTATGAAACTTTGGGGAAGTTACTTAACCTTTCTGGGTCTCATTTCCCTCAACTATAAATTAAAGATAATAATAGTAACTCTTCACAGATTTGTTGTGATGATCATACACAAAGAATCTAGAACAGTGCCTGGCACAAAGTGCTATATAGTGTTCGTTATTCTTATTATCATTATAGAATAATTAAGAGCCAAAAAGCATTTAGACCAGGACAAGAAGATGTGTGTGAATATGGGCAGAAAGGAAAATTTGGATTAAGGACATACACTGAGTGGCCAGATTATTATGACCACCCCATCAGTACTTCATTGATACTTCCAAAAATACTGAATATTGAAAACTTCCTAAGCAAATACTCTCAAGATTTTATTATTATTATTTGCATAACTAATTCACTTCATTATACTGATGGGGTGATCATAATAATCTGGCCACTCAGTGTATATTCATAGACTATGAGCTCAGCAATGTGATAGAAGATTAGGGGTACCTGCTGGATACATTGTAAAGAGCAAAAAGATGAGACACTAATTTTAAAACTTTGGTAATTCCGTCCTTAAAGTTCTAATATAAAGTGGTGTGGGCAAGTACATCAATAGTGTATAATTGTATACAGAAATATAGAGTACTCCATTAGAAGAAAGCCTATAGTAGACATTGGTCATTCGTCTTTTTTTTTTCTCCCCCAGCACTATTCTGCTCTATCACTCTATTTTATTCTATTCCACCTCT
>NW_006285240.1:1807741-1821895 GCF_000327345.1 Myotis davidii | reverse complement strand
TGCTAGTCATGACAGGTTAAGTTTTGCAGCTATGGCAAAGGGTCCATTCAGCTGCCTTAGTTTCATTCTTCTGTGTAATGGGTCTGGCGAGGGTGACACGCCCAGTCAAGAGGAGGCTGTGTGTTCCACTTTGCAGGAGTGGCAGGTCCTACCGAAACAGCCTTTCTTCAGGCACTTCTCACCAGGGCTGTGTTTGCCTGTGCTTTCCAGGGGTGCGTTTATCTAAGCCTTACATTATTAACTGTAATTGCTGGGTAAGTTGACCTGACTCAGGTATCTCTTGTTAGTGATACTCCAACAGTCCTCTAATTTATTTGACCTGTTTCAATGATGGCTCCCTGATGAATGAGTTCACATTAACATTCTGCTGATTCAAGTAACGCATATGAGGATGTTAGACTAAGAAGAGAGCAGACATTATAAAAGCAAGGTGACTCTCAGTTTTTAAAGAAGAGACTCTTAGCCCAGACTAAATCATATACAATCTATCCTGATGAATGAGTTCACATTAACATTCTGCTGGTTCAAACTAACGCATATGAGGATGTTAGACTAAGAAGAAAGCAGACATTATAAATTCCAGGTGACTCTCAGTTTTTAAAGAAGAGGCTCTTAGCCCAGACTAAATCATATACAATCTGTATAGATTTTGTTGACTTATCACTCTAAATCCACATTTCCCACTGCTTTCCTATAAAGCATGACTCCCATAAGATGTTATTATAAAAAAGAGCTTTAGGTCATGTGGAAACTTGGAATAGATAGATGGATAAATGTTAAACTGTACATGGTGCATATATATGACTTGCTTGGAGAGTCATAGAAAAATATATATACATAGCAATGCTACATACATGACTTGTTTAGACAGCCTTACCTTACAATAGCATAATTAAGGCTGAGAATAATCCTACAGTCAAGAAACTGTTTAACTTTGTTTAAAACTATTTTTTCACAGCCTTATTTCTTCTTAGAGTTTTATTGTTTGAATAACACCAATTAAACATATAAGATCCTGATTTTCTAAGGAATACACTTGGGAAAACTGCTCTGATATTTATTTATTTTTCTATTTGCTATACCAAAAAAAGAAAACCAGTGAAATGAAGGGGAGGCTAAAATTACACAAGTACCCCAAAATTGGAACTCCATCTTTTAAGTTTTCTGCAGATGGGCGCCCTCCATGACTGCGGTGAGAGCTGCTCCGGACTTAACTAAATTTGGTTGTGACCACTTGTAAAATTCTCCTCCATTGCTCAAAATTCTCCCTTCTCTATGGTTATGTTTTGTATTTCCCTCTAGCAACTGCAGCTAGGGGGATATATCAGAATTTCAAGAGAATATTGGTACATTTTCTGTTTCACATAGGTATAAACATTTTACATTAAATGCATGTAGATTATATAGGCAACCCTCATAAGGAAACATTTCCACTTACAGATACATTATTGATGAAATAAATTTCTCAACAAAAGAGTATCAGAAATAATAGAGAACTTCATTTCACTCTTCTCATTGCCCCATTATAGTTATTGTCAGACTTATCAGGCAGACATTTAACCAAGGCTTATATTGATGCTTGGATAGCATTCTCAATGAATCCACACCTCCATTCTTAACTGTGTTACGAAAATAGAGATGAGAATTAGCCAGAATATACAAGTGCAATGAGCTCACAGTATTTCTAAGCAAGCTTTGGTTCTGGAAACACATCAAGGCCAGTTTCTATGTATCGCTCTCTGATGAATCTCAGTCTGCTCAACAGCAAAGCCAGTGATTAGTTCCTGAATGCTCTGCAAAAAGTTTGAGGTGAACGTCAGGCTCTGTCCTTTAGAGAATGAGGCAGCCATGAGAATGCCCCACTGAGACCTCGGACTACAGGGAGCAAAACTGGCCATCCGCCATCTCCCGGGCTCTACCATCCATCACTGTGTCCCACTGAAGATGAATATTGTAGACACTCTGTAAGTGTTGACTACCACTGTTATTACTATTAGTTGAGTGACTTTGCTAGTCAGTTCCATCTCCCTGAAACTTAGTTTTCTTATCTGTATCATGGGGAGAATGCCCCACTGAGACCTCGGACTACAGGGAGCAAAACTGGCCATCCGCCATCTCCCGGGCTCTACCATCCATCACTGTGTCCCACTGAAGATGAATATTGTAGACACTCTGTAAGTGTTGACTACCACTGTTATTACTATTAGTTGAGTGACTTTGCTAGTCAGTTCCATCTCCCTGAAACTCAGTTTTCTCATCTGTATCATGGGGATAATAACACCTGCTAGAGTTAGCTTGAGATGATAAGATGATAAATAATGTCTAAAAAACATCTAACAATGCTTGACACTCAATAAATGGTAGCTATTGACATAACATACCTCCTAGTATGAAGTGATTGTTTCAGATGTATGGCTTGGCTGTCAAATGAGTCCATAAATTTCTTAAAGGAAAGAACCACATTTTACACTCTGCCTGTATTTATAACTTTCATGTCTCTCATGCATCTCTCTAGCTTGCTGATGCTAGATATGGTACAGTTCTTTGAGCTGAATTGTAATTAAATGACAGATTCATTTATACCAATATCTTTTCTCAAAAAGAAACATATGTCAAGCAGTTAAGAATTTCTGTTTGCTTAAACCCTCTACCAAGTATTCTCATTTTATGCTGTATAAAATATATAAATATTGTGTATAACCTTTAATTTATATTTTTGACACCATGTATTGAGCATCTATATGCTTAATCAATACACCAATTATTATTTTTTCCATAAGTAGAAAATGTCAGTTTAGGATTTGAACAAGATTTATTTTACTCCATGTTCTTTTCACTGATTCTCGTTTCCTCATATAAAATTATTCTTTACTGAATTTTTCTCAAAGTATGAATAGACTTTAAAAAGTTTGGACACAGTGTAACTCAGGAAAGGATCAAAACAGATGAGCAATTTTGGTTAAAACAGATTAGAGTATGAAATTATTATCAGTGACAAAACTGAAAATGGGAGTGAGCTTAGAAATGTGAAACCATCCTGTGTATGCAGGTTGCTTGACAACCAAACAAATGACACAACATAGAGCTGGTAGGAACATACACATTAAAATGTAAATAAAATCTGTGCCATTCTCACAGCCAGAGGGAGATGTGATGATTGGGAAACAAATTATACATATATATGAAAGCCACATACAATATTAGTAAGAGGCATGCAATCATATCTTTCCTATTATCAATAATGGCATACTTTTTCTTGTTTCATGTTTTATTGACAAATGAGCCCAGAGGATGAGAAAAGAAATGTAGGAAGACAGAATGAGTGGGAAGAGAAAGAACAATCATATCATAAATTTATACACACAAAATTCTAGACCTTAGTAGTTTCATAATGAATATCCTATTTAACATTTAAGAAAATAATGATTAAAGTTAAGAAAAAATAACCTCAGAAATAGAAAAGGAAGGCATTCTTCTGAACTAACCTTATTAAAATGACCTAAAGTAGCCAAAGCAAATTTGCAAAAGAAAACAAAGTTTGATGATTTACACTACCTGCTTTAAAGGCTTACTATAAAGCTACAGTAATCATGACTGACCCTATTGGGCAGTGTTATGAAGATAAATACATAGTTTAATGTAATACAATAACTAGTCCACAAATAGATACATACACAAATGGTCGATTGATTTTGGGCAGTTTCCAAGGTAATTCAATGGAAAATAATCATATTTTCAAAAACGGTGCTAGAACTATATTAAAGAAAATCATTCTCAACCCCTAATTTACAATACTCACAAAAGTAAAAAGTAAATCATTTGTCTCAACCTAAAAACTAAAGCTATAAAAGTTTGAAAGAAAACACAGAAAATCTGTGTGACTTTGGAGTAGGCAAAGATATTTTAGAACACAAAAAAAATAAAGGAAAAAAATAACAAGTTAGACTTTATCAAAATTAAAAAAAACTTGTACTGTTGAAAAGTCACCATTAAGAAACTTAAAAGTAAAGCCATAGACTTAAGATAAAATCTTTTTAAAACAAGTACCTGACAAAGAAATTTTATCCAGAATATATAAAAATCTGTTACCATTTAATAAAAAGTTAAATGACCAATAATAAAATTGAAAAAAGCTGTGAACAAATAACTTACGATATATATATATATATATGACTAATAATTACATGAAAATGTGCTCCATAAGGAAATGCAAATTACAATGAGATAAATCTTCACATCCACTATAACTACCACAATTTGAAAGACAAATTGTTGGCAAGGAAGTTGAACAACTAGGACTCTGATGCGTTGTTGGTGGAGGTGTAAAATGCTAAATACTAGATAAAACAATTAGGTAGCATCTTATAGAGCAGTGGTTCTCAACCTTCCTTTAATACAGTTCCTCATGTTGTGGTGACCCCCAATTTCATTGTTACAAATTGAACATAATTAAAGCATAGTGATTAATCACAAAAACAATATGTAATTATATACGTGTTTTCTGATGGTCTTAGGCAACCCCTGTGACAGGGTTGTTCGACCCCCAAAGGGGTTGCGACCCACACTGAGAACTGCTGTTGAGAACTGCTGTTATAGAGTCTTATAGGGTCAAGTATACAATACACCATGAACACATGATTCATATTCACCCAGGTATTTTCCAAGAGAAATGAAAACATGTATACAAAAAGATTTGTAAACAAATTTATAATAGGCTCCCATTATTATTGGTCAAATGTTCATCAATGATGGATTAGATAAAAAGATAGTGGTGTATCCATCCAATGAAATACTACTCGGCAATTAAAAAGAAACAAACTACTAATACACACACCACATGGATAAACCTCAAAAAAATTCTGAGCAAGACATCAGACGCAAAGGAGTATATATAGTACAATTATATTTATATGAAGTGTGAGGAAAAAATCATTACTAGTATGGTTAATAAAAATCAGATTAAGGGTGAGCTAGAACAGGGATGGGAGTGGGTACAAAGACACATGAAGGTACTTTCTAGGATGATAAAATGTTTAATATCCAGATCAGTCTTATGATTGTTACATGTGTTATTTATTTTTTAAATTTTTTGACCTATACACTTCTGATGGGTATTTATATTACAATAGCAAAGTTATAACCTCAATAAAGTTATCTATAATAATAAAAGCATAATATGCTAATTAGACCAGACAGCCAAATGACCTTCTGGATGTCATTCTGGATGTCCTTTCAGATGAAGCTGAGACGGCAGGGGCCGAGGCAGAGGTGGTTAGGGGCGATCAGGCATGCAGGCAAAGTGGTTAGGGGAGATCAGTCAGACAGGTGAGCAGTTAGGGGTGATCAGGCCGGCAGGCAGAGGGGTTAGGGACGATCAGGCAGGAAGATAGAGGACAATTGATGTATCTCTCACATCGATGTTTCTCTCTCTCTCTCTCTCTCTCTCTCTCTCTCTCTCTCGTCCACTCTCTCTAAAAATCAATGGAAAAATATCCTAGGGTGAGGATTAACAAAAAAATTCAATAAAATAAAAAGAAGAAACAATCACAGTGGTATAATATCCTTACCATGTTACTTCCATGGTAATTTCAGAATCTCTGGGGTAATTGCTAAAAAAAACTAGAATCTTCAACTCAATCTATGAGATTCTGATTATAAGGTAAAGAAAAAGACTCAAGAAGTGCATTTGTTAACCAGCACCTCCCCCCAGGTGACTTTTAGTGCATTTGTTAACCAGCACTTCCCCCCAGGTGACTTTTATATAGATGGTAGAGCATGCCTTATATCATTTCATTTCTTTTGATGACTATCAGCATAACTATATTTTATGGAATTTTCAGTAATTTAATACAGACCCTGGCTGGGATCCCTCTGTTGGTCAGAGCACTGTCCCAATACACCAAGGTTGCAGATTCTATTCCCAGTCAGGACATACAAAATCAACCAATGAATGCACAAATAAGTGGAACAACAGATCTCTCTCCCTCTCCCTCCTTCTTTTCCTCTCGCTCTCAAATCAATCAATAAAAATTTTTTAAAAATGAATATAAAAGTTACAGGCTGATTATCTTATTCAAAAGAAGTTAGCTATCTTTCCAGCCTCTTCATTCTTAGTCCTCTGGTTTAAAAAAAGTAGCGGGAGGGCATTAAACTTTACTCAGGAGAAACAGAAATTGCTGACCACAGCAATGGAACACTTCCAAGGTTTTCTCTCCGTTTCAAACTCTTCCTCCCTTTTTCTCTTCTTCCCCTTCTCTTTTTCCTTCTCTCTATTTCTCTTTCTTCCTCCCTTCTTTTCTCCTTCCCTCTGTAGCAGAAAGAATCAATCAGCATTTTGGTTTTAAAGGGCTTCTAAACAGGACTATTCTGAGGTCCGTAAACAGAAGAGTGAGAGGAAACAGCAGAGATGAGTCAGTTTTAGATGCCCACAGAGGCTGCAATTAGGCTGAACAGGTGCTGTGTTAATGAGAAGAGGAAAACAAACTTTGGCTCAGATGACTCACAGTGTAGAGTCAGGGATAATAAAAACACACTGTCTGGAATAATCAGAATGAGGCTACTGTTATTCTAATAAAAATATCTGAGCAAGTGGTACTGTATTTATAGTAAACACATTCTCGGTTCACCATTTATAGGAATTTAGGGTATAGTTTTGCTAAATAAGTGTAAGAATAAGTAGGTAGATGTAACTTTACTTGCTTTTTCCCAAACGTTTATTGTTGTTGTCATGGCTGGTTTTAACTCTTTTTAGTTGAAAATATTATTAAAGTGTTTTATACATTTCTTATCTATTTAAAAGTGGCAAAAATACGATTTTAAGTGAGAGAGATCAGGGTCATAATTGCATTCAACAACAGTTTTTCTGAGCGGTAACCCTGCAGTCGTTCTGGGGCCCCTCAGAGCTATTGAGTGCTTTTTTCTGACAAGTTGTTCTTCATGTCCTGGTTGGATAATGTAGTAGCTATGATTATTAGAATAATAAGGAAATTAATCAAATTAGTAATAAAAGCTGATTGGTTTTGAAATTGGAGAATATATTTGACAAAGGTCAATACCTCTTCCTAACAGAAAAATTCTCAGCAAAGTAGAGATACATAGGAAATTCCTCAATCAGTTGAAATATTTGTAACAAGTGATGCAGAAAAGTATCAGGATACTAATATGATAAAGCAATAGTTTGCCTTATGCTAACAAAAAATGCTGAGAAAACACAATTTTTAAATGAGTTAAATAATATAAAAACAAAAATAAAAAAATAAATTGAACAAAAAACCAGTAAGATCTTCAATGAAACTCTCTTGAAAAATAATAAAGGTGGAAGAAATACACGACATGGTTTTAAGATTTACTTCAAAGCTACTATAATTGAAATAATGTGGTATTGATAAAAAGATTTAAAAAGATCTATGGAAAGAATGGAATACAGAAATAGACCAAATTATATGTAATTTAGTAACAAATAGGCTTCAATGCAGTTCAATGAGAAAAGGAAAATATTTTTAACAATTATTTCTGGTGGAACAATTTTTAAAAACAAAACAAAAGAAAACCTTGATCTATGTCTCAAATCATACCCAAATATATACTTGCAGTGTGTATTGCAATCCTAAACATAAAAACTAAACTATAAAGCTCTTAGAAGACAACAGAAGGTGATATGTTTAAAATTTGGGATAGAAAATTAACTATAAAAGAAAAAAACATTATAAACAAGACTTTATTAAAATAAAAAATTTCTGGTTGCCAAAAAACAATAAAATAAAAAGGCAATTCACAAAGTGAAAATATTTTAAAAACTATTTAATAAAGTACTCATATCTAGGACATAATAATAATAAATACTAATATAATAAAATAAGAAATGATGACACAATTAAATTTAGAAATGGGAAAAATACTTGGACAGACACTTTACAAAAGAGGATATATGAGGGGTCATTAAACACATGAAAAGACGCTCAATACTGTTAGTCATCAGAAAAATGAAAGTTAAAACCCTCATGAGCTACTACTCCAGACCCAATAATTAAGAAGACAGGACCACGAGAAGTTGAAGAGGATGAGGAGCAGCTGGGTGTTATGCATTGCTGATGGGAATTATAATATTATGATTGTAAGAAACTTCATCAGTTTCTTAAAACCCTGTGAGACTGCAATTTTATTTGTAGGTAGTTGAATAGAGAAAAAAAAACATAGGTCTATAGAAACAGTTGTTTGCAAGGATGTTCATTGAAACTATACATAATAGCAAATTATCAGAATTAACTCAACTGCTCATCAATAGTGGAAGAAATACACAGTTATGCTATAGTTATTCAATGGAACTCACAGACACATGAACAACATATTTAAATCTCCACACATTATGCTCAGTAAGAGAAGCCAGACACAAAAGAATGCTTACTCTAGAATTCTATTTCTATGAAGATCAAAAACAGGTAAAATGAATTTATTGTAATAGAAATTACAACTGTGTTTGCTTGGTGGTGGGGTTGACTGAAAAGGTACAAGAAGACACTTCAAGGGTCATGGCAGTACTGTCTATCTTGACTATGGTGATTGTCAAGACCCAACAAACAGTACACTTAAGATTTGTGAATTTTACTGAATATAAGTATAACTTAATAAAAAGAATCTGAAAACTAAGTAGCAAAGCAGATGTTCTCAATGATTACTAGTGCTGACATAAATTAGTATACCTAATTGGTAAACAGTATTGTTATATTAATCAGGAGTTTTTAAGAGCATTCATATGTTAAGGCCCATTCAATAAATTTCCATTCAATAAATCTATACTAAGAGGATACATTCTGAATTTGAAGGTAAGGGGGGATCTTTTTGTACAAAATTACTTTTATGGTTGTTATTTGAAATAAATAAAAATTTAAAACAAATTTTCAATTATAAAGGGATGCATATTAAGCTATAATATGTTAGCTATATACATTAGGTAAGTAATTGAATATTGTGGACTAAGCCATTAAAATTTTTATGAAAACATCATAATAACATGAAGACATACTTGTGATATTACATTAAATTGGGGGGGAATGTTGTTGGGAGGAAGAATTGTATACACCAGCAGTCTTGATACTAGGATGCAATGACTTTCCAAAGATATATACAAGTACATAAAGTTTTAGTTTTGTTTTGCTTTTTAAAAATCTATTTTTATTGATTTCAGTGAGGAAGAGAGGGAACCATCAATGAGGACAGAGAATTATTGATTCGAAACATCAATGATGAGAGAGATTCATTGATGGCCTGCCCCTGCACACCCACTGGGATCCAGCCCACAACTCAGGCACGTGCCCTGACTGGGAATTGAACCTGGACCTACTAGTTCATAGGTCAATGCTCAACCACTGAGCCATGTTGGCCGGGAGGTATATAGAATTTTAAAAATAAAATTCTAGGACTTTGACTCCCATATATAATCTTTCATAAAATTGATATGACCTGAGAATGTGCAGCTTTAAGCAGGTTCTTCTTTTCTAACTTTACAAAGGAAGCAAAGCCTCTCCTCTCTCCTGAATCTATGGTCATTGTCCTGGGCTGCTGTAAGGAAGCCTGAGGCCCCTAACACAGGAACACTTAACAATATTGACATTGGTATTGAAAAGACCATTGTTAATAAAGTACTCATCTTTTTCAAGGACAATTAACCTATTCAAATCAGTTAGCTTCTCATTCTTTGCTTTCAAAAAATTGAAAAAGGATCTACTTGAGTTGTTAGGAGATAAATCATTAAAAATAATTATTTTGTGGATGCATCACTATGTGACTTGTGACACAATTTCAGAAAGAGTTTGAAGAATTGAATAATATGTAAACACGGCTTTTCAGCAGCATCTGTTGAATAAATGGGAAAACACTGATGCTGAATTTTCATTCATCTCTCAATAAATAACAATTATCACTCATCACTGGGTATGAATTAAAATGAAAAGGTCCATTCATGTCATTAAGAGATTCATTGCTAAAAATTTGATTTTAAAGCCTAATAATTATTCATTAAACTTTTAATATATTTATGATCTTTTGACCAATATAATAATAAAAATTACAATGGAAAAGCATTACAAATTTAAAAGAAAATGCAACCTTTGGTTATAAAAAATGAAAGCAAAATATCAATGCATATTCACTTTTTAGTTGCAAAGAAGAATGAATTCATCAATAAAAGACTTTAAGTATAGTAATAGATTTCCTTCAGATATATGTTTATGGAAATATGTAGCACCTGTAGAAAAAAAGTGGAATGGGAACTTGGATTCAAGAAAAAAACAAAAGATATAAATTTCAATTTATTAAATAAAAGATTTTTTCCCCAATGGATATTAGCTATCAAGTCTTTTCTATTGGATATAGTTTCTTAAATGTATAACAATTTTATTTAAACTGTCAATATTTGCAATGTCCCTTAAAGTTCATTTCTTGCAACTATTTAAAATTATGACAAAAAAATTTATATGTCAGAATAAACATTTCAAGTATGTATGGAGTTTTGCAAAATTTGTTTGGGGCTATAGAAGCCAAAAGCATTTTTAAGCAGCTCACGAATATAATTACAATTTTATTTTTAAAATATTTAAACAAATAAATAAACCAAAATATTATGTTCTTCAAAAAGAGTGGAAAGATTACTCCAAAATAATAATGGTTATATTTGAATACTGGGAATAAAAATTTTTCCTCTTCTAATTTATTTATTGGTTATATATATTTTTCTCAATTATTTTATTAGTATGAATTAGTCTTATAATAAAAATATACTTAAGACATTTAGAAATAATAAGGTATACATTTAAACTCAGTGACCTTTGAGTAAAGACCCTAGGAGGTCTTTTGGGACAAAGTCCACAAGTTTTAGTATTTCCACCTGTACTAGCTAGCCATTTACTTCTTCGGTTGCCGGGAGTTTGGGGTTATTAAGGGATTTTTGTCAGTGATACAAATGACTGGGTTTGCCAAAAGGCTGTTGTCTGTCAATGAAAACATTTTGACATCTGCCACACTTTCTCTTTTTACCTGACGTGTTCAATCTAAAACAGATTGGAAGGTTTGCAAAATTTAGATTCTATTGTGTCTTTACCTGAGCTTTCTCCTTCACAAAGTTATGATATTCTTATCTCTGACCAAAGAACAGCCACTCACCAGGTTGCACAAGTATTAGTGAGGTTAATCAGAATCTAGATCTAAGTGAAATGCTCTCTGAATTCCTCCACCCAGAGTGAAAGAAGAAATGAATCAGGAAGAGTAAGACTACTAACAAGTGAATGAAAGAAAATCATTGCACAATAGGATATCCAGGCAGGCAAATTTCAGATCTGAGGATTCGGCGCATTGTGTCAAAGGAAGAGGACTGGTCAGCTTTGATAGGATCTACAAATAGAATTGAGAGGCCAATAACCCCGTGCTTCAAGCCCAGAGTCAGCAGAGGAGAAGAGTTTGAGGATGAATGAGGAATAACATGCTCAAAGGAGAAAAAAAAAATACAGCAAACACCTAGAGGGCACACTATTTTCGTGGCTCTTCTCCAATACTGAAGATGAAGCACTTGAACTCTGAAAAACTGTTGCTTCAAAGTTTAAAAAATAAAATAGGTAACAAGGGAGGTGCTATGGAGGAAATAAATTTTTCTTCATTTTTTTAATGAAGTAAAGGAGACCAGAATGGGCTGATGAAGGAACATTAAAGCAAGTTGTATTAGAGTAAAATGACTCCTTTAACACCATATTCTCATCCCCCAATTTAGTTCTACACTCATATTTTCAGTCTCAAGTGCTAAGTGTGATTGTATATTTGAACTGATTCCTTTTTTTAAAGTCTGGTAACAACTTCTTCCTTATATCTTACGAATGAAAAAGAAAGGATAAGTATATTATCCTTTTCAACAACCATTTGGCTTTGATATATAGAATTAAAGGACAATCATTTCATCTCTCATTTCTAGGGGGCATTTTAGTCCATCTGTTGGCTCATCCCCAGCCTTCAATGCAGGTCTGCAATTCGGAGAGTTAGTGGAACATGATACCCTTAAATAACATTCATATTAATATGAACTACTTTTTCACTTCTCACCCAGCAACCTTTCATTATAAAGCAATAGAAAATGGAAATGGTGTGTCCTTCACAAGCTATTAGAAGAGTGTTTGTAATTCCCATAAGCAGGAATTTAACTTAGTGCAGTGATTCCTGCCAATCATTCGGTCCCACGTTTCCCTGCAGGTGACCCTGCTGGCAAGAAAGAACACACATGCTCAAGGCCACCGAAACACTGTGACTCGGTTTCTGCAAAAAGATCAAAAGTCATTACCTGAATCCTCCGGGGATCTGTCTTCAAGTCTTGGGAGCTTCAGGTGATTCCAGCTCCTTCCAGAGGCAGCTGTCACTGAAGCATGCTCTGTTCTCAGCAGTCCAAAAGATGTTGCAACCAGAAATTTCTCAACTGAAGCAGATTAATTATGACTTCAAGTACAACAGATGCCGCCCAGGCAACCTTGTTAGGTGAGTTCTTAACCAGTGATGAAAAAGGGGTTGCAATGAACTAAAATCCCTGCACCTGCCAATCCAGTCCCGGAGTTTTGTGCCTCGAGGGTTAGATGAATTGGAAGTTTCTCGGCAGACTATAGACTCTCAGTTCAGAAAATAGTTTTCACCCAAAGATGGAAGCAATAACCCAGTCATAGGAGCGTCTTTATGAAAGGTCTATAATCACCCTCCATCATCATCCAACTATAACACCCAACATGCTGCTTATTTCCAATTAATGCTTTGACTTCCCTAAATTTCCTCTACCTTATTCAGTAAACTGGGTATTTGAACTGGCAGGAAATGCAGAAAATGTATCCAGTTCTTTCAACTGAAGCCTAGAATGACTGTCTCATTCAAGATTTCCCGGTAGCTAAAGGCAAAAAACAGGCTTTATTCTTCTCCTAACCAGTCTCTATCCTACCACACAAGCAGCTCCTATGTCTGTTCTGGGTGGAGGTTTGATGTTAGATAACCTGTAAGGAATTTTAGACCTGCATAGATTTCAATTTTTTGTTTTCATAATTATGAGGCTACAGATTTAATTTGGGTGAAATACACCACCCAAAGAATGAAACTGGACTCCATTCTTTATATCACAAAAATTAACTCGAAGTAGGTTAAAGACTTAAATGTAAGACCTGAAATCATAACCCCCCCTAAAAAAAAAAACAAAGGAAAAAAAAACTACTTGCCATAGGTCTCGATAATGAGTTCTTTGATATGATACCTAAAGCACAAGCAACAAAACTAAAGGCAGGTAAGTGTGACTACGTTAAACTAAAAAGCTTCTGCACAGCAAAAAAAAAATAACAAAGTGAAGAGACAACCTAGAGAATGGGAAAAATATTGCAAATCACATATTTAATAAAGGGTTAATATAAAAAATATACAAGTAATTCATATAACTCAATAGCAAAAATCCAAATAATCCAATTTAAATATGGGCAAAGAAACTGAACAGACATTTTTCCAAAGATATACAAATGGCCAACAAATACATGAAACGATGATCAACATCACTAGTCATTAGAGAAATGCAAATCAAAACCACAAGATATCACCTCAGTCCTGCTGGAATGGCTATCATAAAAAAGACAAGAGATAACCAATGCTGGTGAGAGTGTGGAGAAAATTAACCTTTGTCCAATGGGGGTGGGATTGTAAATTGGTACAGCCACTATAAGGATCCTCAAAACATTAAGTAGAACTACTATATGATCTAGCAATTCCACTTCTGGGAATATAGCTAAAGGAAATGAAAATATTAATTTAAAGAGATATCTGTATCCCTGTTCATAGCAGCATTATTTATAATAGGCAAGACATGGAAATAACCTAACTGTCCATCCACAGATGAATGCATAAAGAAACTGTGGTATAAATACATATAATACATTATTATTAAGCCATAAAAACACGGCCATTTGAGACAAGATAGATAAATCTTGGGGGCCTACGCTAAGTGAAATAAGTCAGACAAAGACAACTACTCTAGGATCTCACTTATTTATGGAATCTAAGAGGAGGAAAAAAAAAAACCCTCTGAAAAAGAGATCAGATTAGTGGTTGCCAGAGAGGCATGGGAAGGAAGAGGGGAATTTGGAGGAAGGTGATCAA
>NW_006285240.1:1806850-1807694 GCF_000327345.1 Myotis davidii | reverse complement strand
ATATATATTATATATTTTAAAATATATTTTTATTGATTTCAGAGAGGAAGGGAGAGGGAGAGAGAGAGTTAGAAACATCAATGATGAGAAAGAATCACTGATTGGCTGCCTTCTGCATTCCCCCTACTAGGCATCGAACTCACAACCCAGGTATGTGCCCGTTACTGGAATCAAACCTGGGACCCTTCAGTTTGTGGCTGATGCTCTATCCACAGAGCCAAACCAGCTAGGGCAATAAAATATTTTTTTTTTTTTTTTAGAAAAACAGAAAAAGCATTAACACACATACTCAAAGCTAATTCTGTGAGTAAAACTCAAAGTGTACAACTTAGAAAAATAGTACTACAGAAGGATGACTTAAACAACAAAAACATTTTAAAAGCCTTTTAGAGATTTATAATGCACATTATCTTTATAGACAATTCTGGATGAAATGGAAATTTTTTTGTGAAATTAAAGTGACCGATATCAACTCTAGGAACAATAGAGGACCTGAATATATCTTAGAAGAGATTTAAAAGGCAGTTAAAGATATCATTATGAAAAAGACTCACATTTTTTTAAAAATCTTTATTGTTCAAATTATTATAGATGTCGCTCTTTTCCCCCCCATAGCTCCCCTTCACCCGGTTCCCACCCCACCCCAGGCCCTCGCCACCCCACTGTCCGTGTCCATACGCACTGCATACATGCATATAAGATCTTTGTCCAATCTCTTGCTGCACCCTCTTTCCCCCACTCCCTTCCCCCGAGAATTGTCAGTCTACTCCATTTCCATGCCCCTGATTGTATTACATTCACCAGTTTATTCTGTTCATCAGATTTTTTATTCATCTGATTTTTA
>NW_006285240.1:1806135-1806730 GCF_000327345.1 Myotis davidii | reverse complement strand
AGGTTTCTATTTATTTATGGAATCTAAGGAGAGGAAAAAAAAAAACCCTCTGAAAAAGAGATCAGATTAGTGGTTGCCAGAGAGGCATGGGAAGGAAGAGGGGAATTTGGAGGAAGGTGATCAAAGGTACAAACGCCCAGTTGTAAGGTAAGTACTAGGATGCCAACCTATTGTGGCAATCATTTCATAATATATGTACGCCAAACCTCCATGCTGTATACCTGAAACTCATAGTGATGTATGCCAATTATATCTCAATGAAACTGGAAAAAAAATTGGAGAAATTTGTCTCATCCATTACTTATTACAGTGTTGGCTTCCTCCCTTCTCTCTCCTTTTGTTTCCCATTAATATATTCTATCTGCTCATTTGTTTATCTTCCTTTTATTTCATTCAGCTTAAATACTTAAAAGTACAGACATTTAGGTTTTCTGAAACAAATTCTTAGTGTGATTTCTGATTGAAAATTCTTTTCCATTAAGGGAAAACATAGAAAAATATATATATAATATATATATTATATATTTCAGGGAGGAAGGGAGAGGGAGAGATGAAAACATCAATGATGAGAGAGAATCATTGACTGGCTGCCTCC
>NW_006285240.1:1797940-1805107 GCF_000327345.1 Myotis davidii | reverse complement strand
CTCAGAGGAAAAACACTTAATTTCTAGTTGGTCCTTTTTCATGTCCTGCATGGTCTCATTATACTTAATGAGGGACTCATTAAATTTATCGGCGGTTTCCATAAAATTCTTGAAAAACCTTATAAACGTGGCCTTGAACTCTATATCCAATCGTCTGCCTTCCTCCACCTCTGCCATTCGCGACCTGCTTCTCCGTCTCCGCACTTTGGCTGCTTCCCTGTGTTGATAGAGTGGCTTTCTGTGCTAGGTGTCCTATAGGGCCCAGTGGCTCAGCCTCCCCAATTACCTGAGGTGGAGGCTCTTGGTGCACCCCTTTATGGGCTGTGTGCACAGTCTTGTTGTAGTCTTGTTGTAGTTAAGCCTTGATTGCTCTTGGTATCACTGAAAGGAATTGACCTCCAGGCCAATTGGCTATGAGGACCAGCTGTGTCTACAATGGAAGAACTGCTGTGCAGGAGACACCCTTATGTAGCAAGACTTGCTTCAATGGGGCTTTGGTGCTCACTGAGTCTGCCCCTTGAGTGTGTCACTTATGGATGTGAAGAGTTGTAATCTGGTATGATCTCGCACTGACCACTGGGTATACTGGCTCTTGGCTCTCCAAGGAGGTGCAAAGTCAGTCACTTCCTGGGGCCACCCAGTAGGAGCTACAGAGAGAGCTGCAGAGTCCTCATCTTTGTATTGGGTTTGGGAGTACCCAGACAAGGCCCAGCAGTGAAGCAAGGCAGGCTGGTGCTGGTGTGGCCTTGGGCCTTCTTTTGATAGCTTTGGGGCTCCCTGACCCAGCTGCAGCTTGTTTGACAGGTTTTAAGCTGAGAAAGAACAGGCCATTCATATGCAAAAGCTGCTGCACATAGCTTGGGTGGGGTTATAAATTGGTTACAGCAGGGTCTCAGGGAATCTCCAGGGCGGAGCAAGCAGCAATGGCTGCTAGTCAGCCCTACACTGAGGAGGTCCCAGCACAGGAACAATGACCCTTACTTTTCATTTGTAAACTTCTCTAAGACTTAATTCCCTTTTTAAAGATAAAATCTGTACCATTTTTAACAAGGGAATCTAACATGCTAAGTAAAAGGACCCCAAATCAATAAAAGCACCATTTATTGATTAGAGTATGTAAATACCCTGGATTAAAAGGGAAAATCAAGGAAATCTCCAAATCCACCCTCTAGTGGCAGATTTGGGTAACTATAGTTTCTATAAAATTTCAATTGTTAAAATAGACTGTGAATATGAAAATATTATTTAGACAACAGTCAGTGTTTTTACCATAAGAATAAGATACATGTCCCTGTTTGGACACTTATGAAATTAATTTAATAGAACAGTTAAATTTTAGAGCTATAAAAAGAAAACACTGGTATATTTGCAGCAATTCTAATATAGCCACAAAGAATATTTCCATATTAAAGGAATAGTTTTCTGGACCAGTGTGTAATCTGAAATATATAATACTATTCAATGATGCCAACATCTGTGCTTTAATCAGTCTTTCTTATAGTTTTAGATGGAAATATCACTAATATCAACATCAAGCATGAGATTACCATTACTATTATTACAATAATTTCATAAGTAGGATTTTTTTCTATAATTTCAAAGGTCTGTTTTGTTTCATATCTAGATAAACTGAAGTTGGTAATAGCTAAGTACAAAAGTCACTAAGCTGAATAACATTGTAAGATGCTAGAGGCCGGCATCTAGTGGGGTCCGTTGGCCTGGCCTGCAGGGGATCCAGCTGAAACCAGCAGTCCAACATCGCCCAAGGGGTCCCAGAGTGCAAGAGGGCACTCTGCAAAGTTGCTGTCTCTCAGCAGCTCCTGCATTGAGTGTCTTCCCCCTGGTGGTCAGTGCACGTCATAGCTACTGGCCAGTTGGCAGTCGGCTGGTTGCTTAGGCTTTTATATATTGCTTAGGCTTTATATATATAGATGAGAATTGTCCCTAGTAGAAGGTGTGTTATTTACCTGATTTAATAACATTAAAGATCACAATGGGTATAAGTAGTTAGAATTGGGGGTTTCTGAATATATAGCATAGTCAAATGAAAGCAAATCAACAACAGCACAACACAATATGATCTGTTAATAGACTTAAAACAGGGATGATCAAAGTAGAACTTCCTGCCCAGCAGATGTGGCTCAGTGGTTGAGCATCAACCTATGAACCAGGTCAGGTTTAATTCCCAGTCAGGGCACATGCCAGGGTTGCTGGCTTGGTCCCCAGTGTGGGGCATGCGGGAGGATGCCATCATTAATGTTTCTATCTCTCTCTCCCTCTCCCTTCTTTTCTGAAATCAATAAA
Organism: Myotis davidii; assembly: GCF_000327345.1. Classification (NCBI taxonomy): domain Eukaryota; kingdom Metazoa; phylum Chordata; class Mammalia; order Chiroptera; family Vespertilionidae; genus Myotis; species Myotis davidii. The sequence goes on along the minus strand of NW_006285240.1, from coordinate 1,802,803 downwards.
AATTTTAAGAAAAGTAGAGCTTCCAGGCCAGCAGCATCAGTATCACCTGGGAAATTGTTAGAAATGCAAATTCTTAAACTCAGCACAGTTCTACTGAGTCAGAAACACTGGGATTAGTTCTAGCAATTTGTGTTTGAAAAGCTTTCCAGGTGACTTTAAATTATATATATATATCTTTATTGAGTTCAGAGAGAAAGGAGAGGGAGAGAGATAGAAACATCCATGATGAGAGAGAACCATGGATCATCTCCCTCCTGCACGCCCAGCACTGGGGATCAAGCCTGCAACCTGGACATGTGCTCTGACCAGGAATCAAACCCGGGACCCTACAGTCTACAGGCTGTTGCTCTATCCACTGAGCCAAACCAGCTAGGGCTTTCTAGGTGACGTTGATGTATGCTGAAGATTGACCCTGGGAGACTATTCTTTGGGGTATTTCTGCACTTCTCAGATCAGTTTTTGTTCCAGACTATCTTTTCAGAAAAAAACCCTGCCCTCTGTTTGTATAGCAGACAGAGGTGTGTCTCTTTTCAGGCTAGAAGGCAGGTTTGACCAATATAATAAGAAAACACTTTGGGGCAGAGATTGCACAGGTTTGCTAGTAGTCCCTTATACAAGATTGGGACTTTCCTAAGCTTGGTGTCTCTCACTGTGACATGGACGCCCTGTGTGTTCAACTTCTACCCGCTTCTGCTTTCACAAAATCCTTATGGAACTTGGGGAGCAAGGGAATGTGAGCAGCAATAGGATTGTGCAAGTCAGGAGTTATATTTGAGACATAATGAAGAGAGTTTGACTAGGAGGAAGGCTACTAATTAAAGTAGTTGAAGGAGAGACAGTAGAGATAACTAACTCTAGATTTATGAGAATTGGGGGTGGCAGGTTGAAGAATATGAACTTAAGATGTTGAATGGACAGAATCTTAGGAATTTGGAATATTAAGCACAGAGACTAGAGAAAGGAAGACTATTTAAGATGCAACTGTAACTGTTCAAGTGTTATATATTACAGATGTCATGGTGAAGAAGATGAATAGCTGATGATTTTTTAAAAATTAATTGAGGAATAAATATGAACTCCTGATATATTTTATCTTAACAGTGTTACCTCACTCTCTACATTGAAAAGGCCAAAAAGCAATGATCCGCCCAACAACAATGATCACCCTCACTGGTAAAAATACTTCCTGAACGTAGCAGTGCTTTTTGAAGAAATAATTAATTCCAAAGCAGGAACAGCAAATATACAAGATGACAGATTTGGCCAAAAGAACTTTGGAGCCAATTTATAGTGGCTCTCCCACAAGCAATAGAGGGCATAACATTAATATTAATATGGATCAAATTACATTGAACTGAAACACATCAAATATACATAGAAATATGAATTTGTTATGGTAGTAAAAAAATGAATATTAATTGCGGAACTTGGAAAAAAAATTATGCACTTTAGGTAACCCAATAGTATGTGCAGAAAATTTATGGTAGTATTCCAGATAATAAATGAATAAGAAATGATTAAATTAGAATGTCACCATTCTATAACCTCTAATGAACTATCAGATCTAGGTGCTAAAAAGAAATGGCCCTTGACATCCTAAATGAGAGACATATAGGCATTATGATCCTCATTATAGAAAAATACAACATGGTCTATGAAGTAGTTTTTCTAAAAAACAATCTTAGTCTGATCAAGGTTATAATTTAGAAGAGAGTGAACAGTGCTGCCTCAACATCTGGACACATGTGTAGCTGTCACAACTTGGGGTGCATGTGTACTACTGGAATATAGTGGGTAGAGGCCAGGGATGCTGATAAATAGCCTACAATGCCCAGAAAAATAAACAAATATCTGGCAATAAATATCAATAGTGTTGAGGTTAAGAAATCCTGATTTATGGGAAATGAAGGGGTGAGGTCATATTAAGTGATACTACTGAAATATTAACAGCAAAATCTCAGTGGTATGAAATTATAAGAAAAAAGACACAGTTCTTTAAAAAATAATAAAATATTAAAGGAATAAAAATAAAAGGAATAGGTAATGTATAGACCTAAAGAGACAAGAAACAGATCAACCAATAAAAGGTGAAGGCTTTATTTGGACTCTGATTCAATCAAACTGTTTTAAAAAAGTTGATATTTATGAGGCAATTAGAAATTTGAACACTGACTGGGTAGTTAATTGATATTAAGGAAGATTTGGTTGTGATAATGGTATTATTATGTTAAAGAAAGAGGTCTTATCGAAGTACATATGGAAATATGGATGAAATATGTGATGTCTCAAATTTGCTTAAAATTAACACAGGAAGAGGGAAGTGGCTAGAGAAATGAATCCTTGATCAGCTGCTATGTTAACAATTCAGATTTAGGAAAGAGAGATATGAGTAGAGCTGCTGTGGGAGCAAATACATTAACTCGTGTTCAAAGACCCAAACCAAAGCTGCCTTTGTTTGCTAAATGCAAACTAAACAAAAGCCAGTTAGCTAGAAAAGCACAGGGGACTAAGAACATAATTCGTATTCTTCTCTTGAGAAGGCAGAACTGATGAAACGTCTGGCTCCTTATTTGGGTACACCACCATGAGTATTCGGCACTAGTCACTGAGATTCTCATGCCAGGCTGCTGTCAAAGTTCATGGAAATGATTGAAATAAAGGCCCCTAAATAATGTTCTTTTAGAATTTTTTTGTTTTGTTTCCACTTTAAAAACTAAGGTGAGGGACTAAAAATAAATAAGAAAGCTTCAGGCTTTCTAGCAAAGGTTGAGGGACATGACAATATAATAAAAATCATTAACAGATTTTTGTGAATATCCACTATGTCCTATATTCTATGCTAGGTACAAGATACTCTTGATCTCATTTATGTTTTATACATTAAACCCGACCACAGCATGATAAGTGGGACCCCCAAAGCTGCATTGCATTAAATATGAGGTCATAATATTATGGTGTTAATAGAATTTCCCAGGTGAGGCTGTGCTTACTGGAAATTTTGGAAGTGTGGGGGAGCCATCATTTTGGGGGGAGGTATATCAACTGCTGGGAGTTGTACATTCTGACTTAAATAGCAGTGGGAATGTTTCTGGATCCTGTGGCTGCCAGAAAGTGGCAGTGATTTCAAAAATCTTTTGTTTAGTTGCTGCCTGTTTTGTGGTTTAGGTCCAGGGATATGGGTGCAGAACAGTAGTAGGAATGGACAGCACCCCCTTTGCTTCCCAATTTCCAAAACCAGATTTCTGTTGCTTCCTAACCTATCCTTGCTCTCTTCTCCCTAGGAAGTGAAAGTGAGCTGACATCAACTCATTTTATCCCTAATTTGCCTTTTCATGGGGTTAAACATGTGAAAGAGCAGGTGATGTTCCGATTATGAAGATGGAAAGACAGCTTCAGCAATAGTAGACAATTGAAAGCAATTTATTCAACCTCAAGGATGCATACAAGGTGTCAATATTCAATCCCAGGATTGTCTTTTGGAGACACTCATGGTTTATAGGTCATAATCTATGCTGAGTTTAGAAGATAAATTGAATGAGATTGGAAGTTTCACCTCTCCAGAAATGTGTTCTTTCAAATGTTTCTGAATCAATTTTTAAGTGAAAAATCAAATTAAAAAATGATTTTAAGTGAAAAACAGAAAATTGATTGATGCTGATATATTTCTAAAGTCAAGATTATTGAAAGAAGCATTGCATCTCAGACATTACAGAAAATCATGCGACAGAAAACAAAAAGTATTTGGAAAAGTAAATGGATAATTCTTCAAATCCAGAACTAATTCTGATCTTTTCTCATCAAGTTTACAATTTCATTGTAAACTTCTTGAGGGGCATCCATTGCCCAGATGAAATCCAAGTGATTGTAAAAGGGAATGTTCTTGTGGTAAATGAGATGAGGGAGCTTTGGAAGCAAAAGATCAACATCTTGAGGGTCAGCCAACCAATCTTTGCCGCCATTCCACACTGCAATTGGCACATTCATGTCTGTCACACTGTAGATGGGAGGTGTGGGCTAAGATACAAGAGAGAAAGAACCTCAGTTTTCATAGGTATCTGCACTTTAAACCCCAATACGTATTCCTTGGGTAGCTTATACAACCTAAACTGGCCTACGTATTTTTTATTGAGGTATAATTGACATAAAACCTTATATTAATTTTAGGTGTACAACATAATGTTTTGATATATGTATATATTGTGAAATGATCAAAACACTAAATCTGGTTAACCTCCTTCACTTTACATAGTTGCAATTTTGTTTTCTTGTGATGAGAATTTTTTTTAAGATTCACTCTCTTGGCAACTTTCAAATATACAATACAGTATTATTAATGGTAGTACCGTGCTATACACTTGCATTCTCAGGAGTCATTTGTTTTATAACTGGAAGTTTGTAACCTTTTTACCATCTTCACCCATTTTGCCCATCCTCTACCCTTGTCTCTGGCATCCACCAATCTGTTCTCTACAGCCATGAGCTCAGTTATATTGTTGTTTGTTTTTCTGTTTTAGATTCCACATCTGAGATCATATAGTATTTATCTTTCTCTTAGTCTAATGCCCTCAAATTTCATCAATGTTGTCGCAAATGTCATGACCTAGTTTTACAAGTAAATTCTAAACAAGGATTGCTCAAAGAAAGTCACCTTTACCCAGAGAGCAAATTGGATGCAAAAATGATTTAGATCAGTGCTTCTCAAATTTAACAGCTTGAGAATCACTTAGGGATCTTGTGAAAATGAGAATTCTGATTCAGCACATCTAGGGGACGACCCTAGGTTCTGCATTCCCAGGTGATGCGGCTGTTGCTGTTCCTGAACCATGTGTGAATAGTGAAGCTTTAGATAACAATGCTTACAAA
>NW_006285240.1:1794781-1797902 GCF_000327345.1 Myotis davidii | reverse complement strand
CTGCTGAAGGAAGTAAACTTTCTTGGGTTCTAACTGCAATAGATTGTTTCTACCCAAAAAGTCTAAAATGTGATCTCCTCAAAATATCCTGATTCATTTATTTTGGTTTTGCATTGACTTACCAGTATGGTCAGTCTGTAGATTAATCGGTTCATTTAAGAAGCTGTCTGTGTTAAATACTTGCCTGAGTTTACATAATGTTGGTTCAAATTCTGAGAAAAGCTATCATCACACCCATTTCCTATTTCTAGAAAATTGCCATTCACACATAGCCTTTATAAAGGCTCATAAAGCAGGACCACAAAAAAGAGAGAGAATTTTCCTACAGAATTTTGTTAGTTTTTTTTAATGTCATATTCTCAAGAAAACTAACCCCAAATATTTTTTTTTCTATTGTCACCTTAGGAAATGGGCAACTTTCCACAACAAAGGATTTTACTATGTGCAATTTTCCTTAATATTTTAATACCCTATTTTAGTTGAAGACGATCCTTAGCAATTAACAGCTTGCTTGGAGGGAGGGTGGATTTGGGATTAGGTTATTCTGGTCTCACTTAATCCTTCAAAATGGTGTCCTTGGATTACTGGTTTTAGAGCCCCGTAGAAAGACTGATTCAAAGCAAATGTCTGTTTCAAGTGTTTGAGGAGGTGATGGTTGGGGATGGAGAGTGTTTTCAACAAATGTTTGATCTGATGATATTCTAAAAACATCTTTAAAGACATCAAAGATGTTTTAAAAATGGGGGCATCTTCTCTACACATAAGATATTGTGATGAAATACATAAATCCCTTCTAAATATTGAGACATGGAAGCAGATGAAAATTAGTAGTTTTGTTCAGCTACCATTTGGGTGGAAAATTTTGGGGTATGGTAAGGAGGAGAAGGGGAGAATTACAAAAAAAAATGTAGGTGTTCCCCTTGTTCATATTTAGCCAGTGGTAATCTGAGAGTTTACTCTCTGTGAAGGATTGATAGACATTATCCCATTAAATATTATCAATAACTCCCTGAATATAGGAGAAGAGATGAAGAAACTATTGCCTGAACTCATACTAACCTCAAAGAGGGCAGACTCCAAAGTTTGGAGTGCTACAAAAAGTGGGAAGAGCGCACAATGAGTCTGCCTGCACCCCATGGGGCCTTCTGCTGAAAACGATTCCCACCCTAGACCTGCAAACACACCATCCTTCTTTTATATCTGAAAATGTGATGGAGTCACTCTCCTGGCTGACAACAAAGGAGAGGATATTGTTTAAAAAGACCAGAGATTCCAGCTCTATCTCATGAACAGTCAGAATTACTGGTTTCTTATACTAGTTAATTGCACTTTGGAGAGAACAGCTTGCTGGGGGATGGGGAGTCTGGGATACAGGGCATGTCTGTCTAATGTGGTGAGGGGTGATGAATTCATTCTAACTTTGTCACATGTAGGGATGTGTTATTTCCAGAGCAGCTTGAATGAGCACAGCCACTGGAACAAGAGAACCCATTGGGACAATGGGAGGCTGGGGTGATGTTTGACATGATGAAGGAATGACAAGGAAATAATATTCTACTTTATTATTTCGGTAAGGCTAGGTTTAGGCACTAACATTCCTTTGGAAAATATATGCACAGTTATCATAATTTCATCTTTAACCTTTTAAAGATTTGTCTTTGAAAATGTGAATGATTTTAACTTGAAGAAGCTTACCTGATTAAAGTGCATCATGTTCTGAACCGGGCTTCCCCAGTCAAAAGCTTGAAATTTCCCAGACTTAACAGCCTAATGTAGAGAAATGAAGAACACAAGGAAATAAAAACTCTGATTGCTATGTGAAATATAAAACCCAAACATGTCCAAATAGTATAACTTCCCATTAAAACAATTACAAGTATTAAAAAACTTTTTTTTTCCTTCCGAAAATAAAATCTATTAATCACCCAGGACAACATATTGATGCAAGTTTAAATGCAGCTTTGCCTTCATAAAAAATCATTCATTTCTTTGCTGCCCAGAGTACCTGTTTTCATAGGATTTCCACTCACATGGGATGATAGTTATTTTTAGCTGGTAGTCCCATGCCAGAAAAATTCCCCAACAGGAACATTTGACAGGATATTTTGAAAATGTGCTTTAGGTTAAGGCTCACAAAATAAATTTTAACAGCATTTGCAAAATGATACCTGAGACCAATGGAGCATGTTTTGAACAGAAGTCCCTGCTGGATTATGTGATAGATAGACATCCAAGCGACTCTAGGAAGAAAACACACACATGCACACTCACACTTAGATCTTTATTTTGTTTCTAAGATGTAAGTTTTCCTGATATTGTGCTGAAAAGACATAAATATTTAAGCTAAGATGTAAGCTTTTCTGAACCAGCACAAGTGTTTAAGGGCAGCATTTACTGGAAGGATATGAACAACACAGTTGTACGTCACTTTAGAGCTTGCATAGGCTAACTCATCTAATTCGTAGACACTCAAAGAGGAGAGTTTATCATCTCCATTTTATCAAAATGGGAAACTTCTTGCTTTGAAGAACTGTGTGTGTGTGTGTGTGTGTGTGTGTGTGTATAAATGACAGTATACATATAATGAGTTGTGATTATTTTTTCTACATAAAGGGACAATGGGGTGATGGAAGGGATCTGCAGGGGACAAAACTGGGAGCAATGACGTGATTTCTGTTAGGCTTATCTGCATATCAAGTACACAATTCTGAAGCTACTCCTAGTTCTTATAAAGTACCATTTCTAAGTGATGATGGGACAAGTAATAAAAAACTGTTGCTCCAAATATTCAGAATAGAAATTTCAATGCATACAAACCATGTTCAAGTTCTTATGGTCGAATCCACAAATGATAAATAAAGCATTGCTGCAGAGCTCATTTAGTATCTTCCGGGAACACAATTCAGTGCCCAGGAAATCATCAAAATAATTATGTGGGAAGAATTCTTTGTTACCAAATATAACCTGAAAAATGAAAGCATCAGAGGATTAGAAAAATCGAGCTGCAGAAAGTACTAATTAGTTTGTCTAATTTACCAGTTCAGGTGTAAATAGGCTGATATTTTCATATTTTTAAAACTGTTTTAGGAGTTTCAAAAATATTCAAGTAATTCACACAATA
>NW_006285240.1:1794081-1794607 GCF_000327345.1 Myotis davidii | reverse complement strand
GATAGAGAGTTAGGAACATCGATGAGAGAGAAACATCAATCAGCTGCCTCTTGCACACCCCCTACTGCTGATGTGCCTGCAACCACGGTATATGCCCTTGACTGGAATCAAACCTGGGACCCTTAAGTCTGCAGGCGGACGCTCTATCCACTGAGCCAAACCAGTTAGGGCGAGGCTAGGTAGTTTAATAATGGAAAGGATTGGACTTAACTCTTCTTGAGCAAAATAGACATTTTGTCATCCCCATTTTATACATGAGAAAACATGAGGCTAATAGTCAAGGTCTTGGGCTAATTAGAACTGACTATAACTAGAATCTTGATCCAAGACTCTGACTTAAGGTCTAATGTATTTTTGTTGTTGTTGCTATTTGTTTTTTTTTTTGTTTTTTCACTCTCTACATCGCCTATGAGAAAATATGAGTACCAGTAGGAAATAAGTTCGGTATCAATGTAGCCTGGATCATCATAAAATCTTGCACTTTGAATAAAAGCTTTGATTCTAAGTAAAGTTTTATAGGCTTCAG
>NW_006285240.1:1775595-1794053 GCF_000327345.1 Myotis davidii | reverse complement strand
TTAGACACACATGTTAATTAAGAGTCAAAAGAAGTGAATAGACAAAATCAGACAAGGAAATGTCATCATTACATTGGGTAGCTTGAGGCTAAACTATTCTTTTTAGACACACATGTTAATTAAGAGTCAAAAGAATTGAATAGGACAAAATCAGACAAGGAAATGTCATCATGACATTGGATAGCTTGAGGCTAAACTATTCTCTTAAAGGAAACTGTGTTTGTGTTGGTTTTCATGGGTGGGAGATGTAGGTGATTAAGCTTCAGAAAAAATAAATATTATTAATTCCCTGCCAGGTATGCCTACTTAATATTTATGGTTTGTTGAAATCTATGCTACTGCCCTAAGAAATCCCTATTTAAAGAGAAAGGAGCTCTTAGGAAAAGGCATAGAAAGCCAAGAGTATTTAAAGAGGGGTCTCAAAGTCCTTGCCTCACTCAACCATTATTTTTCTCTGTTTCCTTTTCCCTTCCCTTCCCTCCCCACCCCTCCCCTCCCTTCCTTTGCTATCTTATTCTTCCTCTTTATAGTTTTCTTGGCCCAGTTAGTTTCAGTTCTTTTTTAAAAATATATACATTTATTGATTTTTTACAGAGAGAAAGGGAGAGAGAGTCAGAAACATCAATGAGAGAGAAACATCGATCAGCTGCCTCCTGCACACTCCCTACTGAGGATGTGCCCGCAACCAAGGTACATGCCCTTGACCGGAATCAAACCTGGGACCCTTCAGTCCGCAGGCCGACACTCTATCCACTGAGCCAAACCGGTTAGGGCTGGTTTCAGCTCTTATTGGACTATTTTGTTTTGGTTTTATTTCCCCTTCTCTGCTCCAGTGGTGGAATCCCAGTCTTGACAGAGCTGAATGGAGTGCTTGGTATATGAAATATCTATGAGGGCATTGCTAAGCCACACGAAGTAATCAAGAACAAAGAAATGTACAGGGATCTCACAGGCTGTAGTGGGTATTCAAACGTGGCCAGTGCGATGCAAGAAATAGTAGAGTACTAGTAAATATGTACATCTTTATTCTGAATGCAAACATGATTGGTCACTAGGTGTTTTTGCGTCTTTCCATCCCTTTGAAATCCATGGGCAATTTGATATCTTACATTCAGTTAAGAAGAATCACATACCTTGAAGAGGAATGAAGGAATAAGTTTAAGTTCTTTCAACGGGCTTTTGATGTATTTCACAGTAGCAACTGGAGCTAATGCGTAGAAGGCTTTGATTTTTTTAGCCAGTTTGGGATTAGTAGAAAAGGCAATAAAACCTGAAACAGCACGACACTCAAATAGGTGAAGTGTGTGTGTGCGTGCGTGTGTGTGTGTGTGTGTGTGTGTGCATGCGTGTATGTTACACCTGTGACATTACTTTAGGTTTAACAGGATTGCCATCTGAGGAATCCTGGGAGATTAACCATCAGTGCCTGTTCAAGTTAATCAGATTCTATTATTTTTTAATATTTGTTTTGTTTCCACAGTTTCACTATGAGGATACGGGCCTAGAGCTTTTAAAAAGTTATAATGAGCTCTTTTATCTGACTTTAGAAATAGGATAATCATATTGTTGCAAAAAAGAGTTATTTGTACTACTCCAGGCTCAGATCATTTGCACTTGCCATTCCCTATTCCTGGAACACCAGTCTTCCAGGTATGCAATGCCCACGCCTCACTCCCTGACCTCCTTCATTGCTTAGGCAGGGGTCCTCAAACTTTTTAAACAGGGGGCCAGTTCACTGTCCCTCAGACCGTTGGAGGGCCAGACTATAGTTTAAAAAAAAAACTATGAACAGATTCCTATGCACACTGCACATATCTTATTTTGAAGTAAAAAAACAAAATTGGAACAAATACAATATTTGTATTTACATGTGGTCCGCGGGCCGTAGTTTGAGAACCCCTGGCTTAGAGAGTGGTTGGTGCTGTCCCCTATTTAAAATCGCCATGCACCCCTCCGATGCTTCCTAATATCCTTCCTTCATTTATTTTTCTTTCCATAGCATTACCATTATCTAATCAACTTTATATTTTACTTTGTAATCTTTGTTATTTTCTCTGCCTCCTCTCACTAGAATATAAGTAGTAGGAAGACAGAGATTTTAATCTGTGTATTCTCAGGTCATCTGTAGGTGCCCGATTAATATGACTGAGTGAATGGAATCAATTCAGTGCAGAGGCTGTGTGGTGCAATGTTTCATAGCATGGGCTTGGGTGTCAGAGTGCCTGGGCTGGTAAATGAGCTACTTCATCCTATATAATAAAAGGCTAATATGAAATTCAAACAAACAGTGGAACGACTGGTTACTATGACACACACTGACCAGCAGGGGGCAGACGCTCAACACAGGAGCTGCCCCCTTGTGGTCAATACGCTCCCACACAAGGAGTGCCGCTCAGCCAGAAGCCAGGCTCATGGCTGGTGAGCACAGTGGCAGTGGCGGGAGCCTCTCCCACCTCCACGGCAGTGCTAAGGATGTCTGACTGCTGGCTTAGGCCTGCTCCCCACATTCTCCGGCAGTCAGACATCCCCCCAAGGCTCCTGGACTGCGAGAGGGCACAGGCTAGGCTGAAGGACACCTCTCCTCCAGTGCATGAATTTTGTGCACCAGGCCTCTAGTTTGTAATAACTATGTTACGTTGCACACATTATTTACCTCCTGTTTGTTTCCCCATGTATACAATAGGAATGGCTGAAGGACACCTCTCCTCCAGTGCATGAATTTCGTAAACCAGGCCTCTAGTTTGTAATAACTATGTTACTTTGCACAAATTATTTACCTCCTGTTTGTTTCCCCATGTGTACAATAGGAATAATAATTGTTCCTATACCATCAAGTTGTTGAAGACATTATATTATATATGTAATGAATGGAAAGCAATAGAGCAATGACTAACACACCTGCAACTGGAAAGGGTCTATGTGAATTAAACCACATTCTCTGACTACTTTACCTACCAATGGTGGTGCCCTGGGAATGGCCAACATAGTGTATTTCCTGTCCTCCAGTTTTCTTTACAATAAAGTCAATTGTGGCTGGAAGGTCATATTTAGCCATTTCATCGAAGCTGCAAGAAAAAAAAGACAAAATAGGACAACATATTTCCTTGCTATAATTTCTAAAAGTCAAACATGTTCATAGCTCAGGCTCCCTTTGGGAAATTGAGCACTAGATTCTCTAAGCATTAGTGAGTGCTAGGTGCTCTTTGGAGTGGCTTCTTATAAACAGTTGACATCATTTCTGAAGCACAGCATTAAAGCCACATTTTAATCAAAGCAAGGTACTATCTGTAGCTGGGATGATTTCTATCCCTAAAACAATGTCAGATTTAATAATAACTTGCATGCAGTGTTCCACTGTTGTTATTTGCAAAATTGTGTTCAGTTCTCCACTTCCATGAGTAATTTTCAGGAATAAGGCACAAAAGGGACCCTAACAGAAAGGCTTTCATAATATGTCCATGGTGTCAAATTTCATTGCTCCTACCCCAACCTCGATAGTAATATTGACTCAGATTGCTGCTCTTCACCCCCAACTAGGTTTAACATCCTCTTGAATCCATATGGATGTTCCTTTTCAAATCTACTCCGGAGAGAAAATGTCCTTGCTTCAGTCATTGTGCTCATTCCATTTAGAAAAGCATAATCAGAAACATAAAGGGTAATTCCCAAATACTGGGTAATGAGATTACAGAAAGTGAAAAGCCTACCCTTGGAGAAAAAACTGCCCTTGCAATGAGGTGTATGGAAGAATCCAAGAAACAATTAGAATGAAAATTACTTCCTTCTCTTCTTACTTGGAATATAATATGTTGAAGTTGGGACTGAATTGAATGGGGTGAACACCCATGCTTTTTAAACTCAATATTTACTTTTGTGTGCCTTGTTAATTGTTCCTTTTCTTTACCTGAAAGCCCAGAATTCAACGGAGTTTGGTGAATAGTATATATTTCTCCTGGCCCAGGTGTTTCCCCTGCTGTTCCCCAGCCACACGTCATAACCAGCATCGGCCAGAAGGAAGCCCAGGCTGTTGTTGGGCAGGTTGGCAATCCAGTTTGTGGCTGATGTGAGCAAACCGTGTTGCAAAAACACAACAGGTCTCTGGCCTAAAGAAGAATATTATTTAAAAGCTGTACAAACACATTTCTCATTCTAAGATAAGTTATAATGATAGAAACAGACTTTCATATCACTAGAATTAAACATTTGCTTGAGTTGACTATTATTTGAGTCACCTACCTTAAATATGGTGCTGGTTTCTCAGATGACAAAACTTATCAAATGATAGACTTTAAATATGTGCAGTTTATTGTATGCCAATTATGCCTCCAAAAACTATTGAAAAAAATTATATCCTAAACAATTCAGCATGATGTTAATTTGAGTGGCCTTGCTTAATTGTATTCTTTTTGTACTGAATAACTTTTCTACAATGAGAAAAAGATAAATTTTTAATAGTACTAGCAAAAATGACCTTTATCTCTTTAACAAATGAGCCTTGAATTGGCTCCCCTTTCTCCCTCTGCAACACACACACTGGCTCTCTCTCCTAGATCCTCTAGGGCTGCGCTCAGTTTAATTGCAGAGAGCAAGCTTTCCTTCATTTCTCATTAGGAGCCTTTGTCAGGACTTCTAGCTTCATATCCTGTGCACACTTCTAGCATTGCTCTGATCACATATTATTATAATCATCTGTTTATCCCTCTCATTCGTTTGATGGTGACCTCTTTGAAGAAATGATGTCATCACTGTTGCATTTCCAGAATGATCAAGGATTAAGTCTAGGAAAAAAATTAAAGGTGGAGAAAGAGGAGAAAAAGAACAAGGAAGGCATGAATGGTGGAAAAGAGAGAGGGAAGGAGGAAAAAAGAAACAGGGGGGGAGTGGGGAAAGGAAAAAGGGGAAGAAGGTTATACCTCTATTCTCTGCATTTTTCTTCCCATAAGGAATTCTGTAGACCTCTAGAATATAACCATCTTCAGTTATGACTTCATATTCTTCACTTGGGTATCCCCAGTAAGAAATCATCTGACTCTGGTGGGGAAAAATCAAAACTTTTTTAGTTTACTTCTGAAATGCATCTAGTAAGTAGATAGTGTTATATTTAATTGAGCATGTAAAAGCTACTATAATCCTAAGTCATGGTAATATCTTCGTTTTGCAAGTGTGTGTTTTTCCTCCAGTAACTTACAATATTCATAGTCACTTCAGGGCTTTCATGATTTAATGCTCCAAAGAAACCGTGTGTAGTTCCAAGAGCAGATATCAAAGTTGCCACTGTTAATAGTGACCACATCTTGGTTTTGCCTGAAATAGAAGAATAGTTTGTGCCATGGTTAATCTATTACACTTTCATAATTCTGTTTTTGTTCATTTTATCTTCATGTAAAGTAGAGAAATGCTTAGGTTTTATTATATTCTGTTGAGCAAAGACCTGAGACGTGGATGTTAGGCCAGGCATGTTAATGCTTAGCATGTTTTCCCTATGTTTGATTCCTTTTGATTAGGAACATTTCCATTTGGTTTTGAAGTGATATTGAACAAAACTTAATTGATTAAAAAACAAAAGTCTTCTGCCCTGGCTGGGTTGCTCAGTGGGTTGGAGTGTTGTCCCATACACCAAAAGGTTGTGGTTTTGGTTCCCGGTCAAGGCACATACCTAGGTTGTAGGTTTCATCTCTGGTCTGAGCACATACAGGAGACAACCTATCAATGTTTCTCTTTCACATCGATGTTTGTTTGTTTTTCTCTCTCCTGCTCCCTTCTGATCTCTCTAAAATCAATAAAAACATGTCCTCACGTAAGCATTTAAAAAGTCTCTTAGTCCTATCTGGTTTGGCTCAGTGGATAGAGCACCAGCCTACTCATGACTGAAGGGTTTTGAAGTGATATTGAACAAAACTTAATTGATTAAAAAACAAAAGTCTTCTGCCCTGGCTGGGTTGCTCAGTGGGTTGGAGTGTTGTCCCATACACCAAAAGGTTGTGGTTTTGGTTCCCGGTCAAGGCACATACCTAGGTTGTAGGTTTCATCTCTGGTCTGAGCACATACAGGAGACAACCTATCAATGTTTCTCTTTCACATCGATGTTTGTTTGTTTTTCTCTCTCCTTCTCCCTTCTGATCTCTCTAAAATCAATAAAAACATGTCCTCAGGTAAGCATTTAAAAAGTCTCTTAGTCCTAGCTGGTTTGGCTCAGTGGATAGAGCACCAGCCTACTCATGACTGAAGGGTCCTGAGTTTGATTCTTGTCAGGGGCACATGTCCAGGTTGTGGGCTCGATCCCCAGTAGGGGGTGTGCAGGAGGCAGCCAATTGATTTTCTCTCATCATTGATGTTTCTATCTCTCTCTTTCTCTCCTTTCCTCTCTGAAATCAATAAAAAAAAATTTTTTTTTTAAAAAGTCTTCTGATTGTCTGGCATAATGTTATATTCAACTTATTTTGAGAGTCCAAAGTTGGGGTGTGTGTGTGAGGCATTGTGTGGGCATTTGATTCTTCAAGATGCTATCTCAATATAACAAGTATTCAAAACAATTATAATGTTTTAAATATTGTTTATAATAATCACTCCATAAATATTTATCATGAGGTAATTATGTGGATTTAGAAGCTACCTCCACCTTCTCAAAATGCTACCATAACTAGAGTATCATGTGAATATAATTTTAGGAAAGCTTTTGCACTTTTAATTTTTTGGTGCTATTACCTAATTGAAATTACTTAGGTAGGCCTTGACAAATATAAAGTGTCAATGTATTGGACGGTAGAATATATTTTTTTCACAAGCTTTAAGCAACAAAAAGGGAAATCTGTATCATGATTTGAAAATGATTTGAAAAGCAATTTTCCAATTCAGCCTACTCATATTTTATAGGTAAAAAATAGCAACCTACTTCTTAGATAATTTAATGACAGTTTCAAGTAGATTGACTTAGTGCTATTGTTTAAATAATAGATCTTTCCCATAATTGCTTTATCAAAATTGGCTGGCTTTTATAAGCTATTTTAAAAAGTAAAAAAAAAATATGTCAATCTCCATAAAATATTTTCAGCTCCTATGACAAAAGACTAATTTCTTTAATATCTAGTTAGCTTTTATAAATCAGTAAGAAAGAGAGCAACAGCAATAGAAATTGGTACAGTACATAAAAGCTTTTTGTATAAAACCTTAAGACTTAAAAACATTTGCAAATGTTCTTAATTTCACCTATCATCAACAAAATATAAATTAAAACAAGAATGTTATAATACTTTCCACCTTTTTCAAGTAAAGTTTGATAAGTTACAGTAATGGCAATGTTAGGTAAAACAGGCACTTAAAATGTTATTTATGGGAATATAAATTTTTGCAAGGTCTTTCAAGAGGAATGTAAAAATTTAAATATATGTGTGTGTATATATATATATATATATATATATATATCTCCTTTCCATTCCACATTTAGAAATTTAGCTTCAAATATGATTACTAATGTGTCTAAAATGCATGTACTAAGATGTTCATTACAACATTATTTATAAGAGGAAAGACTGGAAACAACCTAAATGCCTATCAGTAGAGAACATAATTTTAAATTATTCTACAACCACACCACAGAATGCCATGCATATTGTTCAAAGAGAATAGTGAGGTAGATCTATTTGTGCTTATCTGAAAAGTTATCCTAGATGAATTGTAAGAGCAAGGCACTGAATACAGTATATTTAGTACACATAGCACCATTTATGAGAATAAATTGGTATGCTTTTAAAAGTAAAAATAAAACACTGAAATTGTTAGGCTTCTTGTAGTTGTAAAGCCATATAGGCCAAGAGGCCCATGACAAAATGTGCTTGCTATAAAATGAATGAAATGTTTTACATTGACAGTAGTCTAACTGATGCGCATATTAGCTCTAATCTCTCATAAAAACTTAGTAGGTCCCAGCTTCACCTGGGTTGCCCAACTTAAAACTTATCAGCCTTGCTTGTCAACATCTTGTCCCTGGGCTACTGGTCAGCATTTTCTCTCATGCAGTAACTAGGAATTTTAAATATACTCAAACTCAGTAGAACTGAACTAGTGCTCCATTCAAGTTTTACATTTTTATTAAAATTACAACTTATATGTTTTCTTTTTTTCCAAATGACCATTTTGACAGCACTGTACATCATACATATATATTAAGATGATAAAAGGAAAGTTATTAAGAACATGTGAGGCATCTATTAAACATTGGAAAAATGCAGTGATATTTTAGTAGCACCTCACTTAATTCTCATGCTAAGCCTATGAGTTATATATATTACAGATAGGAAGGGAGAGGGAGAGAGAGATAGAAACATCAATGATGAGACAGAAAATCATTGATCGGCTGCCTCCTGCACGACTCCTACTGGGGATCAAGCCCACTACCCAGGCATGTGCCCTTGACGGGAATCGAACCAGGGACCCTTTAGTCTATAGGCCGGCCCTCTATTCACTGAGCCAAGCCGGCTAGATTTTTTATCTTCTGATGGCAATTATCACTTGTTTCTCAGCACAGTCAGAATATTTGACATTAGACCCAGAACATCTAAATGTCCTATGTTATAATCACCATCTACAACTTTGAGAATCTTCAGGTACTAAGCTGGGGAAAAGTTTCAAGGGAGAAGGGATATTTGTCCTCAAATATTTGAAGGAATGCCATGTAGAGGATAGTATTAAAGCAATTTATTTTTAGTGTGCCTGAAATTAATAATTCAATAAATATTTATTAAGTTCAAAGGCAGACTAGTGTTCTCAAAATACCTAATGACAAGTTCTAGAATAATGGCAGTAGCAACACTTACATTACAGAGTGCTCACTATGTGCTGGATAGTGTGTTTGACATGTCGTATGTGCAATAGAGTTACCTTCTCTAAGATGGTTTCCTATTCCATAAAATAGGGCCAGTAATAGTGCAGGTTCTGAAGTTATCATAAGAATTCATTAAGATAATAAAAGGAAAGTTATTAAGAACATGTTAGGCATCTATTAAACATTGGAAAAAATGCAGTGATATTTTAGTAGCACCTCACTTAATTCTCATGCTAAGCCTATGAGTTAGGTAGCATTATATTACCCATTTTACAGATGAGAAAACCAAGGCTAAAAGTATGTAGAAAGCAACTGAACCCATTTTTGAGACTAGGTCGTATGTCTCCAAAGACTATGCTCTTCTCCACTACAATGCTTCTTTAGGATAACCTAGCCCAGCATCTACTTGGAACAACTCGGAACATCCCCAGAGAGAGTTACATAATTTGGTCTAAACTTATTTTTAGGGATTTATAATTTAAATAAATACATTAGTAGCCTATAAAATTTAACAACAATATTTACAATGGTTAATTCAATAGCAGTTGATTTGAATGAAATGAAATTATTCAATGTAGCATATCAATAAAGTCAGTTCATATGAGGGCTGATCTATTACTTCTCAAAAAGGAAAATAAAAGATATTAGACGCTCATTAAACATTCATTACAAAAATGCTGAATTAATAAACACATTTGTCATCTAGTAATTCAGAATCCTATGTACAGATAAAAATAAATGAAAAAATAAATCAAATCCCAGAAGAATAAGCTTTAATTCAAATAGAAACATTTATGTAGATCAATATTCAACAAATATATAGGCTTTTAAGAATGCACAATTGGGTTAAAGAAAAAATGAATCTAATAACTATTAATTTTGTTCAACAGAAGCTATACTCACAGTCTCCTCAGATACAGGACTATGTTTTGCTGGATAGTTAGTATTTTTGTTAATCTTGCACTTGCTTCTTATATACAAAAGCTCAACAATGGCCAGAATTACTCACTCACTGATTAAATTGCCATGTCTTTAATATCTCAACATCATCTAATTATAAAAGGACAAACCTAAAACTCAAATATTATACTCAAGGTGAAGGGATTAAGCAAGAACACACAAACACACACACACACAAAAACCCCCATACATATAACACAAAGACACACACAGCAGAGTGGCTACAGCCAAAAGGAAGTGGGGTGGGGAATAGGAAGAGGTGGGCAAAGGAGGGGAAAACGGGGATGGAAATAAACTTTACTTGGGGTTATGGCCACATGATGCAGTGTGAAGACAAAGTTTTATTGAGTTATACACTGAAACCTGTATGATTTTGTGAACCAATGTCACCCCAATAAATTCAATTAATTTTTTAAAATACTACATTCAATTTCACATAGTATTGAGTTCATCCTTTCAACTTTTTTTCAAAATGTATTTTATTGACTTTTTTACAGAGAGGAAGGGAGAGGGATAGAGAGTTAGAAACATCAATGAGAGAAACATCAATAAGCTGCCTCCTGCACACCCCCTACTGGGGATGTGCCCGCAACCAAGGTACATGCCCTTGACCGGAATTGAACCCAGGACCCTTCAGTCCGCAGGCTGATGCTCTACCTATTGAGCCAAGTCGGTTAGGGCTCACCCCTTCAACTTTTAACAATCATAAATATTGGCCAAAGGAGTTTTGATGACTAATGATTTCAAAAACATTCAAAATTATTCTTGATATCTTAAACATATAAAAACTGTTAAACCCATGGTATAATGCAAATTATTATGCAGTATGGCTCAGATAAAAAGGCCTGAGATAACAAAAGGCCTCTTTGATTTTTAAAAATACAGTGCACAAACTATTCTGACCGGATGGTTAGATAAGCACCTGCAAATATATGTAATCAGCAAGGATTAGTGTTTTATCACGGTCTTTGATCAGGGTCTCTAACCCTTCAAACAATAGTCTAGCCAATATATAGTACCAAACCCAATTCCACCCTTTAAAAACATATGGGTGGTATCATTTTCATTACATAAAATCATTGTTTGGAGTTTGAATATTATCATTATGTTTACAAGTGACTTGTGATATTAAAACATTTATATTTAAAAATATAGCTGATTTTTTGCAACCACCATGAGCAAATCTGTAGCTCATAGTAAGAGAAAAAGAGAATCATATTTTGAGTTCTTAAAATAGTTTGCCATTTATTTTTAGAAATCATTATTTTTTTTCATACTTAATTACCCAAAATGGCAAGTTATAAATCAACTTTCCACCAACCATCAAAATACAATTAATTGGAGTTGCATTGTTTCAATAAACTAGGAAAACAATTTAGGATATGTCCAATACCGCGTGTATTTACATATTTTTATGTTGCAAATATCTTCCCTTTGCTTGAGTCTGGCTGATTTTCATGACAATAACATTTCTGAAAGTAAAAGATGGTGACACATTCTCATAAAGATCAACACGAAGGGAGAGGGTTTTGCTCGCTATCCTAATGCAATTTGAATTTACTTCACTAGGAGGTGGGAAGTAGATTAACCATGTTTCTTCATGTCATTGCTTGTGTAGATTTAAACAAGAGAATGCAGGATGTGTTCCTTTGGCCTTTCACTGTGGCTGAAAATAATTTGGAGTCAGAATCTGGACATATATAAATACTAGAGGCCTGGTGCACAAAAATGTGTGCACTCGGGGGCATTCCCTCAGCCCAGCCTGCCCCCTCTAATAGTCTGGGAGCCCTCACAGGATGTTCTACTGATATCCCTGTGGGGAGCAGGCCTAAGCCGCAGTCTGGCCTCCCTCTGTGGAAGGCAACTGGCTGATCAGGTATATAGATACTTTCCAAAGCAACTCTGCCCTGGTAGTTCTGCACCGGCTCCTGCCCGGGGCCCGGCTGGGCACTCTTCCTTGAGGTCTCTGGGTCCACAGTCTGAGCTCAGGGAGGTCACCCAGAGCCCGTTCCCCCAGACAGGTGGGGCAGGGGGCTAGCTTGAAGAGCTGGAGGAAGATGGCAGAGTAAGAGTTGGTATGAACCAGCGCCTGCTTAGCCAGACTTCCTAAGCTCCCCACTGGGCCCAGGCTGGGCCCCTTCCCCACACCAGGAGGATCCCAGCTGAGGTCCCCTCCCTGCACCCAGTGCTCTCCTTCATGTTCTACCACTGGGGGAAGAGAGCAGCTCACCTGCTCCGGATCCTGCCAACCTGGCAGGCTGAGGCACAGGCGGTGCAACCTAGGGTGCTGGTGGCTGCGAGCCTTCTCCCCCTCCCTGAAGCCTGGGGTAGGGTTGCAGCAGCTCACAGCTGCCCTTTGGCACCATGTATGGAGACACCGCTCTCCACTGAGCCACCGTCTGCCCAGGACCTATGGGGGTTGGGGTGGTCTTGGGCTCCCACTGGCCCCACTGAAGCCAGACTCAGCTTGGCCGGCCACCCCCACCACCCGAGGGCTGCACATGCCCCACAGGCCTCATTGCCCTCATGAATTGCCCTGGTCCGGCCGTCCCCATTGCCATGGCTCACTCCCAGGTGCAGTTGGGCCTTTCCAGCAAGCATGTAGGCAGGACCTGGGCCTCTGAGGGGAAGGAGGAGGGATGCGTGGGCAAGGGCAGAAGTGGGGAACTTGGCGGTGTAAACACAGCCCCCACCCCACATTGTGCAGGCCCCTCGCGCTGCATTCCCGAACTCCTGGGTGCCCCTGCCCAGCACTGTGCTCTCAGGCCTGGGTTGGGGGTGAGGGACCTGAAGCTGCAGCCTGAAGGTAGCTCTCTCTGGCTTGGAATCACAGTGGTCGATCAGGGAGGGATGTGGGGTGCCAAATTCCGCCTCTCTCTCTCTCTCTCACTCTCTCTCTCTCTCTCAGAGAGCCCCATGTCCCCGGTGGGTGGGTGGGGGCTCAGGCGAAGGCAAGTGATGCCAATTGCCTCTCCTGAGCCTCCGCCTGCTCCCGGGTTGCACAGGGGAGTGGACCCTGTGTCCCAGGCGGGCCGGCGGGGGCTCAGGAGAATTGATCAGCAATTGCTTCACCTGAGCCCCCACCCCCAGGTTGCACACGGGGGCTTGTATGGCGGCTCACACTGTCCCACCCTGCCTGCAGTATGCAAATTAGCCACCATCTTTGTTGGCGGTTAATTTGCATATTGCTCTGATCTGCCAATGGTGGGCATAGCAAAGGTATGGTCAATTACCATGTTTGTCTATTATTAGTGTAGACTAGTAGTCTTTGAAAGAGATCTATGATTCTTACAATAATGCAACCAAACAATCAACATGCTCTTGCTTCTTTATAAATACCTTAAATTCTGATTAGCCAGAGGTCATTGTGGCAACTAGTAAAAGGGAGTTAGTTTCCAGTTTGCAGTATGTATTAAGATCCATGAGGAAACATGATGCTTTCTCTACTCATAACAGTCCCACTAACCTCCTCAACCCTGCTCCACTCTCCCTGCTCCACTCCTTTTCCGCTTGCTAACTCTTCTTCATCTTTAGGTCTCAGCTCAGCCATTATTTCCCTTAGGAATACCACCATGACACTGTTGTGTTTTTTTAATCTTTATTATTGAGAGTATTACAGATGTCCCTTCTCCCCCCCGACCCTTAGCCCCCTACACTTAGTTCCCCCTCCCCCATTCCAGGCCTTCACAGCCCTATTGTCTGTGTCCATGGGCAATGCATATATGTATTTAAGTTATTTGATTAATTTCTTCCCATCCCCTCTCCACTGTTCCTTCTGAGGTGTGTCAGTATGTTCCATGTTTCCATGCTTTTGAGTCTATTTTATTCCTCAATTTATTTTGTTCATCAGATTCCACATATAAGTGACATCATCTGGTATTTGTCTTTCTTTGACTGGCTTATTTTGCTTAGCATAATACTTTCCAGGTCCCCCCTTGCTATCTCAAAGGGCAAGAGATTTTTTTTTATAGCTGCATAGTACCGTGGGGTGCAAATGTGTCATGGCTTCTTTATCCACCCATCTACTGAGGGGCACTGGGCTGTTTCCAGATCTTAGCTGCTATGAATACAGGGGTGATTATTCTTTCTAACTGGTGTTTTGGGATTCTTAGATTATATTCCTAGAAGTGAAATCACTGGGTCAAATGGTAGTTCCATTTTTAATTTTTTGAGGAAACTCCATAATGTTTTCCATAGTGGCTGCACCAGTCTGCATTCCCACCAGTAATGTACCAGGGTTCCCTTTTCTCCACATCCTCACCAGCACTTGATTGTTGATTTGTTGATGATAGCCATTCTGGCAGGTGTGAGGTGATACCTCATTGTTTTAATTTGCATCTCTCCGATGATTGGTGACATTAAGCATTTTTTATATGTTTATTGGCCATCTGTATGTCCTCTTTGAAGAAGTGTCTATTCAGGTCCTATGGCCATTTCTTTTTTATTTGGACTGTTACTATCACCTTTAACTGCTATTCTAGCCTCTAATTTTTCATTATTCAATGCATCACCAAACTGTTATCTAATTTGAATCCTAAAGTAAAAATCCAATGATATCACTTTTGGTTTGAAGGTTTGAGACAGTTCCCACTGTCCCAAGTATGGAGTTCAAATAGAAAATAATGTGTTCAACTCAATAGACATTTTTAGAGAATCTTCTTTGTTCCAGGGAAATCTTCTTTGTTCCTAAAATTCCCAGCCCCAATTCATCTCTTTTTTTTCTTATGACCTCCTATTGTACTTTGGTGATAATAAAACTTATTTTGGCCTATATATCTCTGCTGTTTTGTATTGCTTCTTAATGACTTTAGAGCATGCCCTATTAGTTCAAGAAAATGAACTTCATTAGAACACTTCTCTATCACTATAGAATCCAGTGTGGGCCTTTTCACTCAGCAGGTGCTAGTATTTAGATATTAAGTGAATTAGCTTTTTTCCTGCATCATTTCACAAATACATAAGACAACTCCTGGTGTTTATGAAATGACTTCATTTGATTGTCTTCATAAAATTCCAAAGTTTCTTTATCGCTTGCTAGTGATTACATTGTCATTACAACTCCTCTTAGAAATGTAGAGTGGCCCTTATCACTCTGAATAGTTGGCAATGACATTTATAACGGACAGATGTTTATTACCTGGGGTCTATGGAAATGAGCATGCATTTAGGTCTGTGCATTTCCAAGGTGAGTAACTCCTTCTCTAGTAAAACTTAAGGGATACGGTGAAAGAATAAGCAAGACACTACTAAGAAAAAAATAGTTCCACTGTCAGTAAAACCCAGAGCTTTGTATCTAGTAGTAAGATATTTTTTATTGTGTCAATAATTTATAGTAAGTATCCTGAAATGCTCCATGTCCCCAGATCAAATCCAATTGATTGTAGGAGGCAGAGACAGAAGGTGAATGAGGTTATGGATTTGACAGTGTAAGTTGCTGCATCCTTAGGATCAGAGGGTGGCCTTTCCCTATTTTGCCAGTCACTTGGAACTGCACAGGAGTAGGCTAAGTGAATACAAAGAAAGAAAAGAGTTTTCACAAATAATCATACTTAAAAGCAACATTAGGTTTTTGTAAAACCACGCTTTACTAGAAGAGAGTGTGCATTTTATTAATATTAGCAGTAGTAGTAAAAGTGAGTTGGCTTTAAAATCCATAGCTTCTAGAAAAAGACCACTTGCATATATGTTAGTAAAATATAAAAATCCATAACAGTAGTCCTAACATACCTGGCAAACTTTGATGACCTACACCCAGACTAAGATTAGGGGAGAGACAATATTTTTTTTTCTAATCTTTAAGGATTAGAAACAGTAAAATTCATTATTGAAATCAGATCTGCTTTGTTGACTCTTTTGAAGAAACAAAGATAGGTGTGTTTTAGAATTTCTAGACAAAGAGCAGTTGTGATCTGGCCAGTTGGTCTTGAATTGATCCTGCAGGTCCAGAGATAAGGGTGTTGATCTCAGATTCAATAGGTTCTAGCCCTAATCCTGCTAAATTCTGACCCTGCCCCTCCTCTCCTATCGCCAACCCTTGGGTAAGGCAAATTTATGAAGTCTTTACCACAATGGAGGCAAATAGAGTGAGGAGGTTTTGGCTAAGAGACAGAGGTATTAGGATAGAATTATGAAGAACTGTTTTGGGGAGAAAACTTGTGGATGTTCTAAGAATTTATAGACAGAATCTGCTGCCCTAGCTACCCCAGTTAATACTTACTATATGACAGAAGCCTGAGAAACAAAGAAATCTTTGGCTGGGTCATGTGATGCCCAGAGTGGGTCAAACAGACTAAAAATATTAAGATTCCATTAGTTTTAAATAACACTTGTCTGTAATATGCATTTTTACTTGAATTGTAACCTGTAATCTTTAGAGCCAACCTGTGAGATAGCCATTATCATCTTCAATTTACAAATTAGAAAATCAGCTCAGGAATAGTCACTGGCTAAAGACATGCATATTTCCATAGGATCCAGGAGCAGAGCTTCAGATTATAGACAGAGTTCACCTTCTGGGCTACGGGAGTTCCCTGGAGCAGACAATGTCACCGTATCAGTTTGCTAAGGTTACCATTGCAAAGTATCACAGACTAGGTGGCTTAAACTATAGAAATTTATTTTCTCACAGTTCAGGAGGCTAGAAGTTCGAGGTGTCAGCATGGTTGATTTTTTCCTGAAGCCTCTTTCCTGGGCCTGCAGACAATTGTCTCCTTCCAGTGTCATCACATTGTCTTCCCTTCATACCTGTCTGTGTCCGAATTTATAAGCACACCAGTCATATTGGATTAGGGGCCACCCTAATGACTTCTTTTAACTTAAGTCCCACTCTGAGTTAAGGACTTCAACATATGAATTTGGTGGAGGAAAAACACAATTCAGTTAACAGTCATGAATCTCAAAATGATAGTTTCATCCACTTAATATTTATAGATCATGTATTTTATAATCAAAATGAGATTAGTACCTGCAGCCTTTTTTCTCACATGAACTTGACTATGATCAAAAGCAAACATGGATATTTTATAGCTTCCAGCAGAACAATATTTAGTCACTCCAAACTTTACACTTAAAAATAAATTGCTTTCCTGATTGGGAGCAGAAATAGGTGACAGAGGACTCAGAACCTTTGTTCCATGGAAGCCATCTTTGTCAAGAATTATTTGAGCTTACAAAACTAGGCCTCAGATATAATTCCATGCTGATATAAACCCAGTAGTTGGAAATAGTTCACTCACAAGACAATAAATAAATAAATAAGTAAATATTAATCTCCAAACTCTGTTTATAAATTTGCTTCTTATTATGACTTAATGTAACATCCCATGAGTCTTTCCCAATATCAAAAGTGCTGGCTCAGATTTTCAAAACCACAGAAATTAAGTGAAATGTGTAGCAGAGGAGGCAGTTGGGGTTCAAGCGTCTATAGATCTTGAATTAGTTGGTTAACAACTTGACTGGAAATTCTGTGCTTTGGAGGAAATCAGAAGATTAGACTCTTCACATACCCAGAGAAACATTGCGGGAAACCAAGGGATGCCATATGCACTGGGACAATCAGAAAGTTAATTGGCAGAATTCTAAAGAATTGGCAATTTTTGTTTCTGAAATAGTCTGCTGAGAACAATGAAATGATAAATAACTTCAGAGCTCACATTTCAGAAGATATCGATGAATTCCTTTGTTCCCAACCAATTCTGTTTTTTATTTATTAAAAATGTCCCAATTATAGGATTTTATACTTAATGTGCTACTCTTTCAGTTACTCTAGCACTTTGTGATCACCAGAAATGGCCCAATATTTTTGGAAGAATAAAATTAAATCACTATTCTTTTAAAGTTCAAGAATTATTTCTCTGGAAAGTGTCACAAAGAAATGATACTGAATCAAAATGTAAGTAGAAATTATTGTCCATATAGAAAGAACCTCAACTTTTTCTTCTTTATTTGCTGAAAAGAATAAAGCTCCACTAAACCTAACAGTGTCCTCTGGGGACGTTAAAATACTCCACATTTATTTGCCATGTAGATTCATGTACTTGAGAATAGGGAAGGCCAGGCACATAATATGCAATTGCAAAATGAATGCTATTTAAACAAACAAAAATCAAACGATTTAAATGCATTTAAACAGATTTCATTTTAGTCAACTATATCGTAAGAAAATAATCATACCTTTTTTTTCCTACCCTAATCGTCCCCAGACATACCATCTGACCATTCCTGTCTACACCTACCTTGCCCCAAACCCAGCCATTTTCCATACAGAATAACCAACGACCTGCCGGATCACTATATTGGAGATGAGAAGATAGAGGAATAGATACCACTAGGGCTCTGGTGGCAGAGAAGGGGTATAAGAAAGGGTCTATACAAAAAAGTATTGGAGGTAAAGAAACCTTAGAAACAAAACTGGTATGTGTCTCTTTGATTTCTTCTTTCCTTTCTATTCCTTCCTCCCACCATTAAACAATTCCTGACTCTCTTACGTGAGACAGTCTATTCTGAGGAGGTCACAGGCTTGGAAGAGACAGTCAAGTAAGCAAATCTGAGGATCTCATGAGTTTTATTAGTCGGAGTCTGCAGCTGATCCACGGGCGCCCGCAGGTTTCAGGAGCCCCGGAGAGCTCACGTGGGCAGCTCTCTCCAGGGCTGGCCCGCCTCGGGCTCCAGGCGCCGC
>NW_006285240.1:1774928-1775363 GCF_000327345.1 Myotis davidii | reverse complement strand
GACGAGGGCCCGGCTCCCAGGCGGGGCCAGGCCGGGGCCCGGGCCTTCCGCTGTCTCTAGTACAGAGACGCCCGGCATGGGCTGTCGGTGCCTTCGCAGCTTTGCCCAGATCGGGAAGATCAGGAGGATCCCAAAGTGCCCCCGACCAAGGCTCCAGGGAGAGCTGGTGCTCAGGGTCCTGTTATTCCCCGAGTCCTGCCTGAGAGAGGGAAAGCCTGCGTTGACTGACTCATTCTCACCTTTCATTCATTACTGTTATGCATTCATTCATTCAGATTAGTATCTATACACACCTCACGTGTCCTTTAAAAAATATCTCACAATCAGGGACCAAATGGTCTCTTAACTACTTCCTGCCAGAATTGAATGACAAAACCTTCAACTGAAAAAAAATAAAAAATTAGAAAAATGTTCCCTACAACAGCTGTAACGGAA
>NW_006285240.1:1762456-1774899 GCF_000327345.1 Myotis davidii | reverse complement strand
GTGGGGGGGAGCGGAAGAGGGGGTAACATGGGGTGAATAGCTTTCCTTGGTTCATTCTGAGGCAGCAAGTAGCATTACAAAGTTCATTCTAACGCAGAGACCTTTTCCTGTGGGTGAATTCAAGGGGGAAGAATGACCACCACCAGCAGCCCCCACAATCCACAGAGCACCGTGGACCTGGGCGCCCAGTACATCACGCGCACGCCCCACTATGCCCAAAAGCACCAAAGGTGAGCTCTTGCGGGGCGGAATTTGCTGTATGATGTGAAAACGTACTGTAAACCACCCGTTTTTGACAGGGTTAAACGTTGCTTCTTGTAGGATAGTGACATTATTATGCTATTGTCATTTTCGTGGTATTAGCAGTAAGAGGTTAACCTCAGTAACATGGGAAAACTGTAATACATGCCTCGTACTGTCCTTGTGAAGCTCAGATGAGAGGTTCCATGGGACACAGCAAGGGCTGGTGAATGTGAATCACTATGCTGGTGATGAGCAAGAAGACAAGATAGCAGTGATGGAAGTCAGTCGTAACCAATTCGAAACGGTTGTACGGAATACCTTTCTGTTTATCCTTACTGACATTATTTTTGAAATGGACAAGAAAATAGGCCTTTGCTTAATGTAAGCAAAAGATTTATGGCTTCTCAAGACATTTCTGTTCTTCACCTGAATTGCAAATGTTATTATCACAAAACATGTTGACTTGACCCTAGGACAACATCTAATTATTATTTGGTATTATAATCTCTAAGAATTCTTGCAAGAGAATACGGTATGTTAGAGCTGATTATAGAATACCATTATGTAATATATGTTGATTTATTTCAGTTTTTATGATGAACTGCTAGCTCTTGGCATTTTGAAGCCCCTGACCTCTCCTATTGAAGGCACGGTGATGAAAGCAGGAGACTGTAACTTTGTGGCACCTCAAGGAGTTTCTTCAATTATTAAGCATTACTTGAAAGAATCAGGTGGGATTAGGATTTTCTCTCCCTTCCTTTAAATTAGCACGTTAAAACAAAAGTCATACACATAATCAGATATTCATACTTCAAAGAAAGGTATAAAGTAGATGTTCTCTTATTCACCACTCAATAGCTATTTTCCTTCTGCTAAAGTAACCCACTAATAACAGTTCCCAAGGTGTGCTTCCAGAGAAATGTTTATACAGCTATCAATCTACATGGCTATCTCTATTTTCTATTCATATAGGGTTATATTTATTCTTTTTAAAAATACACATGGGATTTTTTACATAAGCCGTTCTATACCATGCTTGGTCTATGTTTATAATAAATCTATCTATCTATCTATCTATCTATTCTTTCTCTCTCTCAAGCAGTACATTTAGTTAGATATTGTTCACCTCTCTTCAGGTGTCATCTGATCAGTTCTGAACTGCTGTTCCCTAAAACCTATTTGTAGTAAATTATAGTTGGAAAATGAATTTAGATTTTCTCTTTAAAATGGAGGAAGGCAGGGGATTAAGTTAAATAAATACATAACAGAAACACATTTGCTTTTATAAAATGTTTAAACCTTCATATTCTGATACATTTATTGCTATCCGCATATTTTTTAAAAAATTTATTAAATATTATGTGCTGGGTAAACAGTGGTAAATAAGAGATGTGCTTCCTGCCTTTGTTAATATAGAGTGAGGTAGAGAGGAAAGATGTTAAATTAATTACATATACACACAAAACACGTAATAAATGCTAAGAAGGAGTGAGAGCATATGAGGGAGTGTATAATAAGAAGGCCTAACCTAATATGAGTTTCAGAGGAGTGAGTGGGGGGAGACATGTCAGAGAAAGTGTCACTGAGGATCTAATGTCTTCATGGTACCCCAAAGGTAAGCACCAGTGAACTAGGCCAAGATAATGGCATGCAGTGGACACATGAGTTAGAACTGTTCTAATGTAGGAGCAAGTTGGTGCATTTGAGGAACTCAAAGGTTATGATGACTAGAGAGTAGTGAATGAGGGAGAAAGTGCTAAGAGATGAAGTTCAAGACTAAGACAGATCATAAGGGGCTTTGTAAGTAATGTTAAATATTTTATACTCTAGTAACTCTCGAGAGATTTTATGTAATTCTCTAACTGTTTTAAAATGAGTTTCCAGAGCCCACAGATTTTAATATGTGGTCCTTTGGAAAGTTAGTAATTACTTCCATAAGGAAAAGCTACTTTCCCAGAAACTTCACTCCTAGTAGTAGGAAAGGAGAACTTCTTGGTTTGTAAGAATGGTTATACTATCACCCCCTAACTCTTGAGATAGATACTCCTTTTGTAGTGGTTTTGCCCGTTGTGGTGTTGGATTTGGGTCTGTCATCTTTGCCAAGGTTCTCACACTTTAGTGTGCATCATTAAGCCTGGAAAGGGGGGATATGTTTAATATAAAGTGCTGGGCCTGATCCCCAGAGATTCTGATAACAGGTTTGGGTTAGGGCCTGAGAATATACATTTCCAACAAGTTCCCAAGTGCAGAACACGTTGGGGCCATTGGGATACAGGTCCAAGGCTGGATATGCAGAATTTCTAGGTCAGTGGACTTCAGTTCCCTTACGCACACATATATTCACCAGCCCCAATAACGAAGTATGCTCCTGTCAAAGGGAATATTATGTGAAGACACAACTGAATGAAACATAAAATCCGTTGACTTCATTGAGGTCCAGGTCAGGCAGGACCAGGACCAGAGCGAGGCAAGTAAGTTGGGGGTGAGACATCCTAAATAAACAGAACAGGTTGAAATGGAGCTGTGCTGGTTGGAATAAAGGAGCTGATGGGTGTTGAGTTGAAAGCTCTGGCTTTGGTGCCTTCCTAAGCAGGAGCCTTAGAGAAACCTTCCGGCAAGCTGAAGTACTGTTTACAAGCCCTTGCTCTAAGCTTTGAACAGAATGGTGCTAATTTGCATTTGCTTTAAAAATCTGAGTCTTTACTATATTGCAGCATTCTTTAAGGGACAGTGAAAGATGTAAATGTATATGAGATCTGGAGACCTGACTTGGGGAAGCCTAGAAGATTTCTGGGTAGATAAGACATACCTGTAGCAAACAGAAATTTTGAATGAGTAGTAAAAGCAGTGATGATCAAAGGATATCTCAGATGAGAAGGATCACCTTGAGTTGGAATAGCTACAAAAAGGAAGTTTCATGGCCAAGGTTGGACTTAAGCACATATTTCTTGGCTGGTAACATGAGGTTTCCCTTTCAGGGTGCTATTTTTCTCGTTTTATTTTTCACATCTTTCCTTTCTGTTCCTGAGGCTGAAAAAAAGTGAATTTGTTTTTAAATCTAAATTTTCTGAAAACTGGAATTTGAAGTGAATGCTAGTGTACCAAAGAGACTTACTGATTTAATTATATTCCATCTTTCAGTTTCTGACTCATAATTCATTCTCTTAAACCAGTGATTTTCAACCAGTGTGCCACAAGATTTTTTTTTTTAAACATACAATTCCTGACTATGTAGTCAGGGGCACTGACCTCTTTTCCATTAGATTGTCAAATAAAGAAATGACAACAGCCAACACAACAATAGCCGCCTTATGTGAATTAATCAAAATTATACCTGTAATTTTTTTTTTCAGATTGGTAAAAATATTTTTTTTCTGGTGTGCTACAGAATTTCAGCAATCAGTGCATGAGATGAAAAAGGTTGAAAATCACCATCTTAGCTCTAGCTGGTTTGGCTCAGTGGACCGAGCGTCGGCCTGCAGACTGAAGGGTCCCAGGTTCAATTCTGGTCACAGGCACATGCCCGGGTTGCGGGTTTGATCCCCAGTATGGGGTGTGCAGGAGGCAGCTGATCAATGATTCTCTCTCATCATTGATGTTTCTATCTCTTTCTCCTTCTCACTTCCTCTCTGAAATCAATAAGAATATATTTTTTTAAAAAGAAAATCACCATCTTAAATAAATATTGATTAAACACTAGTATGTGCCAAGTACTATTCTATATATGCTATATGCTATATGTTGAAACAAAACAGCCTTAATTACTGACTAAAAGAGAAAATATTAATCGAGTAATTACTCTAAGAATTATTAAAATACCTTTGTGACAAGTGTAAAGAAGGAACATGCAATGAGAGGATATTCTAGATTGTATTTCCCTTAACTCTTCTTAATAAAGATAATCGATCCGTTGATGAGTACTTGAATTTCTATTACAGAGACCTTTTTCAGGTTTAATAGAGAACAATACTTCTTTAATAGGTTGGTGCTCTTTCTTGCTGTTATTAGAGAGAAGAATTAAAACCTTTACTAAAATATATACTTGCTCTACAATGATAATGAGCTGAAAGTCAGAGGGATGCAGCTTCAAATTATGGTATGCCATTTCTGAATCTGTTTCCTTATCTGTCAAATTAATTGGTTTGTATATTAAGTGCTTGGCATAGTCTTGATATATAGTAGATGCTTCATAAAAAATAGCTATGGTTACTCTCCTTATTAATTGTAATAGTATTTCCCACTCCACACACACTCAGAAGGGACATTGATAGGCAGGTCCAAGTGTGACAGATGGAGAGGAATTCCCCCGAAGTGAGAAAGAAAGGGAACCCCAGGGGCTGTAAAGGACAAACTGCACCATTCATTCACCTGAATGGATCCAGTAGGCAGCCCTTCTCTCCCATTTATTCCTATGGGAAAGTCTGCTAATGTGAACATGACTTTGCTCTTGGAACAGGTGCTGCTATCTGTTTCAGACAATGTGTGACCCAGATCAACCTGAGAAATGACAAGTGGGAAGTCTCCAAGGAAACGGGCTCCCCTGAGCAGTTTGACATTGTTGTGCTCACGATGCCGGTTCCTCAGATTCTGCTGCTTCAAGGTGACATCGTGAACTGTGAGTCTCGGCCTGTGCTGTTTGTTTACCTCGGGGAATGGGATATATATTTTTTTTTTTTGAAAGAGCAAGAATTCAGCTTAACTCTCTTAGCAAAGGGTATAGTATGGATCCTACTGATTTGCATGTTTTATAAACGGATACAATGGCCTGGTTCACAGGATTAGTCTTGGTCAAACAGAAACACATAACGGAATTTTTTTTCTTAACCAGTTACTAGTTGAACGCTTTTCTTACTGCTCCTGCCTCTGAGAAGTAAATCATTTTGATGGATGCTCAGTAGTTTAGCCTACCAGAAGAGCAACCTCTTTGTGAGCGCCTGAGAAAAGGTTTTTCTGACACAGCATTGGTTATGTGAACCCCTGGCGAGCCTCATCTCGGATTGCTCTTGAGGAAGAGTCTCATGTTCCTCCCTGTTTGGGATTTGTTGGCTCACCTTTTACCTAGCTTATCCCCTCTCTTTATAAAAGCAGCTTTAAGATATAATTCACGTTCCATACAATTCATTCATTTAAAATGTACATTTCAGTGCTATTTAATATATTCACCAATATGCAACTATTCCCACCCCCAATTTTGGTCCGTTTTCATCACCCCCCCAAAAGAAACCCCACATCCTAAAGCTATCACCTGTGTCCCTCCATCCCCATCCCTGCCCCTAACCCTAAACAAGCTGCCATCTACTTTCTGTCTCCATAGATTTCCCCATTGCCTAGCTTCTTAAGGAATGCTCTTCTATGGTTCGCTTTGCCTCCACCTATGTCAGGTGTCACTAATTTTTCTCCTTTCATTTTGTCTAATTTGAACGTGATACGTCAAAGCCATTGGCTTCTAGAGGATTCCTCATCTTGCCTTGAAGCCCATGAGTTAAAATAAGGCAGAGCCTGGCGCTGCTGACAAGGTCTTGGGTCATGTGGGAATGGCTGTGGATATTGACGTGGCTGGAGCTTTTGACTTGTTGCTGACTGAAGGTGACATTGAATTTGATTGAGGAATGGCCTTTTATGCCACTATTAGAAAGAAAACTGGTATTAAATATAATTTATAGATCAGAGATTTAGAGCTGTAATAGAAATTGTTCTCTGAGGAAGAAAATTGCTGCTTATTACATCTTGAAAGTAATTTGCTGTTCCTTAAATATCAGTTCCACCACCCAGTAACAATATAACTTCTTTTCTAGTACAGTGTGAGGTAATAATGTAGAAGGGATTGAGATATCTATTATGTAGCTATAGGCAAATTAGGACACTCATGTCAAAGATCTCTGTCATGAGTCGACTCCTAGTCTGTTGCCAAAGTCACTTTAAGGTAGGATGATTTATTGCCATGGAGTCTGTAATAACTGGATTGATTTCAAGACTGTTGAATAACATACTGCAACATTTTACTAAAACAGTTATTGGTCAGTATATTCAGTTGTGCTGTAAATTACATATTCCAATTTCTTTTTTAATTCTCATCGAGGACATTTTCATTGATTTTTTTTAAGAGAGAGGTGAAAGAGAGAGACAGAGAGGGAGAGAAAGAGAGATGTGAGAGAAACATTGATCAGTTGCCTCGCCCACTTGCCCCAATATATATTTTTTTGAGTACTTGAACTGAGTATTGGGCTGAGAGAGATAACTTAATCCTCCTACTAGTATTGCATTTCTTTATATCTTTCTGGGGTTGGGAGGTAATTTTTGCTTTATGATTTTTGGTAATGATTTTATTTGATTCATAATATATCTGCATTACATTTATCTGGTACATCCTTTTTACTTTTCGCCTTTTAGAGATACTTTATTTTGGAGGCACCTTTATTCACTCATCTTTGAGTCTAGTAATTTCATAAAGATATATAGTAGTTTTGTGTCACTTTTGCAGGGGCATGGTATCCCATTTTTTACTTGAAAATTCAGCTTTCCCTTT
The DNA here is from genome assembly GCF_000327345.1 of Myotis davidii. Classification (NCBI taxonomy): domain Eukaryota; kingdom Metazoa; phylum Chordata; class Mammalia; order Chiroptera; family Vespertilionidae; genus Myotis; species Myotis davidii. The sequence goes on along the minus strand of NW_006285240.1, from coordinate 1,768,130 downwards.
ATTTTCAGCTAAGTTTTCGTCTAATACTTGAGGAATTATTTCTGGTGCATTTATTATGATCTCAGAATATCTGAAAAAATATAAAGTATCTCCCTCCCATATCTGCCATTTTGTCTCAACTCATTTTCATCTTTGGGCTTTGCATTATTTTTTTAACTTTCTTTCTCTAGCCTTCTCTCCATGTCATCCGTGTAGTTTTCAAAAGTGTTCCTTTTGTTCCCTTCCTTGAGATACTCTTTCAAAGAGGTCTTACAATTCTTCACTGTTTTCAGGTCATTGCTTGAGGGTTTGTTGAACTATTCTGCTTTCTGGCAACATTTTTCTAATATATAATTCTCATCAGTTCATTTGTTAGGTTCTGTTATGTTTTGTTGTCTTTCTATATTTCTCTGCATAGGTCCCTCTCTAATCATTAGTTATCTTTAAATGGAGCTTTTTCTGTCAATTTTGTGAAGAATACTGTTGTCCGGAAGGGCAGACATTCAGTTAAAGTATGTTGCCTCAAAACACGGTCTGTATACATTTTGTATATATTTACCTGTGGGTGATTGAATGCTAGTGATTACTAATATGATAATATATTTATTAATGTGAAAGATTTCAAAATTTTTTAAACTTAAAAATAAAAAAGATGCATCTATATTTTTCAATCAACCAAAAATAGTTTGACAGAAACATTTTTACATCCGTTATTGCTTAAGATGATTTTTAGATTCTTTACATTTTTTGAATAGTCATAACTTTAAAAATGAGGATACTTTAGTCTTACTATTAAAAAGGATAATGCTGACAACATCTGAAAAAATGTATCATGCTGAAAAAGCCCCATTTTTTTCCTCTTTTCTTTTTTTAGTGGAGGAATAAGATGGAATATGTAGACTCTTTATGATGAAAAGTTTAAGCATGACTGACTTGGTACATTTGATTGATGGAATGGTTTTTTGGGTGCTGTATTGTCTCAATTAGAATTGGACCCCATGCAAATCATTCTGTGTTTACTTTCTTGTTATGAAATAACCCATTCTGCCAATAACCCCTTAACACAGTGGTTCTCAGCCTTCTGACCCTTTAAATACAGTTCCTTATGTTGTGACCCAACCATAACATTATTTTCGTTGCTACTTCATAACTGTAATGTTGCTACTGTTATGAATCTTAATGTAAATATCTGATATGCAGGATGGTCTTAGGCGACCCCTATGAAAGGGTCGTTCGACCGCCAAAGGGGTCGCGACCCACAGGTTGAGAACCGCTGCCTTAACAGAATGTCCTAACAATTCTGACACAATACCTGTGGGTCTAAAACAAAGAGGTTAAAAACATCTGCTTTCTCTTTATAAGTTTCAATCATGACCTCAGTATGAGGAATGAGCTAATTTCTTTTCTCTCTGTGTGTGGAGAATTTTAAATCTCTTGAGTATGTATTAAACATTTTCGGTTTCTATGAAGAGACTTACATTTACATAGCTATATGTTGCCCTCTAGTGGATATCGGTATATATTGCAGTTCCTGTCTGAATTTTTACTGGAGAGGACTATGAAGACGACTGAAATATCAAATATATATAAAACTATCACTATAATATAATTCACAAAACCCCATATTATTACAGGGAAACAAATTTAGGCCCATTCTAACTAATTTACATAAAATTGTTCAGTATCATTTTTCTTCTAATATTATGTATTTTTCCACTTCAATTGTATTTTATAATTAATATAGTTTATTTATGAAAAATTTGCAAGTAAAAGTAAAATAAAATATAGTCATAATTGTAGCTTCGTAGACATTATCCCAGTAAACACATATTTCTAGAGATTTTTAAACGTAGAAATAAAAATACATTTTTCTGTTTTCAAACTTTATAATATTTTAGGAATATCTTTCCAATGTCAATGAATGTTCATGGGTGTCATGATTTTTACTGCATACTGTTCTATTCTCTGGATCTCTCTTGAAGTATTAAAACAGTTGGATAGATATGTTAGGTTTCTAGTTTTATCAAGTACTGCTTTGCGAGGGCAAAGCTGAAACAGGTTTTCTTCCCCAAGTGCCTTTCCTCAGGACAAGCTATTTTGCTATAGAATAAGGCCCTCTTCGTGACTTTTGTCTTAAGTTTTCTTAAATCATCTATGTTTTATTTCTTTCTGTGTGTTCTGTAATCAGGTTTCATGAAAAGTTCCTGTTGAAATATTGATTTGAATTACATTTAAAGTGTTAATTTAGGGAGATTTAATGTCTTTACAATAGTGCACCCTGCATCCAAGAAAATCAAACAATTCTTCATTTATGTAGGTATTTCTATGACCTTCAGTACACTTTTGTAGCTTTTAATCTTAAGATCCTACATATCTCTTATTAGCCTTATTATGTAATCATTTATGGTATTTGTGAAGATTGTGAATAATGCCCCTTTTGTTATCTTATGTTTACTTATGTTTTCAGAGAATACCACCCAGCTGAGTTTCTAAACCCAACATGGAAAGTCTGTTTCTTTTGATAGGGGAATTCAACCTATTGATTGCAAAAACTGCTATCTTTCTTCAACCTTTCCATTGATGTCTATTATTTATTTTACTTTGTTTTTCCTCCCGCTTTTTTACATTGAAAAAATGTATCATGTATTTTCTTCTATTTGTCAACTTTATCAAGTATCACAATCTTAATTAATGAATGACTTAATTCACTGCGTAAGGTGTGTCCTTTGTGGTCGGATATAAAGCGCATGAAGCCAGGAACTAGCCCTGACTTACCTGTCCCTGTTTTCTCAGGATTCCTTTATGAGTGCCTCATGTATGGTAGGCCTTTGGTCTCTGTTTACTGAATGAATGAATGAATGAATGACACAATCTGAAATCTCGAAGGACAGGCAGAAGAAAAGGAAGGAATACTTTGGAGAGGAAAAAGGATCTTAGCAAAAATTGGAAATAGATGCGCTTGTTTTGTATTGTGGGGACTGAAAATAGACTGACCGGGAGGAAAGGCTTTGCGGTGGGGAATTGGGAGAAATAAAGCTGGAAATGTGGATTAGGGGCAGAATGTGTTGAGCCTTGAATGTGAACATCTGTTGAGCAAACATCAGAGGTCCTAATTCACCAGAAATACTGAATCTACCTTTTAAACCAGGCTGGATACATTGAGATGGTAAATAACTCTACCTAATGGGATTGGGAGGAAGAAAACATTTGCAGGATTTGGGGAGGGAACATTGTTAAAAGGTTTTTAATCTTAACATATGCACTATCCTTAGACACTTAGAACTTTAGTAAGCTATACCACAAAAACTTATAACTTATTGCATACTACAGAATATAATGATAGCATATTGTTCATAATAAGCACTTTCAACCTCCTTTCTACAACTTCTAGGATCTTCCATCATCATTGATGGAAAAATGGGAACCAATTCTTTTTACTAAAACAAGTTTAACTTCTTCATTTTCCTTGACATTTGCTGAAAATTTTATTAAAAGCACAGGAAACAAAAGTCTTCTCCCCATCAAGTAACACGCTTCATTGCTTTTTCCAGCAGACCATTGCCGCAGGAGGGGAAATAATTCACTTTTTAAACTTCTTCAGATATTAGCCGCTCTGTTGGGCTGACTGCAAGCTTATGAGCTGAGAGTTGGTTCTGCTTAATCTTTCATTCTTCCTCTAAGTGCCTGAGCGGCAACCCAAGCTAGTGTTTGCCTCTCTGCCACTCCAGAAATGCAGGCGTCAGTGGAAATGGAGGAGACTCCCACCCATCTTGGAGTTTAGAGTGACCTGGCACTGCTGTTACTTACCACCCACTCTAGGTCCTGGCAGGACAGAAGCAGTTCCCCTACTTGTGTCCCTCTGGGGAACTGTGTTGGGAAAAAAAGAAGTCAGAGGGATAACCAGATGGTGGTGATGAGAACCAGTATCCAAGAACATTTTGGGAATACTTGTTAAGCACTTTACCGACATTGCATCATTTATTCTTCTCGCCCACCTCCCAAGAAGTATTTCATCCCCATTTCATAGAAGAGGAAAGTGAGAAGCAGGGAAATTAAATTAACTTGTCTAAGGTCACATAGCTCTTGAGTGACAGATCTGGGATCCAGATCTTCTCCAAGCTCTAGTAACTGGGCAGTTTACCTTTTTAAAAACATATATTTTTATTGATATCAGAGAGGAAGGGAGAGGGAGAGAGAGAGAGAAATATCAATAATGAAAGAGAATCACGGATTGACTGCCTCCTGCCTGCTCCACACGGGAGATCGAGCCCACAACCTGGGCATGTGTCCTGACTGGGAATCGAACTGTGACCTGGTTCATAGGGAGATGCTCAACCACTGAACCACGCCGGCTGGGCGTGAGGCAGTGTACCTTTTGGTGCCTGTACCCAGCACAAATGTGTGTGATCGCCCCATACCTGATATAAATGCATCAGCGATGATGCTATTTTGACTTTTTTGTTCTTGTACACATGCTGCCAATAGATATATGTTTGAAACTAGGCTTCCAGATTGCACCTCTAACAGAAGATCCTTTCTTAATGCTGCCTTCAGAACTTATAATTTTATTTTTAATTCAGAGTTCTTTGATACCAAAAGGCTTTAAAAAGAAATGTCAGAACTAGAGATGAGGTGAGATGAAAGAACAGAGAGCTATAATTTATTGAATTGCGTCATTATCACCAACTGAGTCACCAACTGAATTCAGTATAACTTCTTCCCATCTGAGCTGGCAAAGACACTTTAAAGAGAGAAGAGATTTGAGAACTAAGAATTTTTGTTTTCTGGCACAAGTCTCTGAAGATTCAAATGAAATGTGCTAAACACAAATAAGAAAGTATAACCACAATCAAAATCTGATGTTAAAGTAAAGGTTTGTTTTTTTGTTTTTTTTTCTTTTACTTTATTGTTGACACTATTACAGATTTCCTCATTTTCCTACCTTTTGCCCATCCCCACCCAGCCCCCACCCCCTCTTCCCTCTGGCCATCACCACACTCTTGTTTGTGTCCATTGGTTATGCATATATGTTCTTTGGCTAATTCCTTTACCTTCTTTCATTCAGCCCCCCTTCCCTCCTAAAGTAGGAAATTTTAAATATTAAGATTAAAAGAGAGGAAGGGCGGGATTAAGGAATACCACCATTCTGCACTGGACTAGCTTTTTTCAAAATTTGTTTATTTTTTCACAAATGTACCTCAATTTAGAAGTTTTTTATTCTATTGCATCAGATGAATGAGCCATGGCTATATGCTGACCAGACATTCTGGTCAGTCATCATTCTTCCGAAGTACCATTTCCAGAGTCTGACATATTCTCATTCTAACTTGAATGTTTGCTTCTAGAAAAGAATGAGAGAGAGACTCTAAAGAGAGTATTTCAGTAGCTAGCACAAAACATTCTATGTTTAACAGTGTAGGAATCTCTGTTGGTTTTGAGGAAGCTATTTAAATGTTGGTCTCTCCTAAAATTTCTTCCATGAATTAGCCCCCTCAAAATCACTATACCCAAAGCAGAGTTTCCTTTCCATTTCTGTGACTTGTTAGATTTTTTTTTGCATCTTAAAATTTTACTTGCCATTGGCATATGAAATCATGACATTTTATTCCAAGAAGAGAAATGAAAATCCAGTTTTACTGTTTTAAATGGTAATATTAATCTTTTATTCAGATGTTTAACTCATTATATATATATA
>NW_006285240.1:1738732-1762304 GCF_000327345.1 Myotis davidii | reverse complement strand
TACATATATATATATGTATATATATATATATTTGTATCGAATATCTACTATGTGCTCAAAATTGTTCTGGGCACCCTGAATGCAGCAGTGAACCAAAAAATAAAAGCTCCAAAGAGCTGCTTTTCCAGTGCGAGGAGGAGAAATAAGAAAATATCTATGTGGAATAATCAAAAGTGTTGGTAAAGAAAATGAAGCAAGACAGGGGGAATAAAAAGTGAATGGAAGTAATTTTGTATATAGTATGAGCAGGTCTGTGACAGAATGTTTTGAGCAGCAGAGACCTGAAGGTAATGAAAGTGTGAGCCATAGAATATCTGGAGCAATATCCAAGCGGTAGTGGTCATTCTCTAAAAATTTCTGAAATTCTGAACTATGCCGAATCATTCATTCATTCATTGAGTAACTCAACAAGCCTTTTCTCAGCATCTCCACTCTTATCAAGTACAGGAAGGACAACACTGAATGGAACACGATTCCCCCCTTGAAGTACATTACAGGCATCTGGATGTTACACTGCTTTAGAGTATCTAAAGATACACCCAGACTCATATATGTAAAGACCATGGTTCCTATGTGGCACCGCATAGAATTAGCTGACAAAGAGAGAATGTTAGGAAATCTGTAAACTAAAAAAATGCAAACACAGTGGTAAATACATTTCAAATAAAGCCTTCCTGGTTGAGTTTCTGCTCTTTTATTAGGAAACGGTGTGCTCCCAGAGACTGCTTTGCCATGACTACAATTGGGTGCTTTACAGAATCTGAATGAGAAATTATTAATTCTCAAGAATTACGAATTCTCAAGACTGCTATGCGCTTCTCTTTTACAAGACCAGTTGCTCTTAAAGAGCTAATAGCTTCATAAATCCGCCTGTGACTCATCCTTCTGCTGGGTCCAGGCCTGGTGCCCACAGGCTGCAGGTCACACAGACGAACAGCATGGGGCAGTGTTTAAATGCTGATCTGAAAAACAGTGCCACGGGCCTCAGACAGTTTAGAGCACTTCTCTGCAGTCATTGCAGATGCATCCCGGGATGATATTTTTCTTTTATATTGCTATGTGTCATGTTTTGTTTACCAAACAGAATGTAGAAAATGAATAGGCAGTTTTCTGGCATACTTCTGTGTAGATAAATGGTCAGAATGAACTCTGTTGCTTAAGGAAAGCATAAACACAATTTAGTGGCTGGATGTGGCTATATGTACGTTGCTGCTGTGGGGAATTTTGGTTTGGCTAAAGTGCTATTTTCTTTGAAAATTCTGATACACCAAAGTTCTCTTTGTTTTCACAATAGCCCCACTCCACCCACCAAAAAAAAGCAAGCTATCAAATTACTGAGGTTTCACTTGTATAAATGCAGTTGTACATATCTAACATAATTGTGAATTTATTTTGCCAAGTCTTTAAATTATAAATACTACTTGAATAAGGGAGAACAAGCTTTTGATTCATTTTTACAACTTTCATAGGATTTTCTCTCACGTAGACTTTTTTTCCCCATTGAACACATACAGCCAAGTGAATTTTAAGCCATCCCCAAAATACACGTGTGTGTGTGTGTGTGTGTGTGTGTGTGATCATGTTCATCGTCCTTCATATTTTAAGGTAATGCCACTAACAGTGATTGAAGTCTTTATATAATATAATGGGGAAAAGTTCTATGAATGCGGTAGTCATTAACACTGAGTAGATGTACAAAGATATTTTCAACCTGTGACTATTGTCCTTATGCATGAACATTCTCACTACTGTTCTATCTTTTGTATGTACTGTCATCACAAAGACTGCTTTGAGAGAATGTGATTCCTTATTGCCTGCTTTGCCAGTTGCATTTCAATTACTTATACTACATATACATCTACTGAGCACTTACTGTATTGTAGGTGTTGTCCCAGATTCATAGGTTAATGAGCCCTGGTCCCAGTTCTTAAGAAGCTCATAGTTGGAAGATTTGTCTGTTGCACTTCTCTTTTAGTTGCTTCTGAATTTGTTGTTTTTATACAGTTAGGCTTTAGGGTAACTTCTGCCCTTCATGCTTGCCTGGGCTCCACTGCTTGTTAGCTCTGTGACCTTGGGCACATTATGTAACCTCTCTGACTCCCTGAGTCCTCTTCTGCACAGTTGAGGTGATGATTCCTACCTCATCATGATATTTGGGGGAGATTAAATAAGATAATTTATTAAAACACCTAGTAAGTTGCTGGCACATGATCAGTGGTCAATGAAGGAAGCTGCTGTTGCTGCTATTTAATTTGTATCTGTTACATGTCTGGTACTTATTCCTAAGGTTTAGTTCCCTATCATTGCCTTGCTGCTATACATTCTTCAAACATGGCCAGTTAGGAATTTGGAACTAGAGTAAATAGCAATAGCTTCAGTTTCTGAGCATCTTTTATAGTCTCAGTATTGTACGTGCCTTGTCAACAATCCTTAAAACAACCACGTATTGTATTATCCCTACTATACAGGGGAAGACCATGGAGATAAAAATTACTTTCTATGAAACTACCTACTAGAAGAATCAACATACTGACTCCAAAGTCTGTCATCTTTTTAATTCCACACATTCACCGATGTCTTCTAATTCTCAGTGCTTTACCTTTTTTTTTTTTTTTGAAAAATGAGTGTGTATTATGATCACAAACAGTAGAAATTTTCATTTGAGCACAAACTCAAATACTCAAATTGGGATGTCTGATGATGTCTTTAACAAGCTAAGATACAGAGAGATGTGCACTTTTATAAATAACTGTGATTTTTAGTCTATGGATAGCCAAAGTCCCCCAAATAGTTCTCAGGTCTTGCCATTTGCATCAGTTTCTTTTCGGTCTCAAATGAAAGATGAATTGTTCCTAAGGGGGGGGTGTGGTGAGTGCTTTCTTTCTTCAGACTTTTGGAAGTATTTTAGAAATTTTGATAAAAGTTTATCACTTTGATTTTTAATAAAAGGCTTGTTGATACTTTGACTTTTCTTTAATCTTAAGTGGTAAACTTGGGAAAATCTGGCTTGCTTCAGTATACTATTTCCCTGTCTTTATTTTATACTTCTTGGTGCTTGAAGACATTAGGCATAAAGAGGTGATACAATTAAGAATATGGCCCAGCCGGTGTGGCTCAGTGGTTGAGTATCAACTTACAAACCAGGAGGTCACAGTTCGATTCTGGCCAGGGCACGTGCCTAGACCAGGAGGGGTGTGTAGGAGGCAGCCAGTCAATGTTTCTCTTTCATCATTGCTATTTCTATCTCTCTATCCCTCTTCTTTCCTCTCCCATCCTCTCTCTAAAATCAATAAAAAATATATTTAAAAAGGAAGAAGATGGACAGCTGACCCATGTGGCTCAACTGCTCAGCCACTGCCAATGTAACAAGAATTTCTGATTTGAGAAAAAAGGAACTTTGGGTGTCTACTTTCTATGGAAAAGCTGAACAAACTATTAAATTAAATTAGAAGAGTTACAATTCTATATAGAATTCTCATTATCAGCTTCTCATTAGAAGCTGATAATGAGAGCACATGCCAATGTAACTGGACTTTATTTTCCAACTCTGTAAAATGAGAGCATGGAAATCTAGATCCCTAAGATCCCTTCTCAATCTAAAATCCAACCTAAAAGGATTCTTTTAAAAGGCAGGTTTGTTTGAAAGAAGGGCAGGTGTGTATAATTGCTGTTTGAAATGTGAGTTATTGGAACATGAGTTCATAAGTTAAAGATGTCAGAAAGTGTGTTTATAAAATGTTAAAGTGGCTGAGTGAGAGAGAAATATTTTATTGTTGTTTACAAACCACCTTGGTTAACAAGCTTGCACCTATTCTGAAGACATTGGATTTGGGGGTGGGAGAAGGAAAGAAAGAGAAAGGTTCATATTCAAGCCAAGATTTAATAGTTGTGGTTTTTTTTTTAAATAATTACTTTGTCTCTTTCATCCATTAAACTTGAGTTCCTTGAGTCTTTTCTATTTCTACCCCCTTACAGTGTCCCAAGTAATATTTTTGAATGAACAAATTAGTAATTGAATGACACAAATCTCCTGTGTACTTGATTATATTCTGAGAAAGTAAGACTTCCTCAACTTGCACTCTTTTTAGCCGCAACTATCTTATCACCTGCTATCCCCCTACATTATGTTGAAGAGGGGAAAATCAGTTAACAAAGGGAAAACATTTTTCACTGTTATCCTGCATTTTCACTGAACTCTCATTAAAGAAAAGCAGATGACTCTCTTCTTTATGTCTAGCTGAATGACTTCTGAAGTTTTACAAACATAAATGATTTTTATTTCTATGAAGCAGTTCTGTTAGCACAGTAAAACCCCTAAATGAGATACAGCAGAAACTTGTGTAGGACTTTTCTCCCATTTGCAGATGAGATGTGATGATAAGAGCAAAGTTCAGAGGGTTGCAACTGCTGGCTTTGAAAAGGAAAAGGGCCGAAACCAGCTTGGCTCAGTGGATAGAGCGTCGGCCTGTGGACTGAGAGGTCCCAGGTTCGATTCCGGTCAAGGGCATGTACCTGGGTTGCGGGCACATCCCCAGTAGGAGATGTGCAGGAGGCGGCTGATCGATGTCTCTCTCTCATCGATGTTTCTAACTCTCTATCTCTCTCCCTTCCTCTCTGTAAAAAATCAGTAAAATATATTAAAAAAAAATATTAAAAACAAAAAAAGGAAAAGGGGCTACAAATCAGGAATGTGGGCAGCCTTTAGGAAAGGCAATGAACCGGTTCTCCTCTACAGCCTCCAGAAGGAAAACAGCCCACAGACACCCAGATTTTACCCCCATAAGGCCTCCTTTGTACTTCTGGCCTCCAGAACTGTAAGAGACTACATTTGTGTTATTTTCAGCCAGTATGTTTATGATTATTTGTTAAGCAGCCAGAGAAAACTAATATACCCAGTAATTATTTTCATCAACAATAATGTTTTTAATGAAACTTGCTTATAACTCATCCAAAAATGATAATCATATTGAACGTTATAACCATTTCTAATGGGATACTCCATGTAGGAATTGTGAGGAATTTACCTCTCCTCTCTTAAAAATAATTCCAGTTGACTGATTTCTCTAATAGTTCGAAAGCACCTTTACATCCTACAGTTTTGCTGAGTCAAGTACTGATAGTCTAATGAGTTCTAAGGAACTTTTGAGCAATTCACTTGGAAAATGAGTAGGAACTTACTGAGGCATAGATCTTTTAATGAGGTCATTCTCTTTACTTTATAGTGAAAAGGGTTTGCCCCTACACAGATTATTTATATCCTACCCATAATTGGAAAAGCCAAAATTGCTTTGAAGTTTCAAAATGCTGATATTTGGAAATGTATTTACTTTAACCAAGATAGACTCTAGTTTATCTGCAATTAGTTTTGCTTAGCATGTCCCAAGGATGTGTCTGTTAGTAAATTCTGTAAAACCCTACTAATTATTTGAAAGAAAATGGGCTTTTCAAATTCATAACGTTCAGGATAGCATCCCAATGCTAACATGCACATGCCAAGGCTGGCAGATGGAAGCACTTTCATAACTACTTCTTCCACTTGCGCACAGTGATCATGGAGGTGGAGTATGTTCTTTAGTGCTATCATAAATCAGTGTGAAGAGAGGGAAAACAATTTAAAAGTAAACAGAAAAGGGAAGTCTTGAACTAAGGACATGATATCTCTCAAGATTATCTCGAGGGGTTGACATACCCTTTAGGGTCATTGTTTCAAAATAATGAAATGAAAAAACTCACACTCATTTCTCCTCAACCTTTCATTTCCAACACATTAACATAGACACATACCATACATCCGATAAGCATTTATTGGAACCCTGTCATTGGTATACCATAATCCTTCCATGATTCTTTTCTTGTCATTTACCATATAAATGACATTTACATTTGTTGTCTATTGTTTTGGTTTCTTGAAGAACTCAATTTAGGATTTGAAAGTTCTTCTTGTCTTTGAAGCAATATTGTTGGATTTTCTAACAGTTATTATCCAGAAGTTTTATTTAGTCTGCTCAACAAAAAAGTTTATGGCTTGTTAAGAAAGATATTAGTATTTCTTGCCTGGATAATATATATATTTTTTTAATCATTGACATATGACATAAGTTTTCTGAGTCATGGATTACATTTTAAAATTTCTATTTATCCCTACCATGAAGCCAATAATCAACTATTTTAAAACACTTTTATTATTAGAAGTTTCCTCACTTGTAGTGGTCATTGAATTTCTTGTTTTTTTATATTGAAGTAAGAAAAAAAGTGTCTACTTGCAATAATCACAAAAGGCAAAACTTAATTCCCTTAATTGCAATCAACATAAATCGGTGAACTCTGTCTTTAGTTTAACTGTTCAATGTTTTTAAAAGTCACCATTATGTATTTTATAATTTCATAGTTTTATTCCTGGCTTAAGCAGGTAAAAAGATCAGCAAAGCATTTTTCCCTTTTATAAATGCTTTAAAATGCTTTGAATAGGCAACAGTGCCAAAATACTCTTTTGCACTTAAAAATGGCTTCACAATAAGATAGATATAAAAAGTGAATATGGAGTCAAATATACTTACAATACTTGGAGAATTCTGGAGTTTTAAATTTTAGTTTTTATTCTTGATGTTAAGGTAATTACAGAATAATCATGCCATATTCTATATATGTTACAATTACTTCTCAATGGCATTGTAGTTGACATATATATTTTTTCTCAATAATAACCCTAAATTTAAGACACTTCATTTCATATACCCATACACATAATATTTTATTTAATAATTATTTATTGAATGACTGAATAGGTTCAAATTCTTGAAATACCTCAGAATGATCATCTTAGCTGCTATTTATTAGTGCTACTGATAAAGAAAATATTTTTATTTAAAATGGCCAATTAATTAAAGTGCATACATTGGTATTTTTTCTTGAAACAAGTCTCACATTGTTTATAATTTTATATATCTATATCTATATCCATCTATCTATCTATCTATCTATCTATCTATATCATGGTATGACCAAAAAAAAAAAAAAAAAAGGATGTCTTTTGACAAAATGAAGTTCCTGGGAACTAAACTGTCAGCTCTTTAACATAATGATGAATTGTGCTATTGAATTTATATTGACTCTATATTGTTCCCTTTTTATTAAAGTCTTTCTCTGTTTACTTTAAGTTTTTGGTCAGCATCCTAGAAAAGTGAAGATAAAAGTTTGGGATAAGATATAGGGAGCATCTTAGTGGTTTGCTACACTGAAAATACGCATTGTGTTGTGAAATGCCTGGGAAGCAGCGTTCAGAAAAACAGCTCTAGCTAAGAAGGGGGCCTTACAGTAAGACAGTGGCTGCAGCAGAGGGGCAGCATCAGGTAGGTTGCTAATGGTAGGGACCCATAAAAGCAGAGAGCAGAGGTGTCCAGGGGAGCACACCCTGGAGTGTTACCAGCCTTATCCAACAGCTGCCAAATGGCATTCTCCCATGGCCCCAATGGGTCATAAGATTGGAATGTTCATTTTGTACTCTACACAGTACAATACAAGCAGCATGCTGTCTTCTAACCATTTATTAAAAAAAAATCAAACTCAAAACAAAACTCTTTTATGTTCTTATATGAGAACATCTTTTCCATAGAGATATTTTCCACCTAAAGCATGAAAGAAGACTGAAAGTCACTGGTCATCTAAATACACGTAAGGAACTGAAGTTGTCTCCTACAGTGGTTGTATGTCATCCAGGGGCCCACCTTGGTTTGTTATTTTGAAATCAAGCAATGCAGAGCATCTGTTCTTGTCAGAGTTGCTTACCTTTATGCTACACTGGACATTTTAAATTATCTTTGGATTGTTAGAACGAAGAAGAACCCTGGAAACGACTCGCGTAAGTCAGACTTTTCGTGCATAGCCAAATAATTAGACATACCTCACAAGGTTTTGTCCTATCCAAATTTCACCAGTGTTATTTTTTTAATGGACTTATGGGAATAAATGGGGGAAAGGCAGAAGATCAGGCTTAAGCAACAGAGAAGACTGATAAGTTTAATTCTTCAAACTGGTAGAAATTGGAGGTAGAAAGAAATGAGGGAGGGTATATCAGAGTGAATTTATCTCTGCCACAGACCAGTCAAAAAGGATGAAATTATGCAGATATTTGTCCTTCCTTATTCCATTGGGCATTCTTAATGAGGCAAACAAGATATAGAGATATCCTATCTCCCTGAATAAAAAAGGGAAAGGGGAAACAATAAGAATAGCTAACACTTAAATAGTGCTTACTATTGACCAGGTGCATATAAGCATATAAACATTTGTTTAAAACATAATCATATAAAAAGTGTTAACTAATTTAATTATATTAACTAATTTAATTCTAGCATCAATCCTAACATTATTGTCCCCATTTACATGATGAAACTGAAGTACAGAAAAGTTAAGTAACTTTCCCAAAATTACAGAGCTTGTAAGTGACTGAACCTGAGCAAGGATGCCTACCCAGGCTGCCTGGCTAGAGACCACACTGTATGTTGTGCCTTGAATTGTTCAGACTTAACAGCAAATAAATATTTTGAATATAATGTCCTCATAATCACATTATTAATATCCCATAACTTTATCCAGTGGAAAGCAAAACATGTATGGTGTCTCCAATAAAGCAAATAATACGTATTTTATTTGAGGGTTCAAATTCTTTTTGGTTATTCAGATTTCATATAATCAGTAGGTCACTAAGACCTATTTTAGAAACTGGTTCTCATATAGACTAGATTGTTGGAACCCAGTGGTCAAAGATTACTTCTGTTGTCATTTTAATTAATTCAAAAACTTCACATGTGGTATGCCTTGCATTTTATTATAATTAATTTTAAAATATTTTATAAGGTATATAAAGTATTTTTGTGTATATTTAGTACATTTTAACCAATTTTTTTCTGTTAAATAAATGTCTGTCTATTTTAGGTTTGCTTTTCCACAGACATTTTTTCTAAACTTTTTCATCTCATGTGTCTTTCTTAACCAGATGTAATTTCTTAAAAAGATAATTTTGATTGTACTGGACAACCAGTAGATAACCCATTGGTCCATCTAAATTATAAAACATATAACAAGAAAGCATAAAGTGTTGTTTAAGAAGTGTCAGAAGAAGATGGGGAACTCCTAAATAACCAATTTTAGAAGGCTTTTTAAAAATATTGAAATAAATTCACAATGAGGTTTTTCATTTTTCTCACTGTTATCATTACCTGAACTTTCCACTTCACAAGTGAGAAGTCTTTTGGGCAAAACCTAGGCTGGAAATAGTAGGAGCTGGGGATGAAAATGGGGAATGGGGTAGAGGATGGAGGGATGCTGGGGGTTGGAGGAAGGCTCCAGATGATCAAATGCCATGAGGAATTAGGCTAAAAATATTGAGCTAACAGATTGTATAACCAAGACATGAGGATAAAGGTGGGAACATACAGGTTGGGGTCAATTTAAACAAGTCCACTTCTTTTAAAATCAGTCTAAAAAGATTCTTTACAGAGTTGTCCATATTTCCATCTAGACATTACCTCAATTTGGTGGTAACTTTGTCCTCATCGTTGTGTATTAGGAACGGCATGGTTTTATATCACTCAAGGGAGATATACTTGCAAGTCCTATGAGAGCCCAGAGCATTGTTATTATATTTTGTGATTACAGTTGGAGATGCTGTTTATCTTATTACTTGTAAAACTCAGAGGGCAGCTTCCCAAGGGCTTCACGGCTCTCGGGTCTCTTTGTAATCAAATCTGCTTCCTCAGCAGTAATTTTAGCATTTATTATCGCTGAGCCTCTGGCAGCCCAGCAGCCTCACAGCTTGGACATCACTTGTGGTTTGCAGAACATCATGCAGTGCTGTCTAGTGTTCCTGATAATAGTTTCTAAATGCATAGCTGTTTTTACTGCTTGAAATTGCCCCATCTCTTCCTAGCAATTGAATTTGGCAAGTTAATCATTTAACTTTTTCTACCCCATGCCCAGACCTCACTGCAGGATCATTGGCGTCACACCAAGTAAGACTTCACAGTGACAGAAATAAATTTGTGTTGGAACTGGGAATGTCACCCTCTTTGGAAGATGTCCATATTGTCTTTTTAGATGGAGAAACAAAAGCAATTAAAAGCATATTTTTCTAAGTAAACCTAATGAGTCCAAAACAGAACCCAAAAGGGAAATCTGTGCTCCTCACTCCTGGTCACATGAGTGGTTCCCTGGGCTTCCTTCTCTTCTCACCGAAGCTCCTGTGCCTGCAGCACAGAGTAATCATACTTGAGTTCAGCCTTACACTTACATTCTCAGAGCTGATTCCAAGATATTAGGTTTAAAGACTCAGGTGGGGGGCGGGGGGGGGAGGGGCAGGAGATGGTCAAGGAGGCCTACATTAATCTGATGGACTAGCTCTCCATTCATTGCAACCCTGAATTTTTCTATCATGGGGATCCATCATTAGTCAAGGCTTATAATTAATTACAAACTCAGTGGAAAGAGACTCTAGCAGTAACATGAATTACACCCTAAGAAAAATGGAAAGATGCCTCTCCCCTCTTTGACTCTGTATCCTCAGAAATGCCTCATCATGTCCTTGGAGTGGACTGTGCAAGGTTCCGTTGATTCCCCGTATCCTCATGTTCACCAGACAGGCATGCCAGCCACCGAGACTTCCTCCCCCATAAAGAATCTCCAGAGAAACATCAAAGACAGGAAGTCCTTGTTAGAACCATACATTGACTCAGAGTGGCACAACAAAGATATTTCTCCTTGCCTCGGTCAGTTTGACCCAGACCCAGATTTGACTAGAATATAGACATATAAATTATAAGGCTAAAGAAGGAGCTGTTGTTAGGGTCACTTGTCTTCTCAAGCTAAAAAAAAAAAAATAGTTAGGAATATTTTCTTTTATAAACAAAATCTTGCTGCCCTAATTTCCTAATTTCTGGTACACGATAGTACAATGTGTTCTCAAGACTAATTCTTCCCTGGTGTGATTCCATCTTGCGCGTCTGTCCTGAGGAACAGAAGTCCTTTATCTCTGTCCGCCTTCTCTTCCACTTAAGTGTGTGCCACCACCCCAGGGACGATTCAGTGGATGTGGACATGAGCCCTCTGAGGCCCCAGAACTATCTTTTTGGTTGTGAACTAAAGGCCGACAAAGATCATCACTTTAAGGTGGATAGTAATGAAAATTAGCACCAATTATCTTTATGAACAGTCAGTTTAAGGGCTGGTGCAAAGGATGAATTGCACATTGTTGAAGCAGAGGCAAGGAATTAGGAAGGCAGTCCAATGAAAGTAACACTGGCAACTTTGAAAATGTCTGTACAGCCAATGGTTTCCTTTGGTGGCTTTGAAATAACACTAGCTGGGGTCTTATGGTTGAAGTGTGGTTCAGGGCCTGTACATACTAGTGGACAGCACTTAGTAGCTGTGGAGGAAGATGCAGAGTCAGAAGGTGAAGAGGAGGAGGATGTGAAATCCCTAAGTATGTCTGGAAAGCGTTCTGCCCCTGGAAGTGGTAGCCAGATTCCATAGAAAAAGCAAAATTTGCTGCTGATGAAGTTAATGAGGATGATGAGGAGGAGGATGATGATGATAATGACGATGACTTTGAGGACGAGGACGCTGAAGAAAAAGCTCTAGTAAAGAAATCTGTATGAGATACTGCAGCCAAAAAAGCACAAAAATCAAACCAGAATGGGAAAGACTCAAAAGCATCAATGCCAATATCAAATGATCAAGAATCCTTAAAAAACAAAACAAAACAAAAAAAAACAGGAAAAAACTCTTAAAATACCGAAAGGACCTGGTTTTGTCGAGGACATTAAAGCAAAATTGCAAGCAAGTATAGAAAAAGCACATGGAACAATCCTGGGAACTATTGGTGAATTAAGCCCAAAGTGGGGAAAGAGGAAGAGGAGAGACAAATATAGTCCATACTGAATATCATCAACGGTCCAGACTGAAGTCTTCTATTGTAATCTCAGACCCCTTTCTGATTGTCCACTCACCCATGCCCCCTTCCAGGCTGAGGGCCACTGCACTGTTATCTCCGAAAGCACTTTTCTTTTGACTGCTGTGGTTGAGGGAACTTTTCTTTCTACTTGTGCATTTGCCTCACCTCTTTGACCAGGTTTTAAAACACCTTTGTATCTCCCTGTCTGCTCAATAAATATTTGAATGAATCAAAACAAAAAAGACTAATTCTGGGAACAGTCTAGAAAGGTTCATGTGCTTCTCATTTTGTTGCTACTTGTTGAAGGCCAAGGGGTTGAAGGTGTCAGACATAGTGGGTCACTTGCATGACATACTACATGCTAATAAGAAACGATATGTGGGAATTCCAGGATATGTTTCATCCTGTTTCAGCATTAAATTGCAGATCATGGCCAAGGATCTGTTTTCATTGAGAAAAGCCAGAATCCGCCAAAGTCAACATGAAGCAAAAGACTTGCATCGTGATGAAAAGGAGTTAAGACATGTACACAGACACGTTCTTTTCCATTGTTATCTAAGTAGCCTTGTTTATTTTTCAAAAAAGTTTTAAATTTTTTGTTGCCATTTAGAAAACTTTGAGTTAGCGAGTTCAGTTTACATATTGATTTATATTCCATTTTGAAACTGTTCACAGTGTACCTATTTTCTCTGTATAATAGAAATGCTCATATCGTTTTCACAGTTAGCAGCCTTATCAGGGAAGACAACTGATAGAAGTTGGCTTTCTTTTCTTAATTGAAACCCTATTCTAGAAGTTTAATTTCAAGTGGCTTAAGAAATGCAGTAAGGAGAGAGACCTATAGTGAGCTACCACACTCTCCAGAAATGTGATTCCTGATCATGGTGTGAGAGCAACCTGGAGTTCCCCAAACTCAACTTCTGCTTAAGGGGAATAAATTATTCTGCTTCTAGCAAATTACCATACACACTGCTTAATCTATGACACATGAGAAAACTACATGTGGTATGCCCATAAAATAATGAGACTTCGTTTTTAAGTTACTTCGATAGAATTTATTTAAAATGTGTGTCGTCCTTGAGAGAGTTCCTCTGGACATTCATATTTAGTCCACAATTCTCAATGGTTTTTGGAAATTTTTGGAGAGTTATTTTAAATAAAGGTTTAGTTAACTATTTTAAATAAAACTTGGACAAAGTTTTGGGTTGATTTTTGTTTTGTTTTGTTTTTTGGGTTTTTTTTGGAAACTACCCAAGAGTGGATTTGGGTATTTGGAGCCACCCTGGAAAAATTCTTCAAATTGCTGCTGTGGTCACACATTCTTTTTGATACACACCTACTTCTCTAGCCATGGCCTAAATAATTTTGACTCTTCTAAAACTGTTTTCTACATTCAAAAGAAAAAGTTTTGCTGTCCTTGCAGATATTATAAGAATGAGCTGCAGTCTCTAGAAGCAATTCCGGAAGGGGACTTTTCAAAATGTTTATAATAATAGTAACAATTTTGGTATAACAGCATCACTTTTGAAATAGCACAACTGTCTGGATTGTGTTAGTTCTTACATATTTGTTGAAAAATATAATACTTTATAGTCACATGTCTAATAGGTAGTAAGTGCCTTGTTATAGAAAATTTTCACTTCTTGAACCTGAAAACGATTGCTGATCCAGGAGCCTCCATTATAGCTCATGAAATGTTTGTCTTTGACTTTTGGAAGAATTGGGGATCTTACAATTTTTTAGGAGTTATGCTGCATAATCTAGCATAGTTGTTCCACAGGCATTTTTTAAAACTACATCTTCTAATGGTAAAAATGTGTTGTTAGCAAAGTAAGACTTCACAAAATAAGAAAACAAGGTTTTATATTTTGAAACACAGATAATTGAAATACTTTTTTTTTACCACAATATAATTATAATATTTGAAATTATATTGACATTCTGGTATAGGTGAAGTCTAATTTAACTCACCTTTGTTTGTATATTACATTATTAAAGCGGTAACAGTGTTTTGTTCATAGATGATGGTTAAAATCTATTGACAGAATAAATAAATGTAAATACTGAAAAATCAGATCATGAAAAATATTTGATACATGCCAATAGCTTGATGCGTATTTAAAAGTAAATACACATTTATTTTGTAAACCTTTATTTTGAATTATTTAACTTGTGAATATATTACATCAACTCCAAAATTATGGACCTGATGTTTAAAAAAATTTTAGATGTGTCCATGTTAAAAAGCAAGTTAGATATCTACAGAGATGAATTTTTATAACACATGTGCTGAGTAACTTTTGTGGTTCCAAATGCTGTACTAGATGCTGGAGAAAACGTGTGGAAAAACAGATAGCATTCTCTATATATGGAGCTTATAATCTGGTGACTGTTGGGCTCTAGGGAGAATAGACCAAACTAGGAGTCTTCATAGTGACTCTGTATTCTATGGAAAAGCTCTCATTCCTACACTCTGGGTTCTTTTCTTTACATTGAAGTATGACAGATTTGGACTCATGGTCTCCATACTCCTCTAAGACCAGAAGGTATGCTGATTTTTAAAATTCTCCTTTGTTATCTTAACTGTTAAATCTTACCTCCCAAATTCTTAGTATTTTCGATATGAAACATATCTGAGTATTATGTATGGGTGCATTTTGTAAATTGTAAAATCTTTTCACTCTGAGGTAGTGCTATTTATTCAAGAAGGCATTGAGCTATATCTATACAAAGTACAATGTAGACTCACCTGGTTACTTAGAAAATGAGGAAACTAATCAAATGAGGAAACTTTTTTTCCTCTCTCAAAATTTGGAAATATTTTTGCCTGAATTAATTGGTTAATTTATCATTTATTTACCTCACTTAGTTTTGTAGAAACGATGTCTAAATCCCTTGAAACCACAGTTCACATTCACTAAGGTTTAGAGCTTATGTTTTCTGGCGGGTACAGAATGTGTCACCCTGTGAAAGAGAGACTCTATTGTTTGTGGAAGCAGAGAACAAAATGAAGTCATATATCTGGAAGACATCCTATTTGGCCACCGACTTTTGGGAAGATTTAATTCCAAATAATTTTAAATGGCCAGTTAACCTCTTCCTTAAACATTTTCCAGCAGGGAGATGTCAGACCTCCCCTCAGTAACCTAAGTCAGCAGTCACATACATTTTCTTAAGGAGGTTTCTTCATGTGAAAATATGGGAAAAGGAAATGACAAGATAATGTCTAAGACTATCCCCTCTACCTCAATTTTCCTGTTGTTTTGCTTTTTTTAAATGTTTCAACCCATACTTAAGCCTTCTTAAGAATAAACTTCAACTAAACATGTTCAAACATATTAAGAAAACATCAGATTTCACTATGACCATTTTCCCTAGGAATGAAGAAGAATTTTATTATTTCTTTTCATTTCTGCTTCCTTCACTCTTTTCTAGAAGCATCTCTATGGACAGCCATTGCAAGAGGTTTTGAGGAGAAATAAATTGTGATTGAATACAACCATGGCAGAAATGTCTCTTCTAAGGGTTAAGGAGGTCACATTGTTTGTTATATTTTTTGAAGTCTTGGAATACTTGTGGATTTTTATTCTGACGACAAAGTGCAGCTGTTTCTAGTCAACTCTTTTAAATAAAGTTCTTTCTTAGCACATCCATTTCAAAATCAGCGAACTTCTGGGCCCAGAGTCAATCTTCCCTATGTGCGTGCCAGACACTTTCATTGTTTGTGAGAGTCACAGGTTAATCTCCAAAGACAGATTTTTCTCCCAGTCAGAATCACATGTGAGTCAATAAAGGCCCCATCTGGTTCTCTGCATCTGAGACTTGTTTTGAAATCACATATAAATTCTTTATTTCCACACAATTGTATTATATTAACTGTTTCTGAATATCAATTATGTTTTTCTGCTGCTGAAACTCTCAAGTGACTCAACAAGTACATCATTCTTTTCTTCTCCAAGTTCCCCCAGGGACCCTTAGATTTGGAAAGAGTTCACTTATAAAGTTGTCATCATCAACACCATTTTTTCCTTGTTCTTTTAAACAACTTTTCACTGAAATATAAAGAAAGGTGCACATATATTTAGTACACATCTTGATGAATTTTTACAAATTCAATATGCACCCATGTAACCAGCACCCGTCAAGAAATAAAAGACAGCGCCCTGAGAATCCCCCTTGCACTCCCTTCTAGACACTAACTCTCCCATCCTTGACTTCTTCTAGTAATTATTACCTTGACTTCTTTTTTATTCTTAAATATATTTTTATTGATTTCAGAGAGGAAGCGAGAGGGAGAGAGAGATAAAAACATCAATGATGAAAGAAAATCATTGATCAGCTGCTTCCTACACGCCCCACCACCAGGGATCGAGCCTGCAACCCAGCCATGTGCCCTGACTGGGAATTGAACCATAACCTCCTGGTTCATAGGTTGCTGCTCAACCAATGAGCCACGCTGGCCAGGCTCACCTTGAATTCTAACGGCATAGTTCTTTTTGTCTGTTTCTGTGCTTCATTTAAATTGAATCACACAGTATGAGCTCTTAAGTGCTTATCTTCTTTCACTTACTTTTTTTTGTGGAATTACCTTATTGACATGTGTGGTTAAAACCATTTTTCTTATTGCTGTGTAATTTTATATTGTGTAGATACAACACACGTTATCCATTTCACTGTCGATGGACATTTGGGTAGTTCCTCAGTTGATGCTGTAATGGATAGTGCTCTTATGTACATTTCTCTTGGTGAGCAAGTTGTATACATTCTTGGATGTGTACATAGGAGATCATCAACCTATTTTAATGTTTTATTTCATTGATGAAAAACTTACATGAAAATTTCTGGTCAGCCTGATCAACCATAGTTACCATATTGAGAGTAATAATATGGTATTTATAGTAATAACTAACAGCAGCAACAACCATTTATTCAGCACTAACCATATACAAAAAACACTGCTATGATTTTTAACTGCTGTTTTGTTTAACTCTCACATAATCCTCATGTTATGCAAATATTGCTCCGATTGATCAATATTTTTTTATTGATTTTAGAGAGAGAGAGAGAAACATCTATTTATTGTTCCACTTATTTATGCATTCATTGGTTGCTTCTTGTATGCACCCTGACCGGGGATCGAACCTACAACCTTGGCATATCGGGATGATGCTTTAACCAACTAAGCTACCCAGCCAGGGCTTAATTGATACTTTTAGATAATGAAATATGACAAATACATATATTAAAAATAACCAAGACCAATATAGGTAGCATTCACGGGCCTAATTCTCAGATTTAATTTATTGTCTGCCATTTTTGCCTCAATTTTTTCCAGTACCCACGATTTAGGATTAGTTCACTTGCTCAGGTCACCCTACCATTAAGTGACAGAGCTGACAGCCTATATTTAACTTTTTATTATTGTCCCTGTAAACCCCCACTATCCTCCTCACACTTTATATTTATTTCCTTGCATGATTCTATCCTGTTTTTGCTTCTCTCTGAGAATACTAGCCAATATTTATTCTTTCAGCCAACAGATACTAGTATTTAGGAGCCTTTTTTAGGTTCCAGGCACTATACTAATACTTTTCCAGGCCTCATGTAATTCTTGCTTACAGCCCCAGAAGGAGATATTGGCATTGACCTCAGTTGACAGAAGAGGAAACCAGTTTAGAGGTTAAATCACTTGTGTAGTACTACGTATTGTAGGTCTATTAGGCACCCAAGCTAGTATCAATCTCAGGTGTGTCTAACTCTAAAGTCAATGCTTTTAATAACCTTTCAAAATCTAGTTCATTGGAGAAAGAATGTTATTTCTTGTCATTGTAGTTAGTGTGAACTGCCAGCTGGGTGTGAGCCCCTCTCCCAAGTTTCTGCCATCTCCTATTTTACAAATGAGGGTGTTAATGTCCAGAGCATTTATATGACCAGTCCTGGGCCACATAGCTGTTCAGGGAGCCAGGGCTAGAACCTATGCATCATGACATCTTGTCCAGGCTTCTCTATTACATAATGCTGCAGGTCTCCAGTTTAAGGAAGTAAGTGTGTGGACAGGTCCAAGAAACAAAGTTAAACCTCTTTTGTTAATGCTCTGATAAAACCATTCTCTTAAAGGCCATGTCCAGTGACCTTCTCTTCATTGTATATAGAATTTTTCTCCGCTTTCATCCTCCTTATTTCATTGCCTCCTTTATGAAGCTCTTTTCCCTTGGCTACTCTGCGTCTGAACTCTGCTTGTTCTTCTGAGATCACAGTTTTTCTCTCTTGTTAATTAGTCATCTTCCTTCCTCCTAAAATATAGGCAGTACTCAAGGCTTTGTCTTAAACCATCTTCTTTTTCTTTGTCCTCTCTCTTTGCAATTTCATTTACCCCAAGAGTTTCTGTACAGAAGATCACACATCTTTATTTTTAGCCCTGATTTCTCTTCCAAGATTTAGACCCGAGGCTCAGGCAGCTTGCAGAATTCAACTGGTGCAAAGCTAATTTCGACACCTACTCTTCTCACCAAACCTGTTCCTTTATGTTCGGTGCAGTGTCACCCCATTGGCTTGTCCCTTACTTTGTGCCTGCACTCTAACAAAGCCTCTTATGGAATCTTTCTGTCACCAGCCAAATCCTACTTTAATCCATCTTCATATCTGAACTCAAAATAATGTTCTTAAGGATACCTCAGATCATTTCATTCTTCTATGCATATAAACTTTGAGGGGTTCCCCGGTGCCTACCAATAAAAATTAGGTCTTTAAAGACCTCTTTTATATGATTTCAAGTGACCTTTCAGGTCAAACTAACCTATTTCTTTTTCTCTTGATATGTCTACACATTTCCATTTCTGTATCTTTTCCTAACACTTCCTATCTCTAGAATTTCCTCACTTCTGTTAAGACGTAGTCCATCCTACAAGGTTACTTCCTTGTATTGCTTCCTTATATCCTCAGCCAAAAGTAATACTTGGTAAATTTTGGTGGTCCTTTCTAACCAAGAATCATTGGTACTAGAGAAAAGTCCAGTTAAGGAGAACCAACATTAAATAGGGATCAACATTTTTTAGTAAATACGAATAAGAGGATTGATTAGGAATTTAATTGAAAAATGAAATAAAAAGTTATGAAGATAAGCTTATTTTCCTTATCATTTATAAAATTTAGGTTGTGGTTGAGATTATGTACTAATTCCCTGAATGTACAAAGAACAATTAAAGTATTTATTGAGTTTTTAGCATAATTTTCTGACAACTGTAAGATAGAATATTTCAGTCACATCAACTTTGACATTTGTAACAGCCACATAATTTTTTAAAAATATTCTAGAAGCTCAGTTTTATGTAAATCATCTTTTAATTTTATTTTATTTCAAAGGACCCATGTCAGTCATTTATCTTGTCTTGTCTTTAGTTACCTGGTTTCTCTCTGCCAGACCCTCATTTATAAGTGACTGCATTTGATTTTAGTGGTTCTTTCCCACCTCTATTTTCACTGACTTTCTGTAGTTGTGCAGATTTTTCAATATCTACAGGTTCTTTTTCAATAGATTACTATTGATGCTGTAATCAATAAACAACCTGTAAAACCCTTTGTGATTACCTAACACTTTATCCTTAGGTTTTGTATAATATTAACTATGATCTAAGTGTTTGAGTACGTATCTGTCCTACCAGGATTTAAGTTTTCTTACAAGGCAGAATTATGCTTTTTTTGTACTCTTTCATGAACCTATGAAAATGTCTTGTACATAGTAAAAATTTGAATTCTATTATTCATTGGTTCCTCAATAGAATCAATCCTTACCTTTTGCTGCATTTCATCATTAGAAACAATTCCATAAAATTAGACTATAGCCCCAGCCAGTTTTGTTCAGTAGTTAAGAGTATCAGCCTATGGACTGAAGGGTCCCGGGTTTGATTCTGGTCAAGGGCAAATGCCCAGGTTGTGGGCTTGGTTCCAATAGGGGTCATGCAGGAGGCAGCCGATCAATGATTCTCTCTCATCATTGATGTTTCTGTCTCTCTCTCCTTCTCCCTGCCTCTCTGAAATCAATAAGAAAAATTAGATTATAGAAAAACAAATCATTTATTTTTCCCATTGGAGCAGCAAATAATAAGTTGCATTCCTAATCAAAGGCTCAACTTCAGATATAAACAATAGTTTATCATAAAATAAAAGATGAAATAACTAAAATCGTCTATTATAACTTAAATAAAACATATCCTGAGTCTTGTAAAGTGTCAGTATAGCATGTGTAATGATTATTTATTATAACATGTACATAAAATGTAAAGGTACAAATTAGATTATACATTTAATATAAATGTAAAAGCTATTTTAAATGTCAATTTAAGATTCGACTTGATGGCAAACTCTCTCCTCCCTCCAAAGTTTATAAGGGTCTTTGTAACCCAGTTCTTTTTACAAGTCTCATTCAAATATGCCTTAAGCAGATACTTTTCGGGGTCGGGGTGGGAGGGTGGAGGGGGAGCAAACAATCTGTTGACCTTTGATTTGCCTCATCAAATGTAGGGTTACTCAATAGTCTTTGGGAGGTGATAATGATTTTGCTTCTACCTCTGAACAGTTGACCTAACATTTCCTCATTCACCCTCTCCTTATCCAACTTAAAGCCATTCAATCTCAGAACAAATAAATTCTACACAAGAGCGAAAAGTAGTTATGTCATCCTACTTGATATATAGTCATGAGAATACTACACACATCATTGGAATGCTGTAAAAATTATTACCAGGTCTTTGGAATGAACATTTTAAAGGGAATTTCTGACAGAAGATAGTGCCCTGACTTGACGTAGAATGTGCCATTATATGAAAATCATTGAATGAATAAAGGTGGCAGAAATTCAGGAATGGTAGAAAATATGCAGCTATGATTTAGTGGCATTGAGATCTCTCGAATGGCTTGAGGTGGTGACCGCCTGCATTGCTAACATCTAACTAGGAAAAAAAGATTGCCTTCATAACTTGAATGTCCTTGTTCTCTCTAGAAAGCTTTTATCTAGACTAAGTGGAATTGTAAGTGTACCTAATCTCATGTGAATTTTTTTTCAAATACTCTGATAAATCTAGTTTGTAGCAGAGATAAATTATAACGGACAATTTATCCAAAAGATGAGTTTAGAAATTATTCTCTTATACTTCCCTCTCTTTTCAGTACTGAAATATGCCCTTCTATAGTTGTTTTTCTCTTTATTGCCCTAGCAATGCCTATTAACCTACAAGGTCATTCTTAATGAAAGGCTGCCCTCTGATGTACTGCTCTATCCTTCCATGTAATTATGACAATTGACATGAGATGCTGTTCTCTGGTTCTCTCCAGTTGTAATGCAGCAATTCCTCTACTTTGAAAAATATTTCTTACAGGCTAGGTCAAGTACTGGGACCAATGACTTAGGAACATTTATTAAGAAACATTTGTTCAGTTCAACTGCTATTGAATAATACTTAATTCATACATTTTTAACCTTCCCATCAGACTTTTTTTAAAAAGCAAATTCTCATTTTTTAAATTAATCAGAGAGTGAATCAAGTACATTTCTGGAAAACCATATATTTCTTATTGACCTTTTTAATCATCCTGCATGGTGCTCTCCCTCTATTTCCTATGGATTCACCTTTTTTACTTTTATCTACTTTATAAAGATTTCCTCAATGTTATCTTTCAGTCCTCTGCTGAGAATTTACAATTTAATTTTTTTAAATAATTTTTGTATTGATTGATTTTAGAGAGGGGGAGGAGAGATAGAGCGAGAGCGTGTGTGTGAGAGAAACATCAATTTGTCGTTCTACTTATTTATGCATTCATTGGTTAATTTTTGTATGTGCCCTTACAGGGATCAAACCTGCAACTTTGGTGTATTGGGATAATGCTCTAGCCAACTGAAATAACTGACCAAAGCCTAAAATTTTATTTTTTATCATAGTATCTTATTTTGTAGACACAACATTTGTTACCCTCTTATTCATCTGAGGGTAACAAACTTTTTCAAGATTTTTTTCTTTCTTTCCTCTCCATTGCTGCATTTTCTGTTTTATGTCTTTTTGCTTTATGTATTCTTCACTACTGGTGACCTTTCGTTGTCCTTTCATATATTAAAAATGTATGACTAAATGCCAGTTGAAAGCTGTTTGTTGGGGATGTGGGGCGGGGGTGGCATGTAGACTAGCACATTTCATTGAAGGACAATGAGACTAAGTTCTAACCATTTTAGAGGGGACCTCTCAAATGGGGCTGAAGTTGATTGACCCAGACAGAACCTTTGTGTGAATTAGGAAAAGGTGAACCCTGGAACATTTGAGTTGTTGACCAGTTGATGCCTTTATGTTAATTAGAAAAGGTTAGTCCCTTTCCAGAGCACAGGGCTTAGTAAGTGGAGCCTGGGTTGGCTATCACTCCTCACTCACCTCTCCAGCCAATGTTCCTTGTATATTTAACAACCTGAGAAACTGTAAGGGTCCTATTCCTAAATGTTAGTATCTGTAGGCCTTTCTCTTCAGCTGGTCAGTTTTTCAGGAATGATGTTTAGTGTTCTGGGGTGGGATTGGGTAGAGTTGTGAGCGGGGGGCGGGGGTGGGGTCGGGGGGGAGCGTCTAAAGGGCTGGCTACTAGATTTCTGGAAGCTGGCTTCCCAGGGCTTACCTCCTTTGCAGACTTGGAATTCAGCTATCTCTAATGAGCTCAGGCAATTATCCTTTATCCATCTACTAAATAGCTTTTAAAACTGTGTTGCTGTGCCTTGTCTACTCTTATATCTTGTCCAGTTTTCTTTGTCCTTTTGTGTTTATTCACTTTTATGTGTCTACTGTCATTTTACTGGGAAATAATAAGGAAGCAGGAAAAAAACATGCCCAATTCTTTGTGTTTAAATGGAAGTTTATCATTTGGGGAAGGGAGGGACTATATTGTTGAATTTTTACATATACTCATTTTAAGATGAGTTCTAAATTTGCTAATTAAGGAGGTGATATATTTTGCTCAAGGTTGCAATTGCTGTATAATTCTTATTGTTTTGATCTGATTAAAGTCATCAATAGGCCTACTTGATTTTCATTGGCTGTAGTTGAAGTGCTATGATTCATTGCAAGGCTGTGACGATGAAGTAGATTTAAACAAGGGCTAAGGTGCAGCTTTGCACCTTGGTAAACACATTCACTTGAACTTCACGTCATCCCACAAATCTTGATTGGCTCCTGTGGGCATTGGGCCAGGATTTTTAGAGAAAGTCATATAGTGAGTTCTGAAGGGTCTGAGGAGACCTGCACAGCTAATGCATATTTGTATTATCTCTAGTGTCTGCTTAAATTGTGACCTAATGTTGCAAATGAATACAGAAATGTACCAGACCATATAATGTTTTTACTAAACTAGCTGTAACCCACAGTAGCACTCTAGTCAAATGAATAAAAAGCACTATTCTTTACCACCCACTTGACTTGAATTCTTCTTCTTTGTGGGTATTTATTTGTAAGGTCTTAATAGCAAGCCTGAATATCTACTTTAGTAAGATATAGTGATCTAGAAGTCTGGAAATCACTTCCTTCACCACAGGATCAGTTTGAATACCACTAACTGTTCTCATGTATGTATGTGTGTGTGTGTGTGTGTGTGTATATA
>NW_006285240.1:1734351-1738656 GCF_000327345.1 Myotis davidii | reverse complement strand
AGAGAGAGAGAGAGAGAGAGAAGGAGAGAGATGTAGAGATCTGCACATTGAAGGTATGATTGCAAACTCCTGGAGCATTCATTGTTTGTGAACACAGTTCTGTGTCAACAAAAAAAATAAGTAAATAAATTAAAAAATAAAAAACAAGGCCTGCTGAAACCCTGTTTAGAGAAAATAATCTTTCCTTAACTTTGAATGCTCTTCTGCACTGCTACAGATTCAGCCATCAGAACTATTTTATTATTTAGGTGCTCTATATGTAGTTATTTAGGGTTTTCCTGGGGCCTTTATGAATGTGAAGAAGGTTCATTGTATTAGGAAATGAGGAGGTTTACAGGATCCTTATGGTCTGTAGAATATATTTCATATCAGGGATGATCAGCAGGATTTTTTATGGGATAGGACGAATGAAAGAATTAATTCTGATATTAAATATTTGGTCCAAGTATCACTTAAACACACAAAAGGACAATGACAACAACAACATATTTTGCTCCCCAGATGATTTAGACAAGTAAAGTTTCTTTTTTGCTGTACTTCCCATGTGGAGTTTAGATGTCCCAATTGGGGTGTAGGATGCGGGAAATAAACTGTAGTGTGATCTGCTTTTGGTCTAGGGCAGCCGTGGGCAAACTACGGCCCGCGGGCCAGATCCGGCCGGTTTGAAATGAATAAAACTAAAAAAAAAAAAAAAGACCGTACCCTTTTATGTAATGATGTTTACTTTGAATTTATATTAGTTCACACAAACACTCCATCCATGTTTTTGTTCCGGCCCTCCGGTCCAGTTTAAGAACCCATTGTGGCCCTCGAGTCAAAAAGTTTGCCCACCCCTGGTAGGGCAAGGAATTTTAGAACTTGAATTATACTGAAAGTTTAGCTAAAGCTAGTGTATGGCACAAGTTTATATGTAGGACCAATATTGTATTAATAAATGTGTTACTTAGTAGCCATTTAGTTATCAGAGAGCAACCACATTTACATAACATTTATTACAGTGTATTGTTATAATTCTTCTATTTTATTACTTGATATTGTTGATTCCTAACTTTTCCCAATTTATAAATCAAACTTTATCATAGGTATGTATGTATAGGAAAAATCTACCTGCTGTTCCAGGCATCCCCTGGGGGTCTCGGAACATATCCCCTGTGGATCAGGGGGACTACTGATCTATAGTTCACTTTCCTTGGCTTCTTTTAAAACTGAGTCTATGACCAAAAAACTACTCGTGAGTGTGATATTTTGGAATCCAAGAAAGAAATGGGAGAGAGTCATCTTTCATTTTGCTCTTTGTAATTTTCTAAACTCAAAGGAAAGGATGGACTATAGCCAAATGTTCCTGAGCTTGGAAGCTGATGTAAAGTGACCCCTCACTTCTAAAGGAGAAAAGACTTAGAACAGGACAATAATAAAAATGCCACCATCTAATCATTTTGTTTTATAGGCTTAAACTGACATTTGAATAATTCTTTCAGGAAACTCATAACTTCTCCAAAAATTCTGTAAACGTTTAGTTTTGTGGAATAACAGAAAGTAGAAGTAGAGTGTCCTTTTACACTTGGCTAGGAATATACATAACTGAATAAAGTTATCTTCTGAATGGCCTAATGGGACATATGCAAAGTAGACCTGAATCAATATCAATATTTTCTTTTAAAAATATTTTTATGACTTAAGGTTTAGAATTCACTGTTTTACAAATCTTAAGAAAAATGTTTCTTCTGAAAGTTTCTTCTCACATCTCTTGATGTGATGATTTGGGGAACTGTAGAGATAGAAAAGGGTTTCTTTGTTTATAGAATTTCTCCCTCTCCCCTGGACGGTTGTTTGGATACATAGCTGCGTACTCACTCAAGTTAAGGAAGGTACAGAGAGAGGAATGCTGCTGCCTTTTATGCTCCTATCAAACATTACACTCCAGCCCCTGTAGGCGGGAAATTCTTTGGGGGAAAACCAGTGGTACAGCCACCTTCCTGCTTCCACTGTGGAAACTTATTTTCCATTGTCCTGTCTCCAGGGAAGCAGAACAGCTGCTTGACACATTGGCAAAATATTTGAACACTGTTATTTGCTTATCAGCCTTCTCTTTTTTAGGTTAAATAAACTACACTTTTTTATTAATATTTTTTATTAATTTCAGAGAGGAAGGGAGAAGAAGAGAGAGAGAGAAACATCAATGATGAGAGAGAATCATTGATCAGTTGCCTCCTGCATGCCCCGCACTGGGGGTCGAGCCCACAGCCGGTGCATATGCCCTGACCGGGAATTGAACTGTGACCTCTAGGTTCATAGGTCAAAGCTCAACCACTGAGCCATAACTGGCTGAACAAATAAACCACATTTCCTTGGCTTTCTGTTTGGGGGCCAATTTTCTTACCTTTTTTTTATTTTTTCAATCTTTATAATCAGTCTATTTGGGATTATTTCCAAATCCTCTATAGATGTTTTCAGAGCTTAAAACTGTAGCTAATCAATACCCTTATAAGGCCTTCCCAGTGCTGAACCTAAAGGGGTGATTGCCTGGCATTTCCTATGTCAAATGTTGAAAATACTCTTGTTCAAACCTTGGTTTTAAAATTATAGCATAGCATCATTGGCTTGTGTTTAATCTTCATTTTTTTGTAGAGGCACAGGTTTCTTGTGTCATGGATACTCAACACCAGGCTTGCTAAATCTTCATTGGTTCAGAATGGTTTCACTTGGAAAAATCTACACTACTGAGTCTCTATTGTTGCATCTATTTGCCAACTTCTGCAATATCACTGCCATTTGGCATTTTTATTTTGTATTTCAATTTCTGTAGCCGGTTTGTGCAGAATTCAAGTTTTGCACCTTCCATCATGCATTTATTCTTTCAACAGATGTTTATTCAACCTCTGTATTTCAGGCACGGCCTGTCCTATACTGCACGTTTTTAATATATCGATGAATACTTTGAATCACACTACAACATTGCTTCAGACCAAGGCAAGAGAGTGTTGGCCTCATTTTAGGGAAATGTAGTTAATGAAGTGTACAAAAGTCCTCATTAGCAGATGAGTCTTCAAAGACACCATTAGGGTGATGTTCTGGTACAGCACCAGCCAGTGAGCTGAGCCTGCCAGAGCTCCTTTGAGTATTTACTCCACAGGGCAGAAGTGAAGCAACAGTTACTGTCTCTTGGTAACATCATCTAATAAGACTTATGGTAGAGGTCACCCTTTAATGTCCACTTATTGGCTAAAACCTGAGTCTATTTCACTTTCCGTTCTGGTGTTGTGGGTGTTCCCAGGGTTTACTTAGTTCTTGGTGTTCGGATCGCTCTGTTCTTTTCTTTGCTAATATGGCCCTGTGTCACAATTTTAACTCTTTTTATCTGTACTTATGTTTATAACGTCCCCGAGATCCAGTTCTGTCTCATTAGCTACCTCAAACACCATTATCTGAAATGGGTTTTATCACAACTTTAGTACATTTTATTCTCTCTTAAATTATTTGCTGTCAGTTCTGTTAGCTGCATTTCTATTACTGACACATACATCCTTCACTGAAAACCTCATTTATTTTTTTAATCTGTCACCCAGTTTTTTCTGTTATATTCTAATAATCACAACTGCCATGATGTCCTCTTTCATTAATCCTTATTACTCATTATGGGTAGACTGAATTTCATAACACATTTCTCAAAAACCTCCAGTGGTTCCCTGTTATCTACAGGATGAAGTTCCAATATTTTAAGACACACAAACCTGAGAAAAACAGGGTCAAAATATTAAACACAATTATTCTGAGCCGTGACTCTATATTGCTTCCACCTTCCTTCAACACCATGCAATGAATTCCCTAAAAGGCAATCTTTAAAAGTTGGGACAAGGAAATAGAGTAACCATGGAAAAAGACCAACCCTGGAACTGGATGACTTCCTTTGCACAGAAAATATTTTAAGCACATTTTCCAGCAAGGCCTGAAAAAGACAATACAGATAGACAGGAAATAAATACGATTCTTGATGAGGGAGAACAAGAATACTAGCAAAGACTTTGATGGGGGGAGATGTGAAGAACGGGATAAAAGGAAAAGTGAAAATACCAGGAATGTCTAAGTTAGAATAAACTAGTGTTTACATAGGCTTTTGGCTCCTGATAACTTATACCTTCCAATAACTCTCCCAGGTTTGTTTTCAATAGGCCAGTATTCTGGGGAAATCATTCTCTTCTGAATTTAGAACTTTTTCTCCAGGTGGAAGTTTTCCTGCATATGTTCAGTAAGATATGTATTTAGAAATGCAGCTAGTCCAAACTCTGTGCATGATGCATAGAGGAA
>NW_006285240.1:1733280-1734311 GCF_000327345.1 Myotis davidii | reverse complement strand
CTGGTTTACCATCTCAATCATCTCCCTCCCCCCCCCAACTCATATTCTAGGAAGCAGTTTCATATTGATGTGTCATGGTGGTCTCTCATTTGAGCCTAAGCCACACCCATCACTAAAATTCACATATGTCTGAGCACATCTGTTGGACTGATGTGACTCACCTGACAGAAGACAATTCGTAGGAGAAACTCCATAGAAGTTCTGGAGAGAGCACTCCTTTATAGGGAGGATGAAGTCAGATAGAGTTGACCTCGTAATAAAGCTTTAGTAATTGCTGGGAATGATACGTCTGAGAATATCATGGTGTTAGCCACTTACTTGGTCTATCATCCATTCCCACTTAAAATACCACATGGATCTTAAGGCATGTGGATCTTGTACCATAATCACAACTGCCGTGATGTCCTCTTTCATTAATCCTTATTACTCATTATGGGTAGACTGAATTTCATAACACATTTCTCAAAAACCTCCAGTGGTTCCCTGTTATCTACAGGATGAAGTTCCAATATTTTAAGACACACATATCTTATGACATAGGCAGGAGGGAACTATAGAGAAAAACAGAGAGCTCCATGCTGAAGTCCTGGAACTTGGAACTTGTAGGACAATGCTGTTTCAGTACTCACATGGAAAAACACAACCCTGAATCAGAGAATAAGGCATTCTTGGCCACTTGTAATGCAAGGAAGGGTAACTTATCCATATTATGAACGTCAGAGAGTCCAAAGCAACTTTAGCACTTCAAGGACTCCGCTTATTGTCAGGAAAATCGCAGGAGATAGTGGTATCCATCGAAAATGGGCACAATGCTTGGCAGAGGCAAAAATGTCCAGCAAGTTACGGTGACAAATCAGTGATGTCAGCCAGAGGCAGCCAATAAGCACATTTAGACAACATTGAAGACCTCAGAGACCGGGTTTCAGACATCATGGGGCTGTGAAATACTCAAAGCAGGAAAAAAAAATATCAGGCCCCACATAGTAGCTGACAGGGCTTGTTTTAAGAGCCCACGAGAGTAACCCTTAAAG
>NW_006285240.1:1732905-1733244 GCF_000327345.1 Myotis davidii | reverse complement strand
TGTCTGCTACCTCTTAAACGAGATTACAGGAGGTGCTCAGTAAATATTAGTGTGCATACACTTCTAGTCTTCTTTCAACCTGAAAGATGCTTATAATTTGGGAAGGTTAGGGATGGAATAGTTGCTGGATTTGGAAAAGCACAGAACTTCATGCCTGAATATGCATCAGACTCACCTGTGAAGATTTTTTTAAAGATAAATGCCTGAGAGGATCCGAGACCTTCTGAATCAGGGTCTCTGGTGTGGGACCCAGATATGTTTTAAATGCTCCTCAGATGATTCTGATGAACAGCCAAGTTTATGAACCACAGGTCAGAGGCTGGAGAAAGCACTGGGTTT
>NW_006285240.1:1720822-1732793 GCF_000327345.1 Myotis davidii | reverse complement strand
GGAATCGAGCCCTCAACCCAGACATGTGCCCTTGATCGGAATCGAGCCTGGGACCCTTCAGTCCGCAGACCAATGCTCTATCCACTGAGCCAAACCAGTTAGGGTCACCTAATTTCTCTTATCTTCGTTTCCCAGCTGCTTAATGGAGACTCTGATAATTTCTGTGCAGAGCTGTTGTATTAAAAGAAGCATCTATACCATAGGAGATCACTTATAGTAGGTGGACAACAAATGTTATTTCTTATTTGCTCCTTTCCTCTCTCTTTAGGTAATAGTGAGTCTTCAATGCAAGTGGTTCAGCATCCCATTTTTTCTTAGTCTAATGGGGGAGATGAATGCCAAGCCAATTATGCTAATATTTATTCAATTACAATTTTATAACATGTCACAAATGTGAATTACATGTTATAAGGGTCTCCAACAGGATTTTCTGACCTAATTTACATAGTATATTAGCCTTCTGTTTTAGCTACATTTTTTTCATAGTAACATATTGAAATATTTTTTTCCCAGTGTTAATGCAGGAAAGCTTATTGTAGGGAATAAAAATGTCTTATCCACAAGTATAAATGAACAGATGCAGACTGTATTTTGCCTGTGGGTTATGTTATACATATGTATGTTACTGCTATTTGTAAATATGTATACCCTTAATGTCAAGCTTTGTGAAAGCCTTTTTATGTATTTTAATAAGGAATCTAGATTTTAAATTTTATTATCTCTTGGGTTAAAGACAAAAGGACTGGTTCTCATTATGGTTTAACTTGGCTGAAGTGACAATGAAGAAACGTCCGAAGTCGGTTCTATTTGGCAACACTAAAAAGAGAAATCTCTCCTACCATGTTTTTAAAAACAACTTCCAATTAGGTTTCATTTGGGATTAGGCTCTGTCCTAGTTATATACTTCAGAAAATTAAGATTTATAACAAAAGAGTCCTAATGTCTTAATAGCATTAGGTAAAGCTGTAATTTGTTCATTGTTTCCCACTGTGCTAAATTCAGTGTTCCTTTTACTTTTTTTTCTTTATATTTTTTATTGATTTCAGAGAGGAACGGAAAGGATGAAAGATAGAATCATCAATGATGAGAGAGATTCTTTGATTGGCTGCTTCCTGCACACCCTCTACTGGGGATCAAGCCCACAACCTGGGCATGTGCCCTGACCAGGAATCAAACCTATGACCTTCTGGTTCATAGGTCAACACTCAACCAACTGAGCCACACCAGCCAGGCTTCAGTGTTCCTTTTAAAATGGCATGAGGATTGCCTCTCAAAATCTCCTGGCATTGACCATCAAGTTTTGTTAGGTGAGAAAATCTTTATTCACCCCAAAATTATACAACCCCATCTTTGGCTTTTCACTGTTCATAAGTAATTGAGGACTTTAGGTATTTGTGTCTGTAAGAAGTCTAGAAGAAATCTCTTCCCTGGTTGGTGTACATGCCCATGTTGAAAGATTATTTCTAAATTACCAGTAGAAAATATTAGAAGAATAAAGAATGGCTTGTGGAAATCACTCCTTAAACTTATTAACCTATGTTAATGTATGTGCTTGTAAAACAAAAGGACATTTCACTCAGTTTGTATTATATACAAGTAAGATGAATATCAAAGCGAACCTCTAAGACAACATCATAAAAATTAGCACACTCAATGCATTCAAATTCTCAAAACATTGCTAAAACAGTAAACCTCTTAGATATGTTTTCAACTAAATATTATTATCCCCATTTTATAGCCAGCGTTGTGGACATCCAAGGGCAAGGTCGATTTTTGTTAATAAATGGTGCATCAAATATGTGCATGTTAAAAAATAAATGATCAATCTATTCTTTCCTTATTATGTAAAGTCTGTAATAAAAGGAGTTCTATGCATAGGGCAAAATAGATTTATGCACAATGAATTTATAATGATTTTCCAGATGTTCATATGTAACTAGCAACCATTATGAAAGGAACAAAGCTTTCAAAGGTTATCTTCCTGATTAACAGCTTTCACCATTCCTGGCTGGGTGATTTTATAGCCTGTCAGGGAAATTAACCATGTAGTCTCTGGATCATGGCTGTCCTAATATAGACAGAATATAATTTCATATATTTCAATCATATATTGAGATGAAAAGCAGACAAAGCTTGATTTCCTTTAATGATTTATATACTGTCGCAGATATATTGACTTACCCAAAACATGAAGGGAAATGAACAGTTTGTCAAAGTTGGCATATAGTTTTTAGTACAAAAATATGGCCATCATCAGAGATGAAATGTACAACCACAAAAGCACTCTCAAGGACTTCATGTCTCATGATTAATTTTTCTTTTTTCATAATGCTATTGAATACACCAGTGTGTCAAATTTCATTTTCTAAGAAAAACATCTCTTTGAAAGAAACTAATTCTGTTGTAAAAAGAGAAATACTAAATCAAAAAAATACCATCCAACTTTATAGACGGACTAGAAATTATAGGGATTTCTCAACAGTCCCAACAATGTGATACTGCCAGGAGTTCATGTGCTGCTTTAAGCTTGAGTGGCTTATTATAATCAGACTAAATTCTCACACCATGTAAATCCATTAAGTTTATGACTTAAATCCATGAGAATTATAACTGAGCGAGCCTTACCAAATCAAGATCAAATTTAATTATATGTGCACATTATAATCTAAAGAATAGAGGTTTTAGTGTAAAATCAGCTTCATCTCTTTGTTCTGAATGGAAAATGAAGAACCATTTTTTTTCTCAGTTATGACATACTTTCCAGGACATATGAATCTTCCATATGCTCCTAAAGGCCTCCATTTAGATAATCCCTGATCTAGCTATCTACCCTTCTCTATCTTTCAACCCACTGTATTGGCTTCTAGGGCTGCCATAATTAAATACCGCTGACTGTGTGAATTAAACAACAAAAATTTATTTTCTTACAGCTCTGGAGACTCCAAGTCCAAGATAAAGGTGTTGGTGGGTTCTCTGTAGCCTCTCTCCTTGACTAGCAGACAGCTGCCTTCTTGCTGTGTCCTTACATGATCTTTCTTCTGTGTGCCTGCATCCCTGGTGTCTGTGTGTCTACATTCCCTCTTATAAGGACATCAGGAAGATTGGATCAGGGCCCCATCCTAATGGCCTCATTTTATCTTAATTACCTATTAAAGGCTCTGTCTCCAGATACATTCATGTTCCGAGGTACTGGGGGTTAGGGCTTTATCATACGCATTTGGAGAGACACAATTCAGCCCATATGTATTGCTCTCACTCTCCCTCCCTCCTTCCTTTTTTCTTATTTCTTTACTTTTTGCTTTAAACCTTTATTGAGCATCTACTTGTATACTAGATGAGAGCTAGAGGCTAAAGATACAATGATGAATGAATAAATCTTAGTCTTCCCTCCAAAGATCTGGAGGAGGAAATAAAGAAATAGTTAATTATATTAAGAAGGACAGTGTTCTCATGACTGTGCATATAAGGCATTATGAAATAACAGGCAAGACCACTGAAGCCCTCCTCAGGGAATTAAAGGAGACCTTCACTGTAGAAGCAGCCGTGAGCTGAATCTTGAATAACTAGTAGCTATCAGCCAGCGGAAGAGAACTGAGAGAATGTTTCACCAAGAGGCAGCAGAAACAAGAGCCCGTAGGTGGAAAAAAACGCAGCCCAATTGGGCCCTGCAAATAATTCAGTAGAATGTGAGTGAAGCAGTTGTGAGGGTTGAGACTGGGGTGATAAACGATGGAAAATACTGAATCAGTATTTCGTACTTCTTGAAAATAAATTACAGTGCCATAAAAACAATGCTATGCTTAGAAAAATAATTCATATTAAAATCAAAATGGAACTGACAAACTTGGGAAAATATATTAGTAACTCATAGTAGAAAGAGCTAGTTTCCTTGATATAAGAGTTCTACTAATCAGTGTGAAAGGCCAGTAATCTAGTGGAAAAATAGGCAAAGGAATAGAGATTTGAAAGAAAAAGAAATGCAGTGGCTCTTACACATATGAAAAAATAAGATACAACATAGAACTACAAGATACTTTTTCACCTTGGGTCTTGGAAAATTCTTAAAAATTTAATAATAGTGTATTATAAAGGTAAAGAGAAACACATACTTGCCTATATTTCTGGTGACAGGGTCATTTGTTATAATCTTAGCAGAGGAAAATTTGGCAATATCCCTCAAAATTATAAATACACATTCACCAACAATTCCATTTCTAAGAAGTGTTCACACACATGTGAAATAGCATTTATACAAGTGTTCATTGAAAAACTAATTATAATAGCAAATGTTTAACATCTAATAATAAATCATATGCATTAAGTATTTTGAGGCAGATATGTTATCTGCAACATATTCTGAATTTACTAAAACTATAAGAGGAATGGGTAGAGGGATGAAGGGGTTGCTAGATATGTGATAAAGCAAGTACATAATAAAATATTATTTATAGAATCTACCTGGTGAGTATATGAATGTTTATTATAAAATTCAACTTTTGTGTATATTTAAAAGCTTTTCTAAAATGTTGGCAAAAATTGCCAATAATGTATTGTCTGTTATTACTGGGACAGTGTAATGATGGTGCATTCATACCATGAAACACTATAGCTATTTTTAAAAAGAATAAGACAAAGTTTATGTACAGACAGGGAAGGCTCTCCAAGGTATATTATGAAGTGAAATTAGATGTCAAGGATACCACCATTTGTAAAATATCTCTAAAAGGATGTGCAAAAATTGGGGGGGGGGGAATTGGCCTCTGGTAGGGGAATTCATCTGGGGGGTGTGGTGGAAGGGAGATCTATTCTTCTATACATTCTTGTTTTGAATCATGTGCCTTTATTAGCCTACTCAAAAACAAAGTTTAAAAGCATTATAGATAGTTACTGGCAGATACTTTTGATGTCTTACTTTCTGTAATTTCTTTTTTTAAAATATATTTTTATTTATTTTAGAGATAGAGGAAGGGAGAGGGGGAGAGAAATAGAAACATCAATGATGAAAGAGAATCATTGATCAGCCATTTCCTGCACACCCCCTACTAGCGATCAAGCCTGTAACCTGGGCATGTGCCCTGGCCAGGAATTGAACCATTGACTTCCTGGTTCATAGGTTGATGCTCAACCACTGAGCCATACAGGCTGGGCAACTTTCTCTAATTCTCACTGCCATCTTACAAGGTAGGTTATTAATATCACCATTTGCAGATGATAAAATAGTTTCTGAATTCAATAATTTGCCAAGACCACACAGTTAGTAAGTGAAAAGGCACAGCTGGGATATAGTTCTAATTCCAAAACCTTTGCCCTTTGCATTGCCAAGTGTTGCCAGGAACCCTGCATTCCAAGCAAAGGGCACAGAGGTGGGAAGGAAATAAAGTAACATTTACAGCATGACTATCAGTTTATCAAGAACATCAGTGATCTCCACATTGTAAAATCCAACTGTCAGTCTTCTGCCTTCATCATACTTGACCTACCTTGGGGACTTGAGCTTAGATTAGTGACACTCCCTCCTTGAAATGCTGTCTTCAGTGGCTTCCCAGGCAAAACTCCCTCTTTTACCCTTCTGACCTCTCTTAGTGTCTTCTTCTCATTCTCTCTAGACTTGTAAATGTTGGCATGTCCCAGGACTCAATCCAATGCCCTCTTCCCTTCCTCATCTATACCCTCCTTATGCAGTTTCATCACTTTCAGTCCCAAATGTACATCTTCAGCTCGGTTCTCTCCCTGAACTCCGGACTAATTCAGAAAGTCAACCTGCTTGTACAATAAGCACCTCAAACTCAGCTCATCCAAGAGGAACTTCTGAGTTCTCCCATTACAAACATGTTCCTCCCACAGTTTTACCATCTTCGAAAATGACAATTCTACCTGACTCCAGTTGCTCAAGCCCAAAACTCTGGCCTTCTCTTCCCTTTCATACCCCACATCTTGGTCACTCGGGAACTGAGAGAGTTGCTGCAATCACTGTGACCTGTGTGTCACTGAGAAACCATGCTCCTGAGAGATGAGGGCCCGAGTGTCTCCTGCAGCTGGAAGGCCAGGAACCCACCACTTGATTGGTTTGATAGGGAGGGGGGGGAGGTGATGCCCACCGAACCCCCATTTTTATAATAGATTTCTCCCTCACTCTAATTCATATTCTTATCTTTCCCTTTGTTTCCATTCAAAATCCCAGTTTTTTAATCTGTAAAATAGGCATAATAATTGTATATACCTGATATAGTTTTTTTATGTAGATTAAAGTTTTAAGTGTATGTAAGGTGCTAATTAATATAGTGCCTGTTACATAGTAAGCCTTTAATAAATATTAACTTGCTTATCTGGTATTTATTTTCATCTCTGGTGATACAAATATATTCTCTTTATTAATAGAGGTATTGCTATAAATTGACCACTATTGAGTGAAGCATTTTAAGGATAGGAGTTTGGTGGAAAGTTTATTTTGAAGCTTTTGATATGAGTCAGTGGACATTTTAATTGACATTGTTAGATAATTTCTTGCTTCTTTGAATAATTGGAGATATTTAAAAGGTTTTAAAAATCCGTTTTCTGTGCTTTTTCTTGCAAAGTATATCAGGATGGTTAGAATTATCTGCCCAAATATTTTTGGTTTTGTTTTAAATTTTTAAGTGTTGAGTCATCTCAAATGTTGAGTTAGACCATAACTGAAATGTTGAGTTATACCATACAGTGCATATTATCCCAAATGTGCATTCAATTAGTAAATATACCATGCTATTCTATTGGGGAAAATATAGTCTTCTATCTTAGATAGAAGACTATATAAGTCTGACATAAATTTGACATACTTTCATGACATGTGAAATGGTTGAGATTTCCAACCCTAAATTATTCTCTAAATGTTCATTCATATTAAAAGCCTCAGTGGGCACATGAACTCCAAATGTTACTGTCCCAGGGGATGACTTAAAATGACCATTTGGACATAGCTAGAAAGGAGACTATGAAAAATTTATCCACATTGGAATGGGGCTTTATAAGTCCTCTTGGCAGAAACGGTCATAAACTGTCTCGGGCAGATGGGTATCACTCTTATCAAAGGTATTTGCAAAAGAAAGACCAACTGGCACCTTATTTTAGTATTTAATAATCATAGCTGTGAGGATATTCTTTTTTACAGGTATTTTAGCCTTCTTCCCTTTTTATATTATGTCCTTGGCAGAGAACAGCTCACCTGTTTAATCACTTTTTGCATATATATTTTTAGTTGTAGCAAATTCTTCATTTTTTTTAAACCTAAACTGTTCTTAAATATCCAACCTCACCATTTTCTGGCATTTAGAAAAGGTAATCAAACATTTTATATATGTTATTCTGAGTTCAGAACTGAGATTAGAGCTGTTCTTTTCTTTCCTTCTGCCCTCCCTTTCTCTTCACTCTCTCTCTCTTACTTTCTTCCTGCCATTCATTTCATCATTCAGCTAATACTTTCTCAGTATTTGCCCCCACCAGCCACTACGCTA
Source organism: Myotis davidii (assembly GCF_000327345.1). Lineage (NCBI taxonomy): Eukaryota > Metazoa > Chordata > Mammalia > Chiroptera > Vespertilionidae > Myotis > Myotis davidii. Next base: position 1,725,303 of record NW_006285240.1, on the reverse strand, counting down.
GGTGTTGGGAATGCTGTAAGGAACAATATATATGCAGTCCATTTTCTCATGGAGCTCATTGGCAAATGCAGTTCAGTCCCTCATTCAGGATCATGAGCAGTCATCACCTGTTTTTGTTTGCCAGTGTCAAAGACCAGCATGTCACAAAATCATGATCAGACAAATAGAGAAGGAAGTGATGACGAGTTCTCTCATTAGTGTCATGACATTGAACCTCAAAGTACTGCATTTGTTCAGTATCACTTTCCTGGGGGCCAATAAGAATCACAGAGGAATTCATTTCAGGAATGTAGGAGGAGAACTAACTCCACAGGAGCAATCTTAGGAGGGATTTGAGAGCCCAATAACAACAACAAAAGGGTCTTGCCAAAGGAAAAGCAGTCATTCTAAAACTATTGCATCCTGGGACCCAGAGGGAAATATGCAGTGCCTTTGAGAAAGGATGAAGGAGGGTGAAAGTAAATCAGTTCATCAACAGTTATATTTAGGGATAAGCTGAAAATGGGAATATTTGACATTATTAAAGAGCATGTTTCTTTTCACTGCTACATACTTCTCTTCTATATAAACAGTGTGTCAAATGGACATTCCAAGATGTGGTAGAATACTCGGAAAGTGAGGGTGATTGTCGGCTACAGGCCTCCACCTAAAGACACAGAGTTCCAAGACTGGGGTCTTTTAACTCTTCACCCCCAGAGCTGCTACAGTCTCAACACCAGAACCACAACCATCACCAGTAAGTCGCAAGCTACTGATGGGAAAATGGTAGGAAAGATCATTAGGGTTATATCAAACAGTAACACTAAATAACAATAACAGCAATAATCCTAGCTACATTTACTAAGCACTCATTAGGTGTCAGACATTCTGGCAAATATTCTACATACATTTTCTCATGGAATCATCACAACATACCTGTGTGGTAGAAAGTCATTAAGAAACACATTTTACAAATGGAGAAAGAAAGGCATGGAAAAATGATGTAATTTTCATTAGGTTACACAGATTGCAAGTGATAGGATTAATCATATACAGGTCTGTCTATCTGCATAGAACACTGATTCCTCACCAGAGCTCTTTTCACTCAAAACCTCTCAATTCAAGCTGTTTATCAATTGGAATTTGCTATTTTCCTCAAGTTTAATGGCTACACAGCTGGCAACTAAAGACAGGGGAAGATTAATAATAAAAGGCTTCAAAATAGTGCTTACTGGTGTAATAGAGACTATTCAAGATTAAAATTTCAATTTTCTAAGAATGGTAATTCATTTTGCAGCTGCAACTGCTATCTATTAACTGATTAACTCTTCTTTCTATTGACTGTTTACTCTATTTTAAGGTTTTAGAACTATCCAGTTAATCCCACAGTTATCAATTGTAGAGACATTAGATTTACGTATGATCACAGCCCCAAATCATGCCCATGGATATAATAAACGGTTACAGTCTTTTATCAGTGGATTTAGTTTCCTAGTGGCCACTAATTTTGAACTCTTAACATGTGTTGCATTGAAATTAAATATTTATTATGATCTTTGAAGTTTACATTGGAAAGTACTTCAAAAACTACCAGTATATCAAATAATAATGTATTGCTTCTCTTTTTAAAAATCTGATAGTGGTAATCCTTTGTGAATTTTGCTCTTTACAATTCTTTCATCTGTGCAGATGTTAGCAACTCACATGGGAGAGCTAAAAAATGCCTTCTCATAAAAGCTGTAAAAAAAGTCAGCCATAAATCATATACTTTAAATATGGGGAGAGCATCTTGCTGTGGATGGTACAGTTTCTCAAGAACAGACGATTGTAAAATGAAAGGTTTAATACTTCCATTAACATAGCACTTTCTTTATTGATTTGTTTGCTGCTGATTGGGCCCCTTCTCTTAGGGATGTCATTTAAGACTTACTGTTCTGAATTTTTCAATAGATCTTTTTTAAATTACCAGGAAAAATATCCAAAGAATAGTATTATATTCATTTCGTGTGTGTGTGTGTGTGTGTGTGTGTGTGTGTGTGTGTGTGTCATTGGGGCAGGTAGGCCCTCAGACTATGCATTCACATTTAATTGCATTTCATTTTTCATCTCCCTAGCTCTTGGACTTGACTGATGGTTAACAGTAAACATGTATAATTATTCTTTCATGCAACTTGGCCATTGGCAGTGATTTTCATAGCAGTAATTTAACTGCTGAGGCTGCAAGTCAAGATTCATCAGTTTTATTAGGATGCTGAACCTTAAAAGCTTATGGTTGATGATGTTATTAACTCTCCCTGCATTTCCTCTATAGTAAAAGGAAAAATTGGAAGTGCAGCAGTTTTTAATATAGTCCACGTGTGGGTGGCTATAAAATGCAGGGGTGAGAACTGTCAGAGCTCAGTAAGTGACTAACCCAGTTCTCTCAATACAGCCACTACAATCAGCAAGCATTTAGTTGCTTCAGAATACTTGAGCCTTTCACTTTGCAAAAACAACTTTACAGAATTGTTTTGTGTTCTGACTTCTTTGTTTTTTTAAAATAGAATATTCACCTTTCTTTTGGTTTTTAGACTTACTTTGCATTAATTTTTATCCATCTTATTATGAAAAAGTTTTAAAAAACAAATAAATCAACAACATCTACATCAACTGTTACCATTGTTTCGGACTTATTTTCTTTCTATATACAGATAAAACCATATAGGCTTTATTTACATTTATTTTTTATTTATTTTTGCTGGTTTGTTGCTGTTTATTTTTCCTGAATCATTTGAAAGTAAGTTGATCAGTTGCAGACACCCTGACAGTTTTTTTAATTAATTTTAAATTCAGGTTCAAATCAAAGCTTACTCACTGAATTAGGTAGATGTATCTCTTTTGCTTTAATCTAAAGCAGTCCTCCCACAGTCCCTTCCAGGTTCCACTTCTGCGTAATTTGTGATCTTGACGTTTTTGAAAAGTTCAGGCCAGTGGAAAATCTGATGATCTGAATTGGTCTCCCTGTTTCTTCATTAGATTCGGATTAAACCAGTGGTTCTCAAATTTTTGCATACTTCAGGATCATCTGGAGGGCTTATTAAGTATGGATTGCTTGGCCTACCCGCCCCCCTCACCCCACCCCAGTTCCTGATTCAATAGTTCTGTTTGGAGCCCATTCATTTGCATTTCTATCAAGTTCCCAAGCGCTGGTGAAGCTGCTGCTCACTGAGGCCCTCCTTGCTGCCTCCAGTGGAGTTACGTTGGAAGATGATTCTTCTGGTGCAGTAATGAGTCAGAGGCCTCCTCTTCAGTCGGCAACAGGAGCTAACGTGGGGCTAAGGTATTTGAGAATAAGCCCTCACGTTTCAGATCCCATTAGTCAAAAAGTTCTACTTGGCTCATCAACAGAAATAGCAGCCTAGAAAACTATTAAAATTCTTATCTAATCGTAAGCAGGATTTTGCTGTCATTAAGTATTTACAGTTTCATTGTAAAGGATATTTATGATTACACATGTTCATAATTCTTTCCTCCATGCCTCTTCCTGCCAATAGGAGAATTTCCAAAAACCTGTATATCTTATAAATCTATGCAAGAAGTTATTACTTCCCCCTCTATCTGTTTGACATTTGTTTTTCGACTGTAGTACATCCTTCTTGCTGGCTGGTCTGCCAATTTCTTATATGTACCTCTCGGGGTCTCAGAGGGATGATGGGCAGGGTTCACAGCTGGGCTTTGGGCACATGGGGACAAACGTGCTTGGTCAGAGGCAGCAGAAATTGGTTGCTGAGGTGGGAGAGGGGAGAGGAGCCTATAAAGAAAGGTTCTTAAATGACTCAGGCTGTGTCCACTTCTGGGATTTATGTCTGTCTGGTTACTGTGGGTTGGTCCAAATAAATCTACTCACAGAACAGCTGAGAAACGTCCTATAAGGGGAAGCACCAGGGGGATTGCCTTCTATGAAAAAAAAAAGCCAGTCCTGATACAGCAACCCCAATAACAAGTAATTTTTTTAAGAGCTTATGACATATTAGCTGTTAGAAATACAAGCCTGAATCTTGGGGAGAGAAAAGGAACTATCAGGAAATGCTTAATGGCCATTACACTAAATTTTGGGATTCATTGGAACCAAGAAATCCTGCTTTAAAATTCATCTAACAGAGTATTAATCAAATGAGAGTGTTTGTCCCTTGGGGATCAAGATAGTCATAGGCAGAGAAATACTGTGCCCAGCAGAGCAGTGCGGGCTGGTGAGTGCACCCCTGCTGCTGCCATATCCAGTGAGCAACAATGGAATCTTCCCCATGCATAGCACTTGTACCTGGTGTTTTTAGTTATTTCAACTCTCATCCCCTATGCCAGCGGTTCTCAACCTGTGGGTCGCGACCCCTTTGGCGGTCGAATGACCCTTCCACAGGGGTCGCCTAAGACCTGCATATCAGATATTTACATTACGATTCATAACAGTAGCAACATTACAGTTATGAAGTAGCAATGAAAATAATTTTATGGTTGGGTCACAA
>NW_006285240.1:1691497-1720131 GCF_000327345.1 Myotis davidii | reverse complement strand
TATATTCTGTAAATATCCTGTTTTTCATCAAACTTTCATCCACCAGTTTTAGCATCCGTGGGTGAATCATAGCTAGATAAATTTTATGCTCTTGACCAGGACTTTTTGCTTTTTTTTCCTCCTAAATGATCTCATAAACACTGTTTTATAACTCTATTTACTCAAGGTTTCTTCCAAAATTCTAGCCAGTTGGCTCTAAAACTCTTTCAATGGTATGCTGTGTTCAGAGACCAGGTGTTGTTGAGTCTCTTTCTCCTCACACCTTCCCTTTGGACAGGTGCTTGTTCTCCCCCAGAACTTGTACTGGCTTAAGCCATCCGTTTCTTATGTAAGATATTTCACATGACATTTCTGCTCTGTCCTATTTTTTCTCCTGCCTGTTCCTGGTTTTAAACAAAAATCTTTTCTTTTAATGCCCACATTCTCAAATCCATGACTTCTACTTTTCAAGGTTCCGCCTTTGACATCTCTCTTTGTAAAAGACTACCCTGTTGTTGTTTCCCATAGCTTCTTGTTTCTAAACCCGCCATTCTCTTCACTGTGTTTACTTAGTATCTCTCCCATTCCAGCTTTTGAAAATCACCTCTGTTGAGCCTTTTCACTTCCCTTTCATTGTGGGCTGTTGTCCTTTGAAGACTGTATCCCAATGGTTGTCATCTTCTTTCGCCTTGAAACACTAAGACATGAAAATAAGCTAATTCTGTGCTGCTTCCATCTAGCCCCTCTGCTTCCAGGGTACTGATTTGAGTCGATTATCTATATGGTTGCTTTTTAATTTAAGTGTGTTTCTCCAATATTTTCAACAAATTCAGTTTGTCTTCCAAAACAACTCTGAACTCACTTTTTCAAATTAATTTTCCTCATTTTTCATTTACTTCAGATTTCATAGCCTCCCCCAATCTTTGTTGCTGCTACCAATAAAATTCATTCTCACCAGGGCCCCATGCTATAGGCCCATTCTCTTTTCTCTTTCCTTTCATTTTCATTTTGATATGTTTCCCAGGGAAGCAATACGTTCGATATGAGGTTCTCAACCGTTAGTATACCTATTCTTACCTCCCTTTTAGAATGGCCTGTCCTTTGGCCATCTCCAGAGCTATGGCTGTACTCCCACAAAAGTTCCAGAGTCTCCCTCTGAAAAAACACTAGGTAAGGTGTAGCTCTCAAACTTGGAACCATCCCTGGCTGCACACCATAGGGAAATGCTTTCTTGAATTACCACTACCATTTCTTGAGCTGTTCAGCACGTATTTCCCTATTCCAGTTTTAACCTTTGTCTTCCATGAAATGAAGTGTTTTTTAAAAGGAATCCAGTTTGTTGTGTGTTGTGTGTGGCAGAAGGATGTAGCACCTGATTATAGACAGCCTCTAAAGTCTTTGAAATTGTGTGAAGATGTCTATGCATTTCTCTTGGGAAAGGGTTTATAGTTTCATCAAATTTTCAAAAGCATCCTGTCTCCCTTTCTCAAATTCTGGTTCAAGTTAAGATTCTCTATTCCAAAAGCCAAACAGGAGGTTTTTTCTGCATTTCAGCATCTGAAGAACAAGTCAGCCTCAGAGCCTTCCTTCTCCTACCCCATTCTCGCAGGTTAGCCTTTCCCAGAATAATGAAATTCTAAATAGTTCTCTTAGAAGTGCTGGATCCTTTGCTCATAATATAACAACTTCAGCTCTACAATTTAAAAATCCTACCAATTCCTTCATTCCAGAAGTTTTAATTATTGCTTTCGATGCTTACATTAAGTCTATATTCACTCTGACTATTGAGCAATTGCTCCCCTCCTTTCATAGATAGATAATTTCAAATAGTTTTCCTTTTAAAGTTTCCTTCTACTTCTCTCCTTCCAGAAGGTGTATAAATGTTCTCTCCCCTCTTCCTTCTGTCCCCTTTGCCTTCTGCAACCCATATGGAAGGCAGAGTAGACGTTAAAAATGTTTGCCTTCCCCCCCTTTTTGTCTCCTGCAACCCCCACAACAACTTTTTCAAACAGTTTTCCTCTATCCTGCTCCAGTTTTTCAAATATGCTCCCTCTTTCTTTCTTTCTTTCTTTCTTTCTTTCTTTCTTTCTTTCTTTCTTTCTTTCTTTCAAAATTCCCACTTGAAATTGACACTCATTAAATCCTGAACCAAAAGAAAAAATGCTGAGATATGCATATATACACTCTCTCATTTCCACTCCTATACCCTTCATCTTGAATTTCTTTGTCAGTGAGGCTAACCCCAAACCAAGTTTTTATATTCCTTCCCCTTTTCCTCCCCGCTTATCCACACAGACTGCCCTCTCTTATAGTCATTTTAACTCTTCTTTTGTCCCAAATTTCCCCTTTCTCTCATCCCCCACAAAACCCCTTTTGATTTTCCTTCCTTTAAGTATACCCCATTCACTTAAGTGAAGACCATTTATTTTGACACAATCACTGTGAGGTAGTAAGAGCAAATGTATTTTTTTAAAAAAAGAATAATGTATTTGTACCCGGCTGGCGTGGCTCAGTGGTCCCGGGTTTGATTCCTATTCAGGGCACATGCGGGGTTGCAGGGGTGCAGGAGACAGCCAATCGATGATTCTCATCATTGATGTTTCTATCTCTCCCCTCTCCCTTCCTTTCTGAAATCAATAAAAATATATTTTTTAAAAAGAGAGAGATACAGTGGTAACTGATGGAATGGGTCCATTTCAGTCCATTTTAGGCCCTAACAAAGGAAGGTATTTCTGATAAGGTCCTGAAATGCCCCAAGGCTTGGGCTGTTTTTCCCCTCCTTCTTAGGTTCTCAATCTGTTAAAGCTCCCAGGTGATTTGTATGCTGTGGCTTAATTATGTACCTGTGGTCACTTCAAGAAATTTTACAAGAAAAACAAAACTTTAAATAAAAAATCCCAGTTTTAGGTATGACAAGATTAATATTTTGATGCTATGTTGTACAGCCTTAGAATTCGGAAGTTTTTGAATAGCCTGTGCATCAACATAAATAAAAGATAGACAAAATAAATACGTCATAGTTTTAAGTAGGTTTTTATTATAACTGGCAGTCCATAAAGTTATTTTTAGGAGGACTAGAACACATTATTCCTGCAAAAAGTATGTTTACATTTGTAAATAATCAGGATTCTTAATGTTAAAAAAATAAACAACTTTCTGTATTATCTGATCTCGTGTGGTAATTTATTGTCATAGTAATGACTAATGTTAACTTTGCATGTGCATAGTTTTTTTTTAGGTAAAGATTGTAGAGGTTTCCACTCCTGAGCTTAAAAAATTCAGAGATGAGTATAAAGACAATCTTTCAATTGAAAATTATTCAATAAAAAATTAGCTACAATTAAAGTAACTACATACTTCATGTGCTTCTTTTAAAACAACTCCAGACTGTTTGACATTTAACAAACTTAAGATAACATCTTGGAGAATTACCTGAGGCACTGCAATATAACTTCACCGATTCAGTTTCTAAAAGGTAAATGTTTTGCTACAGCTTGCTCCAAAATCAGCTTAAATCATGTCCTTTGGTTGACTATTAAGTGAACAAGTTGGAATTAGCATTTTGCAACATAGTTTTGGTTTTTTTCCCCATGTAAAATCAAGCCAAAAATCTATGCAGAAAGTTTATTTTTAAAAGAGTTTTAAGTCCGGCCAGAGTGGTTCAATGGTTGAGCGTAGATCTATAAACAGGAGATCATGGTTCAACTCCAGTTCAGGGCACATGCTCGGTTTGCAAGCTTGATCCCTAGTAGAGGGTGTGCAGGAGGCAGATGATCAATGATTCTCTCTCATCATTGATGTTTCTATCTCTCTCTCTCTCTATCTCCCTTCTCTGAACTCAATAAAAATGTTTTTTTTAATAAACAAATAATAAGAGTTTTAAGAACCTTTTCATCTTATTTTAGCCAATTTCCAATATAGCTGGTATCTCTAGCTATACAATGGACAATCTTCTAGCAATATCTTACCTTCAGTTGCTCAATTAAAAAAAAATCAGTAATTCATAAAAAAGTTTACAGTTCAATCAAGGCCAGCCTTTTGAATTTACCTTCTTGTCTCACAAGAAATGACAATCTGAATATTTGCTCTGATGTAGAAAAAGCTCTAGAATACAAAGAGATTGACTTAAAATCTCCGATGATGAACTGCGCCTTACAGATACACAGACATGGCTGTTTGGTTGAATTTGCTGACAGGAGCATCTCTTCGACAGGACTGATGCATCGATGTGGTCCTTCTATGCAAAGGGGTTATCTGTTTTTGTGAGAAAATGGGTAACTCAGATTGATGAGGTCCTTGCTATTAAGTTTCAATTTGAGTCACCTTGGGAACCATATACTCCACATCCATTTTGGCCTTTAACTTGTTTGCACAAAGGGAACATCTTCAAAAGACTCATGTCCTAGAATTCATTCTGGCCTCATCACACAGAGCTGTGGTTTTGATGTTCTTGTTCCCAATTTATTGCCAGGGTCCGAGGACCTGGGTGCCATGGTGATAAAGTGCCATTGAAATGCATAGGTAATCAGTCAGTGTACTGGAGAATTGATTTCTTTCTTTTTCTGAACAGACAAAAGCATTCTTCTTAGAACCAATGAGAGTAAGAGGACACTTAACATTTCCATTATGAAACAGCAATGACAAAGGCAAATTAATAACTTTACCTGGCCAGTGACTATCTCCAGGGAACAGAAAGTATTGAAAACCCTAATTGACCTCTCTTCATATAGAACACGGGGTTCTCTTTTCCCATTTTTAAATTAGAAGATATTAAAAAGGCAAATCATTTGCTCTCAAGCTGAGTTCAGGTCCATAATGGAATTGGGAGCAAGACTAGGAACTGTTGGATTTCAAGGTAGGACCGCTGTGTACAGTGTATCTTACTACAGATAATGATCCTCACTTTAATCACTTGTCTGTTCTGAAGAGCACATCACAATTTAAAAGAGGCCATGCAGTCTGAGCTGACTACAAAGAATATTTTTAAAAGGTCTTCTAAATATTCAAATGCATACACTTCATTTTAAATGTTATCAGCTTTGCCATTCACAACTATGACCCAAATTCCTCTCTCAAATATTTTAATTGAGGCCAAATTACTTCGTTTTCTGCTTTTACAAAAGAATGTGGCACACTCATTGCTGGATAGTAATCTCGGAAAATTTGGCTTCTGGTACATCTGCTCTCTTAGCCTTTAACCTCTCTTTCTTCTCATTTATTTCATTGTTCATTCTGCTTTCTCATATTTTAATATTATATTTTATTTTCTCTCATGTATTTATTGGTCTTTTCTTTATAGTTAACTATTTGAAGCTCTTAATAGGTAACATTTGGCCATTTTTTAAAAAATATATTTTTTATTGATATCAAAGAGGAAGGGAGGAGAAGAAAGAGAAACATTAATGATGAGAGAAAATCATTGATCAACTGCATTCTGCATGCCCCACACTGGGGCTCGAGCCCACAACCCAGGCATGTGCCCTGACTGGGAATCAAACTGTGACCTCCTGTTCATAGGTCAATGCTCAACCACTGAAGCAATCTAGTGGGGCTGGCCTTTATTTTTTCTTTCTTAAACTACTTCATTGAGGTATATTAGACATACAATAATCTACACTTATTTATAATATGTTAAATTTTCTATATGCATACGTCCATGAAATCACTTAAGATCATGTGCATATTCATAACCCCACCGCCAAATGTCCTCTGATTCTGTAATGTATTTCTCCTACCACCATTCATCCCTGACATCCGCAGGCAACCGCTGATCTGCTTTCTGTCTCTCTAGATACCATTTACCTTGTCTAGAATTTTATGTAAATGGAAACATACAGTATATACAACTTTTTGTCTTCTTTCACTCTGCATAATTGTTTTGAAAGTCATCTGCATTTTTGCAGGTATCAATAGTTCATTCCTTTTTTTTTTTTTAATCAATGATAGAGTATTCCCTGAATAAATATACAACAGTGTGTTTATCTACTCATCTCTTGGGTTGTTTCCAGTTTGGGGCTGTAACAAACTGCTTTGACCATTTGTGTGCAAGTCTTTGCATAAACATGTATTTATTTTTTTCTTGGGCAAATACCTAGGAGTAAAATGGCTGATTATGTGTGAGACATATGCTTACTTTTTTTAGAAATTGTCTAATTGTTTTCCAAATGGTTATACCATTTTACACTCACACCAGCAGTTCCAGGTTCTCTACCATCTTGCCAACACACAGTACAATTAGTCTTTTTCATTAGCCATTTAATAGGTATATAGAAGTATCTCATTGTGGTTTTAATTTACATTTGCCTAATGACTAATGCTGTGGAGCATCTTCTCATGTGTTTATTTGCCAACCTTATATCTCCTTTGGCAAAGTGTCCATCCAAATCTGTGTATTTCTTATTTGGTTGCTTCTTTTCTTATTTTTGAGTCTTGAGAGCTCTTTATACATATTTTAGATTCAAATCCGTCCTTAAGTATATGCTTTGCAAATATTTTTCTCACCCTTTGGCTATCTTTTCCTTTCCTTAACAGTATCTTTGGAAGAGTAGAAATTGTTAATGTTGAAGGAGAGAATATATGAATTTATTCTTTTATGATTATAGCATAAAGTTTTTTCTCAAACTTTATTTCAAGAAGTTTTATAGATTTTAAGTTCTATATTAATCCTACAATCCATTTTGAGTTATCATATCTAGTGCAACTTATGGAACCAAGTTCATATTATGCATATGAATATCCAGTGTTTCCGGAACAACTCACTGAACTGACTAGTCCTTCTTTATGGACTTGCCTTTGTACCGTTGTCAAGAAATCAGTTGTTCATATATGTGTGAGTTGACTTCTGGACTCTCTCTTCTGTTTCATTGACTTAATTATCTGTCTTTACACCAATGCCACATTGTCTTCATCACCATAGCTTTAAAATAAATCTTGAAAGCATGTAGTTTTATTCCTCCAGCTTTGTTCTTCCTTTTTGAAATTGTTTTGTCATTTCTAGGTTCTTTGCCTTTTCATATGAATTTCAGAATCAGCTTTTCAATTTCCTCAAGAAAACTTGCTGGGATTTTTATTGGGATTTTGTTAAATCTATAGATCAATTTTGGGGAGAACTGACATCTTACTAATATTGAGTCTTTTGACCCATGAACAAGTAATAAGAAATGCATAGGGATAAATCTCACTGTGTGTAAGATATATACACTGAAACCTTTGTACCATTGCCAAGAGAAATTAAAGACCTAAATATAGAGAGATATACTTCAACTGGCCATTTAAAAAATTTTACCATGATTTATTTGCCGTGTTTGGTTTTTTCCTCCTTCTCTGTCTTGCAGTTCAACTTTAAAGAAATTAAGATATAATAACTTTAAAGGTGTGCTATTAGTCTCTATCTTCAGTTATTAATGAAAGAGTGATTGATGGAAAGATTAGAAAAGTAATGTTTAGAAATAAATTATTTATGGGCTCATTATCTGCTCTATGTATTACCCAAACACTTTGTTATTTTTCTTCTTCCATTTTTCTGTCTACCTTTTGACATTTTCACTTCTCATTAGTGTCTTTTGAAGTAAATACTAGTAGGAGTAGAGAAACAAAATGAGACCAAACTCATACATTCTTTTTCTCCTGTTATTAAAAGCTCTTATGGAAAAAGAGATTGAATGTGGACGGTGTTTAGGAATGTTACTATCTTTCCTGTCCCCATTCCACATCCCACATTTCCAGTGACGGTTGGCAGTAGTAGGAAAGTACAAATATGCACATTTAAATATCAAATGCTGTCTTCTAAATTTGTTACTGTGTTTTATCAGTGAATACTCAGAACATATGTGAAGTGCATTTCTCAAGAGGGAAGTCTATGCTTTTGAAGAAGATTTGTCACTATTTTAAAGATTTAGAACTTTTAAAATGGTTAAATATCCTAATAGTTGGTGTGGTAGCTGTTGAGATTTAAAAAAGCTATTACTAAGAACCCTTATGAACTTTTATGTTATTCATGGTTCTGATTGATAATTCTCTCTTTTTAATCCTCACCCAAGGATATTTTTCCATTGATTTTCAGAGAGTGGAAAGGAGGGGAAGCTGGGAAGGAGGAGAGAGAGAAAAACATTGATGTGAGAGAGACACATCGACTGGTTGCTCCCCAAATGCACTCCGACCTGGGCTGGGGATTGAGCCTACACCCAGGCATGTGCCCTTGACTGGGAATCAAATTCATGATGCTCTAATCACTGAGCAAAACCAACAAGGACCAATTTAATAATTCTAATAAAAATTTGCTTTGAGTTCTCAGCTTGTCAAATCTTGGTATAAGTTGTAGCTGACATATATGTTATCAAGACATGACTTTTCAGGGCTGTGAAGTATAAGAAATTGAATGTTATATGTTATCAAGACATGACTTTTCAGGGTTGTGAAGTATAAGAAATTGAATGTTATTCACAAGAGTACCTTCAATAAGATGTAATTAAGGCTATGTAACTCTGAATAAAATAATAAAGAAAATAATACTTATTGTGATGGCAATGCTCTAGTTATCTCTATTATGTTCACTTGATTGTTAACTTGCAAAATTAGGTAATCTAAAAGAAGATTATTTATAAGGTTATTTTTCTTAATTATAGCAAAGTTGCATGCACAGGATAAAATATAAAGGGTTTTTTTATTGTATAATATGAAGGTATTGATTAGCAGGAACAAAGTGTTATGAATAAAGAGAAGCAGCAAAGACCCAGAATTTGTAAAGAAAATTTGTATTTGGCCTTTGAGAAACAGAAATATAAAAAAACACAACTGGAATAAGAGAAGAAATAAAGAGTACCAACAAGATTACTTTTCAAGATATATATGAAGATGTATATATATATATACAAATATATATATAGCAAATCATTGTCATACACCTTAAACTTACACAATGTTATATTTCAATTATATCCCAATTAAAGCAGGAAAAACTAAACGTATTCAAATAAGCAAGTTCTCTGATGTGTATCATATGACATTTAGGGAATCTGTGGAATTATTAGCCATCAGTTAGAAAAATTATAGTTAACAGAAAATTTTCCATGGAGTCTTTAGTAGATGTATCCATATTAATTAAAAGGAAATTATAAAGTGAAATTTTGCCAGCATTTAGTACAAGTCTGCTGTAGTTAACCCCTGGAATACAGAGACAGTCAAAATCCTGATTTTAAGGACTTTTGGTTATGACCAAGGAGGGAGTTTGGGAAATCCTCTTCCCAAAAAAGCAATTATAAAACTAGACAAAACTGAAAAAACGGCCAAATTCTTTAGAATCAACCAAAGGCATACAATGACCTGAGAAGCTGTAATTCCTTAACTGATAAAGAATTTAAAGATTTTAAAAAAACAGACAAACAAAAAACACTGTTGAATGTTGGATCTATCCTTCAGAAGATGGAAGCTTTACTAGCTCAAGATATTTGAACACAACCTCAGTTCAATTATTGACTGACTATTAAACTAAACAGTCGCAAACAAGTGTGATCCTTAGAAATCCAGGTTTAAAAATTAAAACAAGAATAAAAAAAGAAAGAAAACCTAGCGTGGACATTAGTGGCTGCACTCCATGAAGAGACCGATTTCACAGATTTATCCCAGGCAAGTTGCTACATAAAAAACAAACAGCAACAATAAAAACCAACAACCACCACCAGCAGGGAGAGAAAACAGAACCCAGAGTTGCTGCAATATATTATATAAAGTGTTCAGTTTTTAACAAAAAAATTAAAAATGATTGGAAAGTGTGAGTAAGGAAAATAGCAGTCAATAGAAACTGTCTCTGAGTATCCCCAGATGTTGGATTTAATAGACAAAGACTTCAAAGCATCTAAATAAAATCATTTTTAAATAATTAAAGGAAATTATGACAATATAAATCAACAAGTAATAAATCACAATAAGCAGATGGAAATTATAAAAAATTCAAAAGGAAATTTTGAAGTTAAAATACGGGAACTGAAATAAAAAAAAATCACTACAGTGGCTCAAGAGCAGTTTAAGATGGCAGGAGAAAGAATCAAAGAACTTGAGGGTGGTCAGTGGAAATTATACATATACAATATGAAGAACGCAGGGGAAAAAAAGACAAGAAAAAATGAGGAGAACCTTAGAGATCTAGACAACATCAAGAATAGCAACATACATGTAATATGAGTCCCAAAAGAAGAGGAAAGAGAGAAGTCAGCAGAAGGGGAAAAAAAGTTTGATGAAATAATGATCAAAAACACCCTAAATTTGAAAATCAACATTACTCCATAGATCCAAGAAACTTGATGAATCCTATGAAGAATAAACACAAAACCATCTACATTGTAGTCAAACTGCTGAAAGCCAAAGAAAAAGAGAAAATCTTGAAAGCAGCAAATGAGAAATAGCTCATGACATGTAGAGGAATTAATGCAGTTAATGACTGACTTCTCATTTGAAAGAATGAAGTCCAGAAAGCAATTGAATGACATATTCAAAGTGCTAAAAAAAACCCAACAAAACAACTCCAACCAATAATCATATTCATATATCCAGCAAAACTAGTCTTCAAAGCTGAAGATGAAATATAATCATCCAGATTTTTAAAAAACAAAACTGAGCAAACTCATTGTTAGCAGACCTATCTTACAAGAATACCATAGGAAGTCCTTTAGGCTAAAAGGAAGTGACAGTAGAAGATAACTCAAATTCACAGAAAGTAATGAAAAATACTGGAAATGGTAAATATAAAAGGTTAATATAAATATAAAATGGTTAATATAAAAGGCTCTCTAAGTATGTATATATATTTTTAAATATATTTTATTGATTTTTTTATAGAGAGGAAGGGAGAGGGATAGAAAGTTAGAAACATCGATGAGAGAGAAACATCAATCAGCTGCCTCCTGCACACTAACTACTGGGTATGTGCCCGCAACCAAGGTACAAGCCCTTGACCGGAATTGAACCTGGGACCTTTGAGTCCACAGGCCGACGCTCTATCCACTGAGCCAAACTGGTTAGGGCTCTAAGTATATTTTTATTATTTCTTCTGATAACTTCTTAAAATGACAATATTCTATAGAGAAATTATAATACTGTGTTGTTGCATTTACATATGTATGTACACATGCATATATATATATGTTATATATATGACAGTAATAACAGAAGGAATGAGAATGGAATGGAACTATAAAGGAGATAATTATTTTGTATTTCAATGCAATTAATTTGTCTAAAGTTGATTGTGATAAGTCAGAATAGATATTATAATCCCTACAGTACCCATTAAGAAAATAACTCCAAATGAAATCATTTTAAAAATCAACAGAGGAGTTAAAATGGTACACTAAAAATATACTTAACACAAAAAGGCATTAAAGGAGGAATAGAATAAAAAAAGATAGAATACATATAAAACACAAATACTAAAATGGAAGATGTAAATTAAATCATGTTAATTAAATGTGAATGGTCCACACATCTGAGTCGAAAGGTAGAGATTGGTGTAGTGTTTTTAAAAAGCAAGATTCAACTATATACTGTCCATAGAGATACCAGTTAGATTCAAAGACAAAAATCTTTTCAAAGTAAGTAAATGAAGAAGACATATTATATAAACAGTAGCTATAGGAAACCTGTAGTTGTTATAACACTATCAGACAAAAATAGACTTTAAAACAAGAAATATTGCTAAAGACAAAGAGGGATATTTCATGATGATAAAAGGGTCAATACCAGGAAGATATAACAATTATAAATATATACTCACACCTACAGTAGAATCCCAAAATACAAAAATGACAGAATTGAAAGGAAAATAGAACAAATTGTGGAAATGAATTAATTTCAATCAACTAAAACATTAAATATGTGAATGTTACCAGTCAAATCTTTATAAAAATAATATGATACCAGACCTATATAAGTTCTATTTTCTAACATGTCCCTCCTAACCTTCCCCCCGCCACACATACACAAGGCAGAAGAATGAATAATACTGATTTCATTTTCATAAGAATCTTAGAAAGTGTTAATTTGACTAAAGGTTCCCTAAACCTCAGGGAAATAGGAATTTGACTAAAGTCTCATAAGAATCTTAGAAAAGTAGAATTTTACTAAAGGTTTCCCTTAAAGGATAATTATCAGCAGTTAAGTATCAACTTTGAAGAACCTATCAAATTCAGCCCACAGCTAAGTCAAAGAACTTGTACTTAATTGATGACCCAAGAAATGGAACTCAGAATATGCTTACCAGATGTAAAGTTCCTGTAAGAGATGACATTTCTAATGCTTTCAAGGGTAGAATTAAAATTCAAAATATGTTATTAAATAGAAAAATAAGCTTTCAGATATTAGATGAAGTTCTGGCAAGTACAATGGAAAAATGCAAATAAAAGAAATATGCAAATTGGTGTCACGCTGCTATGCCTACCAGCCAATCAGGATGAGTATGCAAATTAACCCAACACAGATGGCAGTTAATTTGCATATGCAGGCACAGAGCGAAGACTGAAGACAGCATAGAAGGAAGCCAAGTGCTGCAGAAGAGAGCAAAGCAGCGGAGAAGGGAGGGAGCCGAGGCAGCAGAGATGGGGAGTGGAGCCGAGGCAGCGGAGACAGGAGGGAACGAGGCAGCAGGAAGCCCTATTCTTGCAGGAATCTTCCTGCCATGGGCTTCTAGTCAGAATATAATGGATCAAGACTAACTAATCATAAACTTAAGAGGAGAGGAGATTAAATTATGGGTGAAGACTTGATGAATGTATGATTATGCAAAAAGTTAATAAGATGCAAAAATATATTAAAAAGAATGTGGCATACAAGTTTTAAAAATAAATATTTTTTTCATTTATTTTTTATTTTTAAATTACAGTTGACATACAATATTATATGTTTCAGGTGTATACCATAGTGATTAGACATTATATAACTAAGTGATCATCCTGATAAATCTAGAACCCATCTGACACTACAGATAGCTATTAGAATATTATTGACTATATTCTCTATGCCTGTACTTCACATCCCAGTGACTATTCTATAATAACCAATTTGTACTTCTTAATCCTTTCAACTTTTTCCCTCATGCCTACTTCCCTCCCAACTGTATCTATGAGTATGTTTTTGTTCTGCTTGTTCATTTACTTTATGTTTTAGATTTAATTGTTGATAGATATGTATTTATTACCATTTTATGTTTCATATTTTTAATCTTTTTCTCCTTCTTCTTCTTAAAGACCATTTAACATTTCATGTCATACTGGTTTGGTGGTAATGAACTCTTTTAGCTTTTTCTTGTCTGGGTCTTAATAGAGAAGTGTGACTGAGCAATCAGAGAAGGGACTGCAGGGGAGAAGAGCACATGAAAATTTTAACTTGGTTCAGAGTAACAGAAGTGTTACCACAAAAGGTAGTTGATGGGGGGTAATTAGGGACTTCAAGCTGGAAAGGTGAATTGAGGATGAATTGGCCCTGTGTACTGTGGGTTTATTCTTTATCTGGGGGGACAGTAGCAAACCCTCAAGGATACCAAGCTTCCAAGACATACTTTGATGACTAAAGGCAGATAAAGTTGGGTAAAGTGGGGTTGCATGTAAAGGGATAGTTAGTAACAGAGTGAAATATTTGAAATTGAAATGATAGGCAGTAAGGAACCATTTGGTATGATTTAACCCAGCCATGCTGGTAAAACCAACAACTGGGACTAAGGTAAGGAAATACTGGCACAAAGGGTGTGAGAGTAGATAGGAAATGATGAATTTAAAAGAAATGCTGACGATATTTTGCCAAGTATCAAAAACTGATTGGGTAGAAAGAATAAGAGGGATGTAGGAGTCAGGGCCTCATAGTTAGGCCTCATAGTTTCAAGCCTAAAAATCTTGGAGAGTAGGAGAGCTGTGGCACTGAAGGCAGACATTAGAAAACAAGGAATGTGTTTAGGTGGGAGAAAGTAAATTTTTTTTTTAATGTCAGAGAGATGATATGAGAGCCATCTTGGAATAGATATTAAAGTCTTTATTGATAGTGGACCTCACTCCACAAAGAACCTAATTGTCAAGTTTTCCTATTTGTAAGTCTTTTAAAAAGAAACCATATGAAAATCTAACTAGAATAAACATTAATCCATCTGTAATAGGTAGTGGACTACATGGCCTTGTAAGAATCCATGCATGCATTCAGCAGACATGCATTATGAATCCCTAGACATTATTACATAGTGGATGGTGGCATAGCTTAATAAGCAAAAGTATATGTTCTAGGTCAGGCAGAACTTTGGGTATATCCCAGCTCCTGCACTGGAGAGCTATATGAACTTGGCAGCTATATATACTGGCTCTCTCTGACCCTGAAATCCCCAGCTGTGAAACAGTGGCAGTGCCTCCCTCACAGGAAGTTCCTGGGAATTAAATGGGGTGATGCAGACAAAGCCTTCAGTCCATTGCTGGGAGAAGTAAGGTTTAGATGCTGCTGTTATTGTCTGTTATCATCTCTGAATCCCCATCATCACTGTCATCCCTATCATCATCCTTCACCGTCTTCCTCTCCATCACTGTCATCACTGTCATTTCTGCGGTCACCTTCATCACCATCATTCCTGTTGTCATCCTCATTCCTGTCATTTTTGGTCTTCATGGTGGTAATTCCTCAGGGTGATAGACACCCACTTTTTGCCCTATTAGTTGGTTTTTCTGAACAGATTCTGAATATTACTAGTTAAGAGACAGCCCTAGACATGGAACAATTCCTAAATTGTAGTTGTTAGTGTGGGTCACACTGTACCATTCTTCTGTTCTTTTTAAAATAATAGTTATCCATCATTTAATGACATTGATAGAAAAATGTAATTTTGTTGACTTATACTTGTTTGGAGTTAAATCAAGAATTTGAATTTCAATTATGCTATAGCAAGTTAATTGCTGAAAATAAAAAGGCCATACTATTATTGCATTCTGACCTTTTGTGGAGAGGGAGGGGGGGGGGAGAGAGAGAGAGAGAGAGAGAGATGGAAGAGAGATACATCAATTGGTTGCCTCCTGCACGCAACCCAGTGGGTGTTGGGGGTCAAACCTACAACCCAGGGATGTGCCCTTGGCCAGGAATTGAACCTACAATGCTTCAGTGGAAGGGCCTGTGCTCTAACTACTGAGTACACTGTTCAGGGAAAGTCACTTCTTAAATAGCTTTAATACAGCACTATATTCTTCAAACTTTATTTTATTTTTTTAATTTTTGAAACATGACCTATAATGATACCACTAGTCAGTGTTACCTCCTAGAAGCCAGAGACTGCATTTTTTTCTGATTACTGGGTCATCACAGAGGATATGGAATGAATCTCTGCAGTTTATGTGAAGGAACATTTGAAAATAATTGTGTTGGCAAATTCTTTTTGGCATAAGAAGGTGAGATTAGGAACTGAAGGGACATTGGAACAAATCAGATATGAAAAGTTTTTTTAGTAGTATATATAGAAGGTAGAGGAGAAAAAAATGGGCAACTGAGGGTTTAAAAAAATCATTGAAAACAATATTTAAAAAAAAGTAAAAGTGGCCCTTGAAATGCTATCAGATATCAGAGCTCTGAAGCCAAGATCTATTGCCAGGAACATGTAGGGAAGAACTTGCTTCTCTTCCTATTATATTGGTCTCCCTTATTTAACCGGCACACTCTTAATTCCAGATTCTTTTTTCTTGAGTTTGGTACCATTAAAACAGCTCTGTTGATGGCTGGCCATCACTTTGAGAGTGAGGTGCTAATAAAGTGTAGAATCCCGTGAAAATACCAATGAAATTGGGCAAACTCTATGAACACATAAACATAGCTTCGAGTTTGGAAAAGCCATAGTGGAACGCCAGTAATCTTCCTCCCTGTGTGCCCAAGCCTGCAGGCTTCCTCATCACATGGCCTCACGGATCCATCCTTCCTACCCTCTTGAATCTCAGCCACATTTTCACCATTATCTGTATCCCCTCTGCCTTCAAATATACACAGCACCTCCCTATCTTGGCAGGGCAGGATGCTTACAACTCTGCGCTCTCCAGCTACTCTTTATTTCCAACGTTTCTGTTTTTGCAAAACTTGTTAAGGTATCTGATTTCCTTGCCACCTCCCCTCTCCTTATTCTCAGGCAGGCATCTGGCTTTAATAACAAGAATGACTGCAGCAACTGGGGCTGACTTGACTGAGTGCTCACTCTGCACCTCTCACAACAATCCTCTGAGGCCCGTATTGCTCTGTTGTAATTTTATAGATGAGATGCTTACGCTTAGATTAAGCAGTTCGCTACACGCATCTTGTATTGACAGGGCTGGGATTAAGCCCAGGTCTGAAATGACCTCACTACATTCTCTTAACTGCCTCTTTGTTAACGCAAAAGTTTCAGGAAAATGCTCCCAACTCAAAGAGGTGTTACGGGTGGGACAAAGGTAGGTGTACAGTTTTTTTTTACAGAAAACAATACAATAATTAATAAATAATAGTACACAAATAAACTGTGTTTTGTGTACTCACAACTATAAACCTACTTTTGCCTGTAATTGTGATCTATTTAGTGCATTTGCTCTGAAATAGGAGTGTCCCCATCTTCCCTGAGGGCGTTTGCACATTTGTAGGGACATTTGGTTGTCTCGAAGCTGGAGGTAGGAATGCTACTCATATTTAAACAGCTAGAAGAAGGAGTATGGTGGTGAGACCAGTCCTGCACTGCTCAGAATCTCCCCGCACAGCAAAGATTACCCTGCCTCACATACCGATAATACCTCATTCAGACAATGATAATGGATGAGAATCTAATAATGGATTCAGAAAGCCTAGATAACTTCCCTGAATCTGGAGCCATAAATCAAGCTGATATCTGTCTGCCTCTAAAGCTTATGTTTTTATTCTATTCAACAGAACATTAAAATATTATGCATAATTGGATTTGTTCTCAGAATTATCATATTTTATATGTAACATCTTAAATGTAATTTATTTAGAGACTATTTAACTAATTTCCTGATTGAATGTTTTTTTAATGCATTTAATGGAGATAGCATGTATCATAGTATTTGCCAGATTTTCAGACGGATGCTAAAACTTAATGAAAGAAATCATTGGCATTATATTAAGTGAAGGAAGTTGCATATGTTGGAGCATGCTGTCTTCACCACTGTCACCCAGTAGTGGGAAGGATTCATTTAGGAAAAGAGAAAAAGGGGGTGAGGAAGTGGGGGAAAGCTAGGTGAAGAGATTAGAAGAGAAGAAAATATATACTTGGATTTTTATTTGATTAGTCTTATATTCTGAGCTCTGAGCTGTCACTTGCAATGTTTGCTTTTTCTGAAATTTCATTTAAAAATATCTCTTTCATAAACATTCTATGGTCTAAAGCAGCTGTTCTCAACCTGTGGGTCATGACCCCTTTGGGGCTCGAATGACCCTTTCACAGGGGTTGCCTAAGACCATCGGAAAACACATATATAATTACATATTGTTTTGGTGATTAATCACTATGCTTTAATTATGTTCAATTTGTAACAATGAAAATATATCCTGCATATCAGATATTTACATTATGATTCATAACAGTAGCAACATTACAGTTATGAAATAGCAACGAAAATAATTTTATGGTTGGGGGTCACCACAACATGAGGAACTGTATTAAAGGGTTGCGGCATTAGGAAAATTGAGAACCACTGGTCTAAAGGGTTGCTCCAATTTAAACAGTTTCTATACTTTCTATATATAAAGGCATCTCTTTAATGTGCTTATTTCCAAAATATATGCCATATATTTTTGGTAGCAATTATAGGTTGTGCTGAGCAAAGACCTTGTCACTTTTAGGGAAGGAGAATTGTGCTTTTCATAATCTGGACTGCATACCTAGACCATGCACTTGAATATACCCAAGTCTGAAAGATTGAGCTATTGTTTTCTAACATCAAGGCCCGTGTACCATTTTTTTTCCCCAACCAGTAAAATGCAATAGTAGTTTCAGCCTCATCCTCACCCGTGGAGACTCCCACCCTGAATTGCCTGGAGATAAAAGAAAGTATCTGTTTTTCCATACATTTTTTTCTCCTTCCTATGTTCACAACTTGAGATATTTAAGTCCCCAATAGAGAGGATTTTCAGGACAGAAACAGAGAATCTCAGACTTAAGGAGTAATAATCTCAGACTTCAGCTTGTTGAAATGCAGATTTTTAAATCCTGGACTAAACTTAAATTCAGTAACTCTTGGAAGGAGTAATATGCTTTATCAGTGAGCTCCCCAGGTGATAGGGTACAGGTGCTTCATGGACTATATTTTGAAGACAATAGTTTGGCACTTAGTAGACCCTGGATAAACAGTTGTTAAGTACATGAATGTATCTGAAGGCGGTCCTGACAACTTTTTATGTCTATCGATGAGGCTTTTTGTCTTTAACCACATGAGCTTACAATCCTAAAAGATTCGTTTACTCTTCCTTCCCCTCCATCTGTCTTCAGTGACTCTTTAAATCTTGTGGCTGCTTCTCACTGTTTTTCTCACAAGGTCTTTTCATTTTCATGGCTATCACACTGCTTCAGGCCTTCCTATCTCATAGCTTATTAGCAGGTTTCCTGGAATCTAGACTCTTTACACTCCAACTCATCTTCAAAATCACTAGCAAATCAATGTCCTCAAACCCACCCTTCTATGCATTGAAGACACTTTCCCGAACTACTCTCCACTTATCTCCCACTGCTCCCCCTCTCTTGCATCACACTGGTGTATGTGTTTGTCCATAACCATGCTTTATGTATTCCCGCTGTCTTTGCTCATGCCATTCCCCCATGGGAAGAAAGGATTAACTCAGCAGATCTGGGTTGCTCAAACCCTGCATATTCCAAAGAAATGCATGTCTTCAGGACTAGTCCTGGGCCATCTTCTGGGAGATAACCTCTGAGTCCCTGAAATGCTCTTCCTGGTATAATTGTTTTTGTTTGCTAATGGACTTAGACCATGTGATTCTATGGAAAAGACCAATAAGTATGTCTGAGGCCTTGTTGGACCATACTGTATTTATGGGAAACACCTGTGTGTATGCTTAAGGCCTTGGCATACTAGTTTGACCATATACGGGTATCTTAATTTAGGGTGAAGGCCTGTTTTGGCTCTAGTGATGAGCTGGTAGCTGAGCTCAATCGAGTGGGCTTTGGGTGTCTCTTGTGACTGACCCCCATTCGCAATCCTGGACACCCCAATCAGGTGAGCTTTCCTAGTGGCAACATTTCACCTGGGTTATCACATATTATTGCTGCAAGAATAAGTTCGTTCCAAGCTTCTCCTGGGAAGCTTTCACCTAGTTTCCCTGGACTTCTTCCTTGTGCTTATATCCCTTTGCTGATTTTAATCTGCACACTTTACTGTAAAACGGTGACATAGCAGCGTTTCTGAGCCCTGTGAGTCCTTCTCACAAAGCATCAAACCAAAGGATGCTCTTGAGAACCCCTGACACACCTCAATGGACTGCCCTTTCTTTTCTGCCTCTCTATACCTTAGCCATTCTTCAAGAGCCTGCTAAATTCCCTTCCCTTCCACGTTTCCTTTCCAGAAAGGCGGGCAGCACGCAGCACCCTCTGCTGGTGAGAGTGCCCTTTGGGAACACCTTTCTGAAAAGAAATTTGGCTATGGTAGCAAAAGTGAAAGTGGACATACCGTTGATCCAGCAGTTCAACTTTTTGGAGTTTTACAGAAATCTTCACACAAGGGTGCACTGAGTGTGTTACTGTTTTTTTGTTGAAGCAAAAATTGGGAATAACCCAGTTACTCATTGATGACAACAGTAACAGAATAATAATCCTTTAGTAGTAATAATGATAAAGCTTCCATTTTCATTCTGTCTCAGCACTGTATTGAGTGATTTACCTACAGTATTTAATTTAAATTTATAGCACATATTCCATGTAGGTAAGTTATCTCCACTTCAAACACTTAGAGGTTCAATGAGGTCAAATAGCTAACATCTGTGTGACTCTATCCATACAGTTCATACTAGGCTAAACAAGAGTGGTTAATAAAAAGTGGTAGGCCCCTAACCGGTTTGGCTCAGTGGATAGAGAGTGGGCCTGCGGCCTGAAGGGTCCCAGGTTCAGTTCTGGTCAAGGGCATGTACCCTGGTTGCGGGCACATCCCCAGTAGGGGGTGTACAGGGGGCAGCTGATCGATGTTTCTCTCTCATTGATGTTTCTCTCTATCCCTCTCCCTTCCTCTCTATAAAAGATCAATAAAATATATTTAAAATAAAAAGTGGTAGAGATCATGTAGCATAGAAATCTATACTTGAAACCCATATGATCTTATTAACCAATGTCACTCCAATAAATTTAATACATAAATAAAATAAAGTAATTAAAAATGTTTTAAATGGTAGAGCTCTGTGTGCTGGCGTGGAAGGATGAAAATCAAACATATTCACATATGATTAAGTTTAAATACTAAAATTAAGTTATGAAATCATTGTATATGTTACCATTCTGTAAATCACGTATATGCATATGTACATTTGCACAGGAAACAAAAAATGCAGTAAGATATTAATTTACAGGTAATAAGTAACTCCTTTTCTCCTAATACACTAAAATGATGATTATGCGATGAACTTAACTGCCCTCATGCAAGGTTATGAACCAGAGAAGAAAGAAGATCTGAAATTAAAAATAAAACTTGTATGCATCCATTGGTATAAGGGGATATACTCTCGATCTTAAATCTGGGGCAAAAAAAGTGTTAATATGTTAGAAATGCTACTAAAACATTTATGAAAGGAGAGAAAGCCTCAGGCCTTTCGCAGATAGAAGTGGACAACATATTAAATATTGCATTTTATATATAAGAACATTATATATAAATGTTTAAAATGTATATTAAACAATTTTAGTCATAGAAAAATTAGAAAATGAAGCAAAGCAGAAAGTAATAACACATAGACTAATTTATTATATTCTCGGAGTAGTATTTCTTTTTTGTGTTCTAAGAACAAATACTAGCCCTAGCCAGTTTGGCTCAGTGGATACAGCGTTGGCCTGCGGACTGAAGGGTCCCAGGTTTGATTCCGGTCAAAGGCACATGCCTGGGTTGTGGGCTCGATCCCCTGTAGGGGATGTGCAGGAGGCAGTCATTCAATGATTCTCTCTCATCATTGATATTTCTATCTTTCTCTCTCTCTCCCTTCCTCTCTGAAATCAATAAAAATATACTTTAAAAAAGCATTTATTGTGTATATATATATATACATATATATATATACATATATATACATACCATGTATTTATTCTTTTTCAGTTAATATGTCATGAACATTAATTTTCATTGACATTAAATATTGTTCAGAAACATGCACTTTCAGAGATGTATATATTCAATTTTATGAATGAACTATATTTAACTATTCCTCTATTGTTAGGCATTTAGTTTGTCCCTAGTTTTGTTTTTAAAAAGCTCTGGCTTAAAATAAAACAAAACAAAAAAAACAGGAGAAAAAAAAAGCTCTGGATTACACATTCAACTCAACATTCAGACTCAAGACTATTTTGACACCATTCTACTCCAAAGGGTATAGACTTCAGGCAACATCACTTGCTAGAAGGGCAGTGATGGTCATTCCATTCCTAAAGCAGTCCTTGCATGGGTCCATAGCAGATCAAGTGCAAGGATGACTATCAGGTAATTGCAGGAACTGTGCTAGTTTAGGAGACTTATTCCCCCAAAGAAGCCTGTAGCTCTTATAGAAATTCTGTATCAATAGGTCTGAAAGTCCTTGTAAAAGACACGTTCAGTTACAAGAGCATCATACTCAGGGAAGCCCAATGCTATGGATCCTCTCAGTTCTTCATAGTACTCCTAGTCTAGATACCACTTACAAGTCTGTTTTACTATAAAGTTGTGT
Organism: Myotis davidii; assembly: GCF_000327345.1. NCBI lineage: Eukaryota > Metazoa > Chordata > Mammalia > Chiroptera > Vespertilionidae > Myotis > Myotis davidii. Next base: position 1,698,258 of record NW_006285240.1, on the reverse strand, counting down.
TGACTAGTTGTCGCATACTTGACCTGCCCCCTCATCTGATTCACAGGTAACTGAAGGTCAAATTTTCATGTAGAAATGGGGAAAGATTTTGTAAACCCTTTTTCCACAAGCATTCTTAAACTTAAATCATTGTCCAGATGTTTGATTATTTCCTTAAAATAAATCCTAAAAAATGGGAATACTGAGTCAAATAGAATTAATAACTTTAAAATTCCTGATATATTCATCTACATTATTTTCCAGGAAGGAATACCAAATTAAAATACAGTTGGTGGTGCACTTGTCACAGTTGGGCCCCACCCTGACTTTCCAGCATCATTTCTGTCACTTTCCACCTGAATGAAACTTTCCTTCCAGCCCCGTTAACCTCTTCACCATTCTACCCATTTCACACCCCCACCATACCCCACATCACAACCCACACCACACCCACGTCACACCCACATCACACCCGCACCACACCCACACCACAAGCCACATCACACACACATCACACGCCACATCCACATCACACCCCACACCACACCCACGCCACACTCATGCCACACCCACGCCACACCCACATCACACCCATGTCACACCCACATCACACCACACCCACATCACACACCACACCCACATCACACCCTCACACCACACCCCACACCACACCCCCATCCACATCACACCCCTCACATCATACCCACATCATACCACACCCACGTCACACCCCCACACCACACCCACATCACACCCTCACATCACACCCACATCACACCCTACACCACACCCACATCACACCCTACACCACACCCACATCATACCCCTGCACCACACCCACATCACACCTGCATCACACCCGCACCCATTTTATTTAACGTTTCTTACTTAGCTTTGTCCTCTGGCTAGAATGTTCTGTCATGTCTATGCCTGGTGCCTCCTGTTTACCTGTGATGTACACTAGGAATGTCAATTGACTCACTTCTCTCATGCCCATAGCTTTTTGTTCTGAAGGCCACTTGAGTGCTTTTGAGGCTGTATTATTGTTAGGTGTATATTACATCTGTCTTCTATATTATAATATGAACTTTGTAGCTTGAAATTGCATTTGCAATTCTTCAACTCAAAGTTCTTCACATAGTCTATAATGGCCTTTGAAAAATGTTTGTAGAAGAGTGTGAGTTATTTCAACAACAAATATTTATTGAACAGTTACCATGGGGCTGATACTATTAAAAGTACAATATCCCCAGCATCTAGAACTGTACCTGAATATAACAGATGGCCAAAACCAACCAATATGTGTTGAATAAGTGAGTAAATGCAGATACAGCACTGATTAAGACAAGGTCCCTATTCTCATGAAGTATAAATTTTAAAGAGAGAAGAAAGACAACAAACCAACAAATGAGAAAGCTGTCAGATGTCCTAAGTGCTATGAGGAGAATTAAAGTGAAGATGATGTTATGAAATTCTGGGTGGCTACTTTAGTAATCAAGGAAGGTCTTCCTGTGGAGGGAACAAGCTGAGATCTGTATTTTAAGAAGAAGTTGACCATGCAGTGACTTGGAGAAGGACATTTTGGGCAAGATGAAACCTAGTACAAAGACTCTGTGATGGAAAGAGTCTGATATGTTCCGGGCAATGACAAGAATGCTCTGGGGTGGGCCGAAACAGAAAAACAGAGGTGGTTTTAAAAATGCTTAATGACTGGCACAGTATAAACAGATTGATGGATCATAACTGATTTGAGCCACTGTCTCTCTCTCCTCCCTCCCTCGCCCTCCCATAGTCCCACTTCCTGGCTCTGTATCTGTCCTGGGTCCGGAGTGCAGAAAGCTTGAGAGACATGTCTCGTCACTCCCATCCTGTTGTTCTCTTCCAACTCCTCATCCGATGAAAGAACACTCCTTACCTATTTTCATTTTGGGGAACGTGAAGCAGATCATGCTTTCAGTGAGTCTTTGGAATTCCTGTGAGTCTGACTCCAAGACTCTTAAGAGGCTTGGAATGGCTGAGGGGGCGATGCTTCCCAAACTTTAATGCGCACGCAAATTCCCGGAAGATCCTGTTAAAATAGTGATTCTGATTCAGAAGGTCTGGGGTGGGGCCTGAGACTCTGCTGTTCTAATAAGCTTCCAGGTGATGCTGGCCCTGCTGATCCATGGTTCCTACTTTTAGTAGAAGGGCAGAGAGCACGGGTTCTGAGTCTTGGCTTCCCATTCAATCCACTAGAGCAGTGGTTCTCAACCTTCCTAATGCTGCAACCCTTTATTTTTTATTTTTTAAAATATATTTTATTGATTTTTTACAGAGAAGAAGGGAGAAGGAGAGAGATAGAGAGTTAGAAACATCACGATTCAGCTGCCTCCTGCACACTCCCCACTGGGGATGTGCCTGAAACCAAGGTACATGCCCCTGACCAAAATCGAACTTGGGACCTTTGAGTCTGCAGGCTGACGCTCTATCCACACAATATGTAATTATATATGTGTTTTCCGATGGTCTTAGGTTACCCCTGTGAAAGGGTCGTTCAGCCCCCAAAGGGGTCGCGACCCACAGGTTGAGAACCGCTGCACTAAAGAGCCTTTACATCCCCTGACCCCCAGGCTGCACCTCATACTAATTGCATCTAAATCCCTGGTATTGGGAATCAGGCAGGTAGATTTTTTTAAATCCCCCAGGTGATTCTAGAATTTGAGAAGCACTGGCTTAAGCAAAAAGTTGGTAAATTGTCTCAGCCAGTCTCTTATGTCACAGGCTACAATCTACAGTCCTTGATGAGGTTCTAGGTGTGCTTTTAGAAAACAGATGCTCTAGAAAGTATAACCCCACCCTGTCGAAGTCCTAAAAAAAAATCTAAAGATGGTTAAGATTTAAATTTTTTAAAAAATTTGCCTTTATTAAGTGTGTGCTTCCAGTGCTTTCTTCCTTAAGAGCAGGCAGGACTTCTTTCTTTCCCTTAGGCTGTTGTAACTTAAAACTCCTTTTACTGATACTGGCCTCTACTGAAAGAATTTGTTTTTCCTCTGAAACCTTTGGGCAAACTGAGGCTATAAAGTAAAGAAAGGAGAGTTGCTCTCTGGCCTTTGCCATACAGCCCAACAAAATGAAATAATGGGGTCTGAGTATGGGGATAAGTATGGTTCCGTCAGGCTGGTGTTCTCGCCAAATTCCAAACTGATGAAAAAAATTATACCTTTCTGGAGCCCACTATAGTTAACTTTCGGATAGCGTTTGTTATAAATCTGAGTTTTAAGAGGTTTGTTACTCAGCTGTAAAATTTTGCTCCAGGCTATGGCTTGGACATAGACAATTTCACCTTGAAAGAGAATTTAAAAATAAAAGGTTGTCGGGTTTTTTTTTGTTGTTGAGAAAATGAAATGTGGTTTTAAAAGGAATGAATGGTCAGACATTCTTTGCATCTCTCTTCCATTTCTTCTCCAAATGGTCTTGATTCTGAGCAAATGAAACCTAGTTTGTTCACATATTTAAACCAAATGTTTAAATTGCCAAGTGTTTGGGGGGATTCTTTGAATTAAGAAAATGAATTTTGAGGTTCACAACTTAATAAGAAGGGAGGAAAATACTGTTTGCTATTTTTCGTGAGTGGAACTAGGGCGGGGCAGGATTCTGTTCTTTGTAGATCCTCAGTCTGTTGCTCATTTTTTAAGTGTGTGTGTATGTGTGTGTGTGGGGGGGGGGGGGGGTGGTTTAAGCTGAATTGAAGACCAGGAAGCCTATTCACTATTTGTATACTTTCACTGAATATTTCTCAAGAGGTTTCTAAAATGTCTCTCATAGTACATGTTAAAATAAATGGTCAATTTCATGACAACATTTTTTATTTCTGCCTTTTGGTGCTGGGTACTGTTTTTGAGGTAACCTTTCCCCACATTCAGAAACAAACTGTGTTGCCTTATAGTGGTTTAGCTTGTTCCTCCAATGGCTGTATTGAGCAGGACAATCTTAACATTTTCATAATACAACATCTATTGTCTCTCATTAATATCCCATCTGCTCACAGTTAAGTTTCCTTCCCCCTTCTTTTCCTCCTTCCTTTTACATTGATATAAGATTTAGCACCTTCACCGCCTGCCCTACTATGGCATACCAAAACCCCAATTTCACATCAGCGCCCAGAGTAGTTCTGTCCTAGGTTTCCAAGTCTAGAGAACCTTATTATTGGTTAGTAGTGGTCAACCTTAGGATCTATAGAACAGGACTTCATGCATCCAAACAGATTTTATAAGTAGAAATGAAGCAAATTACCATTTATAAATATATGCTGCAGTCATTAAAAGTGATATTTCCTTTGAAAAAGCAAGTAACATAAAACCATGATATATAAGCAGCTATCAATAGGAAAAAAAGCAAAGGTAGGCATTAACTTTCAAAACATACTTCAGGCTCTTTTTTAATGATACTAGGAAATCCAAGGTGTTCTGGCCATTTTGATTGGCCATTTTTATCCTAACACACATTTTAGTTCAGATTTCACCTCTAGGAAATGATACCTGCCCACCCATCCCATCTGGATCGAGTGTTCCTCCCCCAGGACCCTCCACTTAGCTCAAACATAACTCCTCAGAATTCTCTGTCTGCTTTCCACCAACGAGGCTGTGAGCTATTTGAGTTCACAGACTATGTATGGTATTCATTGTTGGAATCTGAACCATTAACACACTGCCCTAGCACCTGGCTCAATAAATATCTGTTGTATAAATCATAACAAAATGAATAAATCAACAAAGTGGAAACACAGGGACTTGTGCCTAAATAACAACTCTTGAATGTATTTGCCAGGATTCTATAATACTTTCTGGTTTTAGCTAAATATTTGGGGAAATGGTCTTGTTTTATTTGACAAGGGCTCATTGCCTAGTAGGAGCAGCAGGAGCAGACGTTAATAGCTAACTTTTATTGAGTATTCAATTACTGGGCACTATTCGAAGAGGTTTACCTATATTAACTTGGCTCCTCTTCACACCTGCCTCTATGCTGGGCACTGATATTATCCATATTGAACAGATAAAGAAACTGAGCTACTTGCCCAAGTCACCACAGCACTGGTTCAAGCTCAGCTGTTCCAATTTCAGCCACCTTTGGGCACCATGACCTATGGATAAGATAAATAGGCTTACTTGAGTTCGTTCCCTACGAGCATGTCATGGTTGACTCTGTTATCACATCAGGGGAGTGCCAGTCTTCCGCGTCTGGTTTGGCGGCCACCATACACACCCCCATGCAAAGTCCGTTTCTCCTAATCTCCATTTCCTTGTAGCGCACACGTGTTTTTCTTTCGGTTCCACGCTGGCAGTGTTTTATGACTTGGGGAGCTTAAAGAGGCAGCTGTATTGGTAATGTAAGCCATTACCACAGAGGTTCCTGCTCCTTTTCAGAACCTCATAATTTGTTCAAAGTCCTGGTTTGGGTTTCCCTCACATCTTATTGTTGACAGCTTTAGCAGTATCTGCCAACATTATTGGTTGTCTCCAGGGTACTGATTGCGATGTAAAGGTTTCTGTAATTGTCTGAGATCATTTGCCGCTTTATGTAGTACAACTTGCTCACGTAGGTACGCCCTGCTTCCAAGTGGTTTTTCTGGCCCCAGTGGGCTGTAAAATCATTTGATGCTGCTGTAACTTTAAAGACAACAAAATATTAACTCAGAATCGTTTGCTTTTGCTAACTCACTAAGGTCGTCTTTGTACACTGACAAGGAGGAATGATGAGCAGGGATTCTTTAGCTCAGTTGAACAAAATGATGAGATTGTTTTCTTGTCATCACTTCTTTTGCTTGCTGAAATGGGTTTGCAGTGCTGTTCTTACAGGCTTTCTGCTAGCTCTTTCTCATTTGGAAGCATGGATATTAGAAGTTTTTGCAAACGTTAGTAGGTCAGAAGCTGCTTTGACCCAAGTTCTTCTTGAGCTGGTAGCTATTTGAAAATGAAGCTCTGGTCCAAGGCCACATGGTTTGTTAGGGCTAAAACTGAGGCCAGACCCCTGGTCTCCAGACATGCAGTCCAGTGCTCTTTTTATTGTTCCACATCCTCAAAGTTTATTTGTTTGAAATAATGGTCAATATTGCACCTTAGGAAGACAAGTAAAAGAAGGATCCACACTTGGTAACAACCAATCATTTAAGAGCTGAAAGCCATCAGCTAGAGTTAAGATCCCAAAGAACAACACACATGGAACCACAAGAGTAGCTTTCTAAGAACCTAGCAGAAAGGGATGTAAAGACTGTATTTTATTTTTTTAGCCCAACACTAGACTAAGCTAAAGTTTAAAATACATATATACCTTCTATTTGAATGCTTTTACAGACTTACTACATAGAGAAACTGAAAAAGGAGTAGTAATCTCTTAACTCGATTAGGTATTTTTTCTCAATGAAGTTAATGTTTTAGTATTGTATAGATTCTAATGTAAAATTTCTGTGCTCCTTCACCATGCCCCCAAAAGAATGTATGGTCTGTATTAGTTTTCTAAGATGACCATAACAGATTTCCAGAGACTGGGTGACTTAAGTAGAAATTTATTGCTTTACAATGCTGGAGGCTAAAAGCCCAAGATCAAGGTGTTAATAGGGTTGGTTCCTTCTGAGAGTCAATCTCATGCCTTTTCCCTAGAGTCTTAGTTCATTCAAGGTGCTATAAGAAAATACCATAGACGGGGTGGCTTATAAACAACATAATGTTGTTTCTCACATGCTGGAGGCTGGGAAATCCCAGGTGAAGGCACTGGCAGGTTATGGGTCTGGTGAGAGCCTGGTTCCT
>NW_006285240.1:1678137-1690864 GCF_000327345.1 Myotis davidii | reverse complement strand
TGTGTCTGGGACCTAATGCTTGGGATACTTAAATATCCAAAAAAAGGGAAAGTATTTTAAAGAGGGAATCAATATAGAAGAGTTCATAGAGATCTAGAAGAGATCGCACATCAAATATTATCTAATGTTGTCTGTATACCTAGCATCTGGCCATTGGTTTGTCAAGATACACAAATATAAATTAGTAAATAATTAACTCAAATTAGTATTCATCAAGCAGATACTTTCAAGGATATTAGAAAAATCAACATTCATTTATAGGACAATCATTATTTGACAAATTCTCAGAAATATAAAACTTATGGCCTTTTAAAACCTGAGTGAAAGATATTAAATAATATCTTTCTAAGCATTATAATTAGATAGAAAGTGTTTCAAATCGCTGTAGATTTTAAAACTTCTGGAAAGCCTTTATCATGATGATTTAATTCCAAGAAATAAATAAAGTATATTTGAATATATTCTGTCTGCTACTTTATAGCTACCTTGGACAATTACTTTATCTCTCTTTGGGCTTTATAAAATATCAAACCAGTAGTTGGGGTAACTTTTAGCTCCAAAATTCTATTTTTTAAATATATACCCTATAATTAGATATTGTATACTTGCTATATTCCTGGCATCTAACAAGAAACTGGGATCTAGATTGGATGCAAAAATGTGTGAGACACATGGCCTCTGTGGGACCACCATCTGGACATGGCCCAAGACACATAATAATATGACTATTACACCAGATAGGTAAGTCCTATAAAAGACATAGATGTGGTGGTATGGGAAATCTGAGAGCTCTCCTACATGCCCGGAGAAGCCAGAGAAAGCTTCACGGAGTCTAGAAACATTTGACCTGTGCTTTGATCTGTGATTACTGAAACGTGTTCTAAGTCAAAGAGAAGCTGACTTTCATGGAGAAAGTCTACTTGCTGCAAATTCTGTAGACTCTTCAAGAGGGGTGATCAGACCATCCTTTGTCGCCCCCATTTTACTTTGAATTGACAGCTGAAAGGTCAGCAATTTCAAGGGTTGTAGAGGCCAATTGTAAAAACCCAAAGCGTCCTCCCACTCCTGGGCCAGGAAACAGGCAACCCGTACTTCCTGTCTGAGTTCTGGGTAGACCCAAGTCTTGACGGCAGAGCCTGACTTTAGAAGTTCAGGATCCAAGCAGGACTTTTGACTGTTGCCATGACCTGGAAGCTAAGGGCAGGTTGGCACCATGGAGAGGCATTTTCAGCTCTCTGATGAGGATGGCATATGGTCAGGGCATGTTTCTTTGCACCATAGAAGCCATTTCTTCCTTTCCATTATTAAGTCTCTTCCCCTCTCTATAGACACAGAATCACCAGATTTTCAATTTCTACCCACACGGTTTCTTCCACTCAGGCCCAAAATAGGCCGCTTCCCTACGACAAAAGGAAAACAGCCCAAAGCAGGAGCAAAGTCGCCTTTCAACTTCAGTTCAATGTAATATGATACAGGAGCACTGGTCACTGCGATGAAAAATGAGGTCAATTGAAAGTGAACCCAGAAATGGTCAGAGGGAAAGAACAAAATAGAAGGGAACTTCCATTTATTTAGTAGCTCCAAATGAATAATTGATCATGCGTTCATTCATTCATGCATTCATGCATTTACTCAGCTAGTATTTTTGAGCAACAACTACATGCCAGGCACTGTGCTAAGCAAAATAGAAACAGTTCTTTTCTTCACGGAGGCTGTTTTCTGTTGGGAAGATGGATAATAATGAGATACTTACAAATAGTGACAGGTGCTATAAAGATGAGAAGGGGGAATGTGATAGTGAGGCAAGAGGTTGAGGAGACTTTAAGTGAGTAATCTGGGAGGGCTTCTTGGAGACAGTGACACTTAAGCTAAGACATGATGGATGAGAAGGAGTCAGCTATGCAAAAAGTCAGGCAGAGGAAACTGCAAATGTAAAAATAACAAGTGCTCTTTCATTTATACCTCATAACAACTGCTTGAAGTAGGTGTCATTACTCTTCATTTAACCAGCAAGAAAATGAGTGTGAGAAAATAAACATATAGTGATCTGGATTTCTATCTTCTCTACTAATAGACAGAATTCCCATGGAAGATGCTTTTCAGGGCTGTAAAGTTCTTCTGCCTTAGTTTCCATTTCTTAAAAGGAGCATAAAAACCCACCTTGCAGAGAGATCTGGTGAGGATTAAATAAACCAGTAACTACTTGGCACCAACAACTCAACAAATGCTCCATCACTATTCGCTTATTTCCTTTTTGTTTTTTTTCCCTGGTGCAGACTAAAAGACAGGATCATGTGCCTGGGTATGAGGTAATTATTCAGTGGCCAATGTATTTCTGAGATGTGAATTGCAGGGGTCACCTCCATTTCAATCCTGCCTAATAGTCCATTTGGTACTGCTAAGGGTTTGGAGCGATTCAGTGCCCTTTAATTGCGGGCACAGCTATGTCAGGACACGGTACCTTTGAGTGAACAGAGGGCCGGCCTGAGAGCATCAGTCATGCTGGAAAGAAGTCGATGGTACATCGCATTCTCAGTCGCCAGCAAACATTATTTGTCCTCCACCAAGCAGAGTGGAAATGCAGAGAAAAGCAGGCCCAATCATTTGTTTTCCTTTTCAGCTATCACTGAAAACCTTGAATTTCTTAACAGTGTCTTGGGGCTCTGTTGACTGTAACCAGAATTGATTAGCAAGCTCCTGGCGTGCCGGGGCTGTTTTAGTGGCAGAGGTACAGTGCAATATTTCTGTTGTGGCGCGACACCGGGCAGACAACAAGAGCAGGCTGTTCCACATAGGCTTACATTTAATGAATTGCCCCTCCTCGCCGGTCCTGGCGTTTCCAATAAAAGGTGGTGGGTTTGGTCCTGTGGCTTTGTCTCTAAATTGAACACTGAATTTACCCACTGACAGGTTTAATCACTATAAACATCAGAACATGTTTCCACCAAAGGACATAACTGCTGGAAAATAGAGAAGCTATAAAATGCATCGTTTTAATAGCAAAATTAAAAAGGACAGGAAAAGGGAGGGAAAAGCCCTTATCCACCTCAGATCTTTTTGAAAACAGTCCCTCCCCCTTCTTCTTCTCCCACCTTCCTTCCCCCACCTCTTCGGCCAGCTCCCCTCTTCTCTCTACCCCCACCATCCAAAAAATAGAAAGAAAGAAAGAAGAAAGAAAGAAAGAAAGAAAAAAAGAAAGAAAGAAAGAAGGAAGGAAGGAAGGAAGGAAGGAAGGAAGGAAGGAAGGAAGGAAAAGAAAGCTTCACATCATATATTTCTATTGAACAGTGAATTTCTGGTTTATAAAAAGATATTGGCAGCATTAAGTTAAAGTTCTAGCTGTAAGGGCCTATGCTACCATGCCTCCCTCCCTCTCTCCCTCCCTCTTTTCCTTCCTCCCCCTTCCCTTCCTCCCACACTGGAAAAGTCTTCTGCTGCTCATTTTTATAAGCCATTTTCCAGCGTTCCCTGGGGAAATGTGCCCTTTGGCTTCTAGCTGGAGGCTCCTATCTAAAATATAAACCAGGACAAAATTAGAATTAAGGAACACATTTGCATTTTTTTTCAAAGCTAGGTTGAGGACTGTTATCATGTGTTTTTTTTTTTCTCTGTCTTAATTCATAGGCAAATACTATTCTTCCTTTGAAGCTTTGTGTGCAGTAGTCTATAGGGAGAAAGGATGACAAATTAGACAAAGCCCCATTTTCCAGAAAGTTGATAGCACACTGAACTGAAGACATTTATAGAAGAAGAAAATTATCTAGTCAAGTGGTATGTCCTCATCCTAAAACAGTTGTGCCCCAACTGCCAAGAGGAATTCAGCAGGGGAGAGCAGTTCCCCGCGGTTCTTACAGCTAGAAAAAGGCAGGGAGAACTCCTAAGGGACGGGGCTCTGAGGCCTGGGTGGGTCTGAGTGGAGGAAGTGTGTGGAAATGGAAGGATGGAGGAAAAGCAGGGAAGAGAAGGAAGGCCTTACCACAGAAGAACAGTGCACAAAGGTCTTTGTTTCATAGAAAGGAAGCTCCATGCTGCATTTGGAATGTGCTCAACCGAATGCACAAAAAGAGCAAACTTCACCTGCCTTGATAGACTGCGGTGGGCCCCTGCAGCTCATGTGCCTGCCTCTGCAGAGGGGAGATGGCCGCACCTCGCTGGAGGATTGTTGGGAATAACCAACGAAAATAATTGAAACTCATCTAATCCGCCATGCTAGAAGGCAAGCTTGGCCCACAGGGGGACAGGCCACCTCTCAAGCCCACCCCCCAATGATGTCCTGGGAGGACAGTCTCCTTGAGGGGAAAATGGATTTGGGTGAGGAGTCAGGCTACCCAAAAGGTTTCCACTCGGGCTGAAGGGCGCAGATAAAAGCGAACTCTGTTTTCAGAGTGGAGCTGAACCCGGACTGTCCGGGATGGAAGGGAAGCACACTGGCTGCCTGCCTGTCTGCTGCAGGGCACCGCACCAGCCGGTGGTAAGCCTCCTCCCCACTGCCTGCGGCCTCCGAGGTCAGATCGAGCTCCGAGACCTCCATAGTTGCTGGAGAGTCGGAGGCTTTGATGATGAAGACATCTAGATACTGAAGACTGGCAGGGTACTGAGGGATTCATTCTCCTAAAATGCACTTCCCGAGTCTGAGTTAAAACATAAGCTCTCTTCTAAAAATTAAAAGATGTCAACAACAGAAACCCCAGAGGCCCTGGCTCTTTTCCCTTGTAATGCACCTCACACCGGAGCGAGTGCATGGCCTTGGCTTGCATGCCATTGCATTTGTTCAGCAGAAAATCCTTTAGGTTTACTATGAGTGTGGGGCTACAGCAGGCTGTATCGGCTTTATTATGCAGTTGAGGTGGCAAATGGTTTTCTTTAATGATTTGCGTCTTCATCTTCATTATTCCTGCCCTCCTGCTGATGTTTTCTCATCGAGGTGGACCAGTGCTTCAGATAATGAGCTAACATTTAGTATTATGATTTTGTTACACTTTATTACCTCCTTTAGCTACATAAATCCCCAAACTCTTTACAAAACAACCATTATATATTATGTTTGCTGGGTGCAGCAACTGTAGTGTGTAGTATCAGCCGTGTCACTCAAACGAGCATACATGGGGAAGGCTGCCTGGAGTTAAAATTCCTCAAGCCACTGATGCACCACCATTGTGTACGCTCCTGGGTGGTGGTGGTGGGGAAGAAAAAGTCTTGAGGCTTCACCAGGGCTTCAAGGATTTTAGCTAAAGCCAGGATTTTTCCTAAAACTGGCAGATTTTTTTTTTAATGTGGATGAAGGAGGGAGGCTGTGTTTATTTTCTCTTCTGGTTTATAAAATCATGTAGAAGGCTTATGCTATATAAAGTCTATAAGTATGACTCAGTAGGATCTTTCCCAAAGCCACTGGTATTGTACAAGAAGGCGGTGAAGAAAACACGTTAAATCATGAGTAATGGTGAGGTGCACTGGTCAACCACGAAGTCTCCCCCTTCTCTGAGGGAAACTGACCCTGTAGAAGGACTAAAACTGGCAGGATGTCTTCCACCTTGAATGTTGTTTATTTAGTCAGGCATCTCAGAAGACTAATGAAACAATTGATAGGTTTCTGGTGGCTCTGAGGTTGCTGTATTATAGGAGTCGGCAGAGCCCGCACTGGGGTTGGTTCCATGCCTGGTCCCAGCGCTACATTCAGGGTGTGGTGGTGCTCACCCATTCTGCGTGGATGCCGCCCTTGGGGTTGTGCAGTGGGCAGCTCTACCTATGATGTAGCCAACAGAGGAGCTGATTCCTTCACCTGGCTTCTATTCTCAGCTCTGCTGTTAAATTGCTACTTGACCTTGAGCAAATCAGAGAACCTTAGTTTTACCTTGCCTATAAATATCCCAGTCCCTGCTATTTCTAAAATTATCTCATACTCTCTTTTTATTCTCTATCTCTCAATACTGTTGGAGAAATGTCGAATTTGTATTTCACAATCATTACCAGTATAGAACATTGTAAGGGTGTGTGTGTGTGTGTGTGTGTGTGTGTGTGTGTGTGTGTGTTTTCAAGGAAAGATGACATAGGAACAAAAAACAGCTGGAAGTATACCTCAGGAAAGCCATAAGAACTTTAATTCTGCTAAAGCTTTGGGTGCTTATTCTGCCCTACTAGAAACACAGCTTGGTGTAACTTGAGATTTAATGCCCAGCCTGGGGAGAAATACCATGGAAATAACCATTCCTAATTTACTTAGTTGAGACGGAAAATAAGAGAGTCCCCTGGCAATAAAACAAACATGATACCCTGTCCAAATCTTAAGAATTCTGATTAGGACTAGTTTTATTAGTTTTATCAAAGAATGTTCTTGCTGACTTCTCGTACAGCTTCTTCCATCCCTTGAGCCCATCAGTTAAAACTGTTCCAGGTTCACTGGAACTAAGGCCCTTTGGGAGCCTTTTAATGGAAGTAGATTAGCATTCACTTTAAAACAAAAAGACTAAATGATGAATGGGTGTGCGTTGGGTAAAGTGATTTGGGGGGGGATTTTTTGTTTTGTTTTCTGGAAAATAACAGAGTTGTTGGGAAACATTTCTAACAGAAATGTAAATAGCATGTTAGCTGTCTGTTCCTTTTTTTTTTTTCTTTCCTCTGTGAAAAAAAGAGAAAGGGGAGGGCTTAAAGTGAATTATAAGGCCATGACGTTAGAGATAACTACAGGAATAATTCTCTTCCTGCATAGGTTTTTAAAGACCTGAACTTGTTACCCTAGAAGGTTTAGAACATCTATTTCTACAGATTTTCTAGAAAACAATAGATCCCCCCTACCTCTGCTTTTTTGCCCTCCGTTCTAATCAACCTGCAAGAGCTAAGTTCCACACCTGCAGCATTCCTGGTTCTACCTCCCTCCCAAGGCAGACTGGATAGCTTCCTCTGTGTTTTTATAGTGCTCTGTACATACCATTCTTAGAAAGCCTTTAAAATCAGACAGTAATTTTGTATATTTCTCTAGTACTAGTCTGTGAACTCCTTGAAAAAAGAAGCCATGCTGTTTATTTTTGTTTGTTTTTCTTTGATCAAGCTTTTTTCTCAATTCCTAAATAGTACCCAACATATAACAGTATTCAGTAAGTATTTGTTGAATTGAATCAAAATGCATGTGTTTATATTTCAAATAGTTCAAATTGAGGAAACATGTCCAGACTTAATTAATTAATCCTCCAGGAAATAGGCACAGGTTATCTGTGCTCCCAGTTTATGATGTTCTCTGTCAACCCCGGGTACAACCCCACCTTTATCCCCACACTTCGGAACAAGTTCTACTTCTTGCTTCTTTAAGTCACAGGGGAAAGAAATCTGATATTGAGCTGTAATTGACTTTAATGTGTTTCCCTTGAGTAACTTAACCACCTCTGTTTATTTGAGCTCTGAATAATTCTGTCAGGCATTTTAACTTTCAGTAAGGAGTTGACCTTGTGGGAGGTTTAAAGGTTATAATCATATACCCGACCTCTCTAAATTCTATCCTTTGAAAATAGATACAAAGAGCCATGTGTTTATAAAAGCATTTTTAATGGAACCCCAATAGACTCCTAAAGAACAAAGCCCTCTGCTGAAGTAGGATTAGAGAACATGGCTGAAACAGGAAGCTGAAGTTGGTGCTTTATACTTACTTCTCCAGACATCCTGAAACAACCACTCATAGGAAAAGCTGGATCTACAAAATTGATTCTGCATATATTTGTTCCCACCACGACACCAACATGTCACTGGAAAAAGTCACCAATTACCTCCTAATCATCAAATCCAATAGTTATTTCTTTGTCCCTTATCTTCAATTGTTATATGGCTCTATTGAATACTCCCTTCTTGAATTTTTCTCTACCTTAGGCTTTCAGGGTACCACCCTCCCTTGATTCTCCTTTTTTCTCACTAATCATTCTTTAATGAGGTCTCCTTTCTCTATTCAACCCTTAAAAATTAGTATTTCTCAGGGTTCTGTGATAATTTATCTTTTCACTATGCATAACCCATCAGCAATTTTACACACTCTCATAGTTTCTACTCTTGTCTGTATTCCAATAACTCCATGAAATCTATATCACCAGTCCAGACTACTATCCATATTCCAGATCAATACATTCTTTTTTTAATCCATAAATATTTACTGACAAGTTACTGTATTGTAGTAGATAATGGGGATACAAGGATAAGGGTCCCAGCTTTTAAGAGGCAGATTAGTACCAGGAACAGCTATATAAACAGTGGAAGGATACTATCGAAAAGAATATCTGGAAACACTGAACAAGGAAACTCAAACTAGGAGATGTAGAGAAAGAACTTAGAAAGAAAGGATGTTTTAAAGGACACTTAAATGCTGATAAACAGTGAACACTGTTTCTGATTCAAAATTACCTCCCATCATTTTCTTCTCTTTTTCTTGGGTGATGGATGATTTGAGTTCCAAGGTGGGGATTGGTCTGCAGGCTTCCTGTTTCCTCACTGACCTCTGTCAGTTTCATCTGAGCTGCACGGCTCTACGTTAGTCTCTTCTGATTTTCATGGTCCTCCCATGACCTCCAGTCTGATAGACCTCTCAGGACGTGTGGACCTGCCACAAGGACTGTGCATCTTTTAGCTGCCATTCCTCCCTCTTGCTGGTGTCTGCTAATCCTCTGAGGCTGACCTCAGGTCCATCCGCTTAGATACTAACTCTCAGATGGCAACAGGATGAGATTTTTCCGATATGCACAGGCTCTCCAGGCTCTTCCGGGAGATTCTTTTGTAGAATATATCCCTCTAACATGTCTTATTTTCTATCATCTAACTCCGAAAGACTCTCTCTGCCCTTTGGCATCCAGCTCTGTAGCTTTCTCTAAGATTCTTGATTTAACTTCCACATTTTAAACCTTCCAGACTTTACTGCAATTTATAAATATTTTTTTTTCCTTTCAAAAGGTCCAGCTCTTGCAAATCAAAAACTGTTTGGCTTTCAATACTGTTGATTCTGCCATGAATTTCAAGGACCAATTTTGGGATTCAAAGCCAAGAGTTGGACTTTTTGTTCTTGATGATGCTTTTGTGTCCTCCCCTCCCTCAAACAAACAAACAAACAAACAAACAAAAAACTTTAGCCTACTTTAGTTTAATGTTATAAAGGCCAAAAAGATTTTTAAAAATTAAGAACCAGAAACATACATTGGATTTTATACTATGATTTTGCTATACTAGGAGCCATATCAACTGTCCACAGTTAATTATATGCCCTTTTTTATTGTTTTCTAATTTTTTAATTTTAGTATTAAAACTTTAAGATTATTGCTGGGCTGGTGTGGCTAAGTGGTTGTGTGTCGACCTATGAGCCAGGAGGTCATGGTTCAATCCAGGTCAGAGCACATTGTAGACTCAATCCCCAGTGGAGGGTGTGCAGGAGGCAGCAAATCAATGATTCTCTCTCATCATTCATGTTTCTTTCTCCCTCTGCCTTCCTCTATGAAAGCAATAAAAAATAAATTTTCTAAAAATATTTTAAAATTATTTAGGGCAGAGTATAATTCAGATTAAGTCTTTTGTATTCCTCAAAATACCTGGGTTTGTTCATTCACTCATTCATTCATTAGGCAAACATTCATTAAATACCTAGAACTATTGACAAAAAAATGAATAACAGCCCTTGCCCTTCATGAGTTCATGAGTTAATAAAAACTGCTGATAGGTAATGAAAGGAAGGTGAAAAGTTATCCAAGATAACTCAGAGAAGAATAATATAAATCAGAATGAAGAATCCAAAACAGCTTTTTAGAGAGGAGGTAACATTTGAGCTGGGTTTTGAAGGTTCAGTTAGACACATTGAGAAGAGTTTATTCCATTCATGGGGCTTCCATGTATGAATAAATAGGAGCGTACTTGGGAATTACAACTATTTGTGCCCAGAAACAATTTTCTTTGGTGGTCAAAGAGGAAGGCAGTGGAGAGAGGAGATTAATATTCAATAAACAGATCAAGAAGGACCTTATTAGGAGTTTGAACTTAACTATGAAAACTATGAAGAATTCTAAAGGGATTTAAGGATTTTAAGGAATCTTTTTAAAAGGATTTTAGAAAGGTCACTCAGGCCACCGTGGGGAAAATGAAGAGCATGAATTGCATTTTTAGGGGGATCTCAAATTAAAAGGGATAAAGGTTAGAAAATTATTATGAAATTCAGATGTGTGATAAGAACCTGGGTACAGACAATGAAATACAGAGGAGGGTACGATATGGAAAATTTATAGTAGGTCTAATCTTCAGGTCTTGGATGTGGGAGTTTAGGAGAGAGTAGATGACGCTGAGGTTTCTCAAGTCATTGAATGATTATGAAAATGGTAGTTTTAATCTCTTAATTAGGGAAGAACAAGTTCAGATTTGACTGTATTAAACTTGACATAGCCGAGGGACATGAAGTAGAGATGTCTGGTGGAGAGCTTCACAATAGAACCTTGGCTCAGACAAGTGTTGGAACTGGAGGTGTTGATATGATTGCTAAAGGCACGAGTGTGGGCAAGAGGATCAATCAGGAAGAGTGTGAAAACATGTAGAAACAGGAGGCAAAGAAGAAAAGGAACTCAGACACCAAAAAGGAACTTCTGGGAGAAAGGGAGGAGAGCCAGGGGAGATGAGGCATAACATTCTGGCAATGAGAGAGATAGGAAAGACGTGTATTTAGCAGAGCTGCTTGTGGTATAGTTCCTGCACAATAAGGATAGAAAAGTAATAAGGAAGCAGGTGGAGAGTATGAATATCAGAACTCCAAGGCTTAAGGAAAGTATGAGCTTCTTCAAGAAGATTAACAAGAAAGAAAAGTGGGAATGGTGACCAATGTGGGGATTTTTTCCCCCATTTTAAACCATCTTCTGAGCATTAAAACCAAGTTTTAATCAGGTGAATGTACAATAACAATCCTATCTAATAAAAGACAAAAATGGTAATTGGCGTACGACCGATACCCTTGTCATTGGCTAATCAGCGAGATATGCAAATTAACTGCCAACTATCAGCCTGAGGCTTTAAGCTTGGGCCAAGGAGGAGCCAGCCAGCGATCATTGATGGTGGCAGCGGTGGGGAGCTGGGGGTGAACCGGCCCAGGGCTAATAACTCACCAGAGGCTTTAGTCCTCAAAGGGAGGCCAGACTGTGGCTTAGGCCCACTCCCCAAGGGAAGCAGGGAGCAGGTAGTGGGACATCCCCTAGGGCTCCCAGTATGTGATGGGGGCAAGCTGGGCTGAGGGACCGCCCCCCCGCCAGTGCACAAATTTTTGTGCACCGGGCCTCTAGTATGTGAATATAAGGGAAACCCATTTTAATAAGGCATATAGAGACACCTCCTAAATGAATAGAATTTGGTATAATACATCCAAAATATACTTAAGAGAGTAATGTTCTGCAGCAATAAACTATTTGCTCTTTCTATACTGTCTAAAAAAAACCCTAAACAACAAAATTCTACAAAAAAAACTCTGTTATCCTACATATATGCAAATTATATCCCCCTTTCTGCTTTATATTGTATGATTGAGGCCCCATAAGGTTCTGTGTCTCTGCAGAAGAGCTTCTGAAAATTTTCCAAATTCCAAAGAAATGTTCCCAGCCTCTTGTCATATTATGTGAGCTTGTCATTCCTATTGCAAGAAGCTTTTGGGAGGGTGCCGCTGTGTAGGGTGTAGTACCCCTGCCGCCTCTGCCTCAAAGGTGCTGTTTTCTTCCTCACACACAAGAAACTTCAAGTTAAGCTGCGTGGTAAGTGAAAGCGTCAGAGCTGGGAGCTGTCCCCCCAGGAGCCCCATTAAGACCTAGCAAGAGTTTTCACTGCCTTTCTGTGTGTATTAGTCATGGAATAAATACAGAAACATTTGAGAGCAGCCTTTGCTTCTCCAGCCCATCTTAGATGTTTGATTATATTTCTGATGCTTAGAGAATGATTTCCTCCCCAGGAAACATACCCCCCGGAATTACTTTATATGCCACGGAAAGGTAGTCCTCACTGCTCTACCCACCAAGCAGGCTGTGACTGACAAGTTTATTATGCTTGACTGTGGAGCTAGAATCCATTCTCATCCCCAAATCATGAAGCACCCAGAGTTGGCATTTACCTCCTCCACACTGAGAGGACAGCACTGAATGCTGCAAATATGCTGGGAGACTTTTAAGAACCATAAGTAATTTGCATTTCAGTGTCAATTTTTTTTTAATCTTGAGAAAAATGCCCACTTCCCAGCATAATAATGTGCTCCTCTGCTTCCTTAATCACCACGATCAGCGTAGCACGATTTCAGTGAATCACCATCAACTTGTATGTAAGTAGGTGGGAAGGAAGATCTCTCTCCAAATAAGTACAGCATAGACAGACATTTGGAAGAATTGGAAGAGAAAATTAAATTAAATTTTCTGATAAGGAAATTGTTCAACATGGGGGATTATAAGTTGCCATGAGTTCCCAAATTTATAATACTAGCCATGAAGAAGAAGAACTTTTTCCTGATCTGCCAATTCATAAGTAATCAAGATAGAACTAATTTTTGATCTAATGGAAAGATAACACTGAAATAGATATTATTTATAACACATGATTATTTATTTAAAAAGCCATGATTTTTCTCTCTTAACTTGAAGTTCCATAAAAGGAGTTACTTGTGCTAATTTACAATTTGAAGAATTGTCAGCCTTAGATCACATGGACTGATGGTTCCCTCCTTCCTTCTTCCCAATGGAACCTGAATTTGTTCAGG
>NW_006285240.1:1618410-1677889 GCF_000327345.1 Myotis davidii | reverse complement strand
TAATTTCTTTATTCTTTAAGTCACAGTGAATGGGCTTTTCTTTCTTTGCATTGGAAAGTATCTTGCATGATACATCTATGTTTAACATTTTATATTCATGTCTGGGCAGACCCTGCAAGTAATTGAAGTCCAAGGCTGCCTGGGTGCTTTGATTGGAGGAGTACCAACCACAGATTATCTCTTCTACCAGTCTAACACTGGACCTGAAATCCTGGCCATTAATTACTGCTTTAGGCTAGAGTACTATTGTATCCGTGGTGGTGATTGTTAGGATGCCAAGAGGACTGACATCTTAAACCATGAATTCCCACAAACATTTGTAGGATGACAAAAGTTTGTTGAGTACATTTCAGTGCAATTCAACCATTATTGATTGCATCTAAACTGTTAGGACCTATAAAGAAATGAAGTTGAAGATGAAGAAGGTACAATCCTTGGCCTCGGAGAATGTATAACCCAGTAGGGGTGACAGGTATGCATGCACACAGTTAACAATATTACAAGTAGATCATGAAGGGGTCGATAATGTGGGAGTAAATAGAGAGAGCTTTGAGACCAACATGATTACTTTTGTAGGAGGAATTGCAGAAGATTTCAGACAGAAAATGGTATCTTACCTGAATCTGGATAAGAGGATTTTTGAGTACAGAAAGGAGAGTACAGACATTTAAAATATTTACTTGAGAGCAACAATTAAGCAAGACTTTGATGGAGAGTGTCATATTGGACTCAAAGCTGGGAGTCTAAGCCTGAGTTCTACCTTTGTCACTGTGGGCAAATCACTTTCCACTACTTTAGATCTTGGTTTCCTTATTTATAAAATGAGAGTTTGAGAGGGTCATCTGTAAGGCATCTTTCAACTCTGATGTATTGTTATTCTATAAATGCCTCAAAAGATGCCAATACAATTCAGTGGTCAGCAAAATACCGACTTCTGCGCATAGGCCATGAAGTTTCAATTGCACTGTACATGCGCTCCTGCATGTGGTATTTTGTGGAAGAGCCACACTCAAGGGGCCAAAGAGCCGCATGTGGCTTGCGAGCCGCAGTTTGCCGACCACTGCAATAGGTAACCTGCTTTATTATTTTTTTAACCACAAACTGCTACAGCATTCTTTGGCCAAAATTTGACCTTGCTTGTATTTCTATACTCCTCTTTAGAGTGTGTTTGAGCAGGTTCTAAAAACCTTAAAAACTCACAAAAATGTTCCCACTAATTAACAAACATGGTGGCAAGATAACTCTGTTGATTTCATAGTCTAGAATTGCTTTGACGAAAAGAGAAAGACATTTGTTATATTTTTTATACCATCTGATATAGTCACTGGGAATTGTTGGAGGTTATAGTACTAGTAATGAGTAGAGGATTAAATTAAATGGCACCAGCAACATCTGGAGTTTAAGATTCCATGTTCTTACTAAATTGCCACTAACGGACCTCTGAGACTTCAAGCAGCCACAGTAACAATAATTGTCTATTACTGAAAAGGGTTTGGAGTTTGCTGTAGTTCTATTACAGTTAAAGTGGTTTTTGATATATGAGAAAGAGGAAATAAAGCAAGACATATTGCAAGAAAAACGATTGTGCTGCACTTGAGAATACGTTGGATTGACCTCTGTGGGCAGGTTCACTTTGGCTGTTGGAGCTAAGAATAGGATCTGCTTGGTGACAATCAGTTTGTAGTTCTTGTTTTTGGCAAGATACAGAAATCAATTCTGGTTAACGTAAACAAAATGGGATTTATTGGGAGGATGTGAATGTATATATTGAGGGCAACTCAAAGAATAAAAAGGAGGCTGGAGGATTGGGCTTGGGAATGGGCAGAAATCAAGGGACTTCAAATGAGCCAAGAAGGAGGAGGAGCAGCCAAAGTCTCCAATAGATTTCTAGTCAGCCCACACTTTTGCTATAAATATCATCACCCATGTTCCTTCCATGCTTGAACTAGCAATTTAAGATTAATGGCAAGAGGTAAAACATACTCTTGGCCAAATTCAGGTCATCGGCCCATTCCCTTGATGTCCAACAGGAGAGGAAAGAAAAGGTCTGACCTTCCTGCTTCTTTACTAGTACTCTTCCACCAAGATTACACATCAGTAATAACCAAATTTTCAATGGGCAGCATTAGGTGGGGCGCCACCAAAAAATGGCAAATAGTCCATAGGTAAGTTCTGATGTCTTCAGTTCTGCAAGTGACATAAATTTTTACTCAGCTTTACCCAAATATTGAGGGAACCTATTAGCTTATAAAACAAGAAATTGAGAATTGGGGCAATCTTTAAGATTAGTTGAATCAGCAGCTCTATCAAGTCTTAGAGTCCCACGTCCTTTCCATTTGCTCCCCATCTTCAGAGTGTTGAGTTTGAACTCTGACTGGATTGCCTAGTAGCTGCAAGATGATGCAACATGCCAGGCATCACATCCAGACATGACAACATCTGGGAAAGGGATGACACCTTCCTTTTCTGAGTTTTATTCTCAGGCATGCAGAAATCTTTTCAAGAAGCATCCTAGCAGACTTTTCTTCACATCTCATTGGATGGAATTGAACCTCAGGAGCATCCATAAACCCAAAGAGCAGGATTCTATGATTTGCTTAGACTAAATAACATCCTCCCCCAATTCCCTGAAAAGGGGGACAAAGTCAGCCTTGCGTAAGTTGTGAGTCACATGAGGTTAAACTGTATATTTGAGTAGAATCAACGTTTTATTATAAAGCAGGGTGTGTAAGAATGAGGATTGGGAAGAATTCCAAGTGTCCACTAGTGCCCATTATCCTGGGATCTGGAAAGTCTTTGTAGAAAATTGATCTGGTGGCTAAACTTTGCTTTGGATTTCCTCCTAAGACATGAAACTTGGATACAATAATCAATAATTCTTATTATAATATATCTTGATTTTAAAATAAATTATTTCAAACTATAAATTTGCCTAGTTTGCGTAACATTGTTGATAGACAGTTCAGCCCATCTATATGTATATGAGTCTTTAAATACAATCTTTTATTTCTATCCTTTCTGCATTCAAATATTAATGAAAGGTTGGTATGACTGGAGGATTGGAGAAGCAGATAGAAAGATGTCTACCTGCCTTTTCTCTTCAGCAGATTGATGTTTCTTTATGCCACTCACAGACGGAAAGCCACTGGTCCCTGGCCAGTGGCTCAGTTGGTTGGAGTGTCATCCCATACATCAAAAGGTTTCGGGTTCGATCCTTGTTTTGGATGCCTTCTTGAGGCAACTGATTGATGTTTCTCCCTCCCCCTCTCTCTTTCTCTTTCTCCCTTCTTCTCTCTCTCTCTCAACTCAATAAAAACATATCCTTGGGTGAGGATAAAAAAAAAAAAAGTTAATGGTCTATCAGTTTCCCACAAAGATGCCCTTGTTACAAAACACAAACCTAAATGCCTTCGTTTTATAGCTAATATTTTCTCAGGCGGGGCCTAATGTGCAATTTTCACTCTTGCCCGTGAAGTTGTTTAGTGTTATAAATTATACATTAGCCTCCAAACTGCTGTAAGCATCACCTCTGTTATTTGTGTGCTTCATCAATAAATTATGCCATTTCAATACTATGCAAATTTCTATCAACATTTTTGGTCTTGAAATTACAAACCTCAAGCTTGTATAAATAATATATGGAAATGTGGATGGCATCTGCAAACTGATTTTATTATTGGGCACTTAATGGTAATGACGTATAATAGTTAGTTAGATGAGTTCTTTATAAAACATCCAGAAATAAAACATCCCTAGCTATCCTGCATCAGTCTCTTAAAAATAAAGACATTTATTTAGTGATAGGAGTAAATAATAGAATTCTGAGGAACAGGGACCAATTTGAAGCCCGAAGGATAATTTTTAAAAAGCAACTCTTTTAAAAGGCACTCAGGGACTTGTATGCATTAGGGCGTTCTGAATACCCGTACGGTTTGTAGCCTGGCAACATTTCTCATGAGCAAATGGAAATTGCTTTGCTGCCAATATTCATATTAAGCAGTAGAAGCTTTGATTGATTAATAAATATAATTGCGAGCGACGTTGTCAACCTTGACAAAAATAAAATGTAAAAACCTTCTTATATCTGTATGCTTGTTATAGGACAGAGGCCTGGAATTCTTGTTCTAATTCAGGACGCATCTCAGAGACCCATCTGGTTCAAGGTTATCTCTGATCCAAAGGACCCACAAGGGTGTTCTGTTGGGCATGGCACGAGAGACTGCAGGATGAGTAATGCTGGCTTTCTTTGGGCATCGACACATGCAGAGCCTTCACCTAGCCCCTGGGACTATCACACTTTCACAGGGCCTGGGTAGCAGGTACCACATTAAAACCCAGAATGAGCTCACAGCACCAGCCCAGACGCTGCTCCTCCCTGAATATCAGGGGAGGAGTTCCTCTTTCCCCTTTTTCCCTCCCGTGCCCCTCTTTTTCTTGTTCTCACACCTTGCTTCCTACATTCCCTCACCCAAACTCTCTAAATTGTGTCATCACCCAGCCCCAGGATCCTGCCACCCTACTTTCTCTTTTCTCCCTGTCTCTCTCCTCCTCTCCGTGGCCTGAGCTCTTAGAGTGTTAGATGTAGGACCTTGCAGGTAGGTCAAAGATTGAGACCTCATTTTAGTGCTAATATAATAATAATTATAACATTAGTAACTAAGAATCATGTAGTATGGTTATAACAACTACAATAAAAATAGCTCTTTATTATAACCTTCCTATATAGTAGCCACTGGACTAGGCAATGTTTCTTTTATTTTCCTGGGAATACCCCTATGAGGAGCCACTATTATCACACCTACTTTGTACCTTTATATTCTTTTCTTTTGGCTCCGCGTTTGTATCCCTTTTGCTTTCTAGCCATCTGCAGAGATGCTTTTTGTGTTGTCTGGAAATTTTAAATTTTTTTATTGACTTCAGAGAGAGAGAAAAAAAAAAACATCAATGATGAGAGACAATCATTAATTGGCTGCCTCCTATAGGCCCCCTACCGGGGATCAACCATGATCTCTGGTTCATAGGTCAACATTCAACCACTGAGCAATACTGGCCAGGCTATCTTGAAATTTTTAATTCCAGATTCATTGTTTTATTTTCATAACAGTCTCTTCTTCTTTTATGATGTTGCTATCCTCTAGATTTTCTTTTAGTTAGTCTTATTTAAATAATGAAATATTCTGCTAGTTCCAGTACCTGTTTCCTTATGTACTTTTGAGGGTATTATTTTGTCGATCTTTGTTCATATTTTGCATGTTGCTTTGGTTTACCCAAAATATTTGGTAATTTGATTCTTATTTGTTCTTTCACTTTGTGTTTGAAAATCTTTTTAGGGGATTTGATGGGAGGGGGATGGAAGAAGATGCCGGTTCTAATTACAGGTGCTCTTAATTGAAAGGAAAACAAAAATATATTCTCATTTTGCTGGAAACTCTCCTTCTGGGTTAGGTGATACCCTGCCCTTCCTGGGGGTCTCTAGTTGTCCTAGGTGTTGCCTATCTTTCTAGTCACGGGGCTCTTGCTCACTGTTTCAACAAATGGAGGCGTTCAGGTGGGGGAAGTTACAAGACTGATGATCAGAATTTAGTTCACCAGTTGATCACACATCCGTGCTTCTGCTGTTGCATCTGTTCACACTGAGTACAGAGCACATTTTAAATGCTGTCCCCTTCTCAGGGTGCTCTCCTGCTTGCCTTTGGGGCATGGTTTCTCCAGTCTTAATCTCCATCTAATTTCTAACTTTCAGGAATACTTTAAAACCTTTAGCTCTTTGATGACACAAACCCTTATTTTCCAATGCTGTGTGGTTTTCTAATTATTTTTAAAAATACCTTTAGCTATTATTTCATGGGATTTTGTATGGGAAGGAATAGGTTTTCCTGGATCCAATCTACAATTTTGATCCAATCTTTACTCCCATTTCACAGATGAAATAACTATGAATAGCTAAAGAATGTGCTCAATAATCTGACAGCTATTCTAACCAAGTTCTCTGAGGCCAGAGACTATGTGCCCAACCAACATATTCTGAATTTCATAATATATAATCACATACAATGGATCCTTTGTTTCACACAATACAGAGTTTGGCGAATGTAGGTTTACAGTTGTGGGTACAAGAAACAGTTGATTCTTGTATTATTATTTATTAATTATTTTCCGTATGAAAAACTGTAAACCTACTTTTGTCCCACCATGTATAGCCTCTACGGTATTATTTCCAGTTTAACGATGAGGAAACAGACTCATAAATGTTAAGTGACTAGCCCAGGAACCCCCAGCTTATAGTGGCAGATAGCAAATATTTTCACACATGCAGCAAATAATTCTTGAGGCATAAGAAGAACTCTGGATACAAAGAAGAGCTTTATGCCCCTGCCCTCCAAGACCTCAGAATAAAACCTAAGGTAGGACCCAAGTTTTCTATTTCTCAACCCATGTAAATATCTTTATATTAGCCTCACTACCTCAGTTTCCTTTTTCAAAACCACTTCGTTAACACACACACACACACACACATCCTTACTTTGTTGGGAGATTGCTAATGGCAATACCTGTCTTGTTTTTGATATGACTACACCCAATAATGCATTGATGTTTCGTGCAAGTACACATCAAAAAGTTAGCCCTTAGGTTTTCAAAAGATTTCCAATATGGCACCAATGCCCCATAAGTTATTCATCTCTGTTCTAAAGTAGCTATGCAATGTGCTTAGATATAAAAGAGAGAAAACTAGCCATATCAAAGCAAAAACATTGACAAATAAGAAGCTTACTGAATAATCTAATCAACTGGGGAGTCCAGTAGAACAGACTGGTTTTTTAATAGTGCCAGTACCTCGCTCCTCCAATGCAACCACATTGCACCGAGCACTTCCAAGAGACTGTTATTGTCAACTGGAGAAAAAATGGCAGCCCTGTAATGAAACAATCATATACACATTACATTACGTTATTTTGATTTGATAACTATTTCCTAGGTCATTGTAGCCTGTGTGTGGGAGGGTATGAAAGCAGAAAGCATTAAATAACACAGAATGGCATGGCTGAAGTGAAATTCCATTGCTTCTGCTGAGTAAGAAGTTTAATCTAAGTTTTCACTTACCCTCTTCATTAATTATTATTGTTAATAATACTATTAATAGCAACCACCATATGTTCATATGGGATGAATATGCTTATATTGGAATGGATATCCGGGATCCAAGAAGGGAATTTTATTCATTACATCCCTACTACCTACCTTCTATTGTTACACTAATGAAAAGCAAAGGCGTTTGATATTACTTAACTAATCATAAATAATTGTCTATAAAATTGTCTCTTTTAATTTTCATCTAAAAATTGTAAAGTAAATATTATGAATAAAATTAAAAATCAAAAAATGAACTGCCTTATGACCCAGCTTTTCCACATCTGGGAATATATCCAAAGAAACATAAAACACTAGTTCTAAAGAATATATGCACCTTTAAGTTCATCACAGCATTATGATAGCCAAGATTTGAAAGCAGCCCAAGTGTCCATCAGTAGATGAGTGAATAAAAAAGCCATGATACATTTAAACAATGGAATACTACTCAGCCTTAAAAAGAATGAAATATTACCACTGTGACAGCATGGATAGACCTGGAGAGCATTATGCTAAGTGAAGTAAGTCAGTCAGAGAAAGACAAGTATCATGTGACCACACTCATAGGTGGAATCCAAATAACAAAATAAACTGATGAACGGAGTGGATCCAGAGACATGGAAGCATGGAACAGAGTGCAGAGTCTCAGAGGGAAGGCAGTGGAGCATGGGTGGGGACTGGGTGGGTAGTGGTGGAGGGATTGAGCAAAAAAGAAAAGAAAAACAGAAAAAAAACATCATGGACATGGACAACAGTGTGACAATTTCTTGGGGGAAGTGTGTGGGGGGGGAGTTCGAGGAGGGAAATGGGGGCATAAATGGTGATGGAAAGAGACTTGACTTGGGATAATAAACACAATATGTATTATAGAAATGTACACCTTAAACCTATATCATTTTATTAACCAATGCCACCCCAATGAATTCGATAAAAAAATTTTAAAATCTCACTTTAGCTATGATTGAATTTGGCTTAAAAGAGTAAAGTGTATTTTGGCATTTTGGCTCCATGTAAAAGATTATGAATTGCAATATTTATTTCAGCTTGATCTTTTTAACTCATTCATTGTAGTGCTTCTCCAAAAATTAAAGACAAGACACATAATTATAGACTTCTTACAGGGGGTCAGATTTATATCCTCCTTGGTGTTTGAAAACTTTGGCTTTAAAAAGTGTTTACAACTAGTAAAATAACAAAACCAAGAGTTATAACTCAAAAGCCAACAAAGTATATAAAATAAGAATCATTAAAAATATTAATTCATTCCAAAATGGAAAATGGAACAAAGAATAGATGGGAAAAATAGAAAACATAGCAAATGATAGACTGAAACCCAATGATGATATTAAACATAAATGGTCTAATGCTCTAATTAAAAAGCAGAGATTGTTACATTGAATTAAAAACTCGAGATGCAACTCTATGCTGCCAAAAGGAAATATACTTGAAATAGAAAGATATAAATAAATTAAAAATAAAAAGGTGAAAGTATATACTAACACTTATTTCAAAAAAAGCTGAGTGGTTATATTACCATCAGACAAAGTAGATTGCAGAGCAAAAATTATTAACAGAGAAAAGAAGGTTACCACATAATGATAAAAGGCCAATTCAAGAGGACAAGAGTCCTAAATACATATATACCTAATAAGTTTCAAAGTACATTAAAAATAAAACCTGATAGAACTGCAAGGAGAAATAGACAAATCCACAATAATTGTCAATGATATTAATGCTCTTTTGTGAATAATTTATAAAACAAGGAGACACAAAATCAATCATGATGTAGTACAGTTGAGGAATATTTATCAATCAACTTTGTCCAATTGACTCACAAAATATTCACCCAACAACAGCACAATACACTTTATTTTTAATAAACATGGAACATTTACCAAAATAACCCATATTTTGAGCCATTAAGTATTCTTCATAAATTTAAAAGGATTTAAATAGTACAGAGTATGTTCTCTGACTACAGTGTAATAAAATTAGAAATCAATAACAGAAATATCCCTGGAAAAATCTCAAAGGTTTTGGAAACTACATAACACATTTTTAAATAGCCTATAGGTCAAAAGAAAATATCAAAAGGGAAATTATAAAATGTTTTTAACTGAATGAATATGAAAATATGAGTCAAAATTTGTGGAATACTGCTAAAACAATATTTAGGAGGAAATTTATAGCACTGAATGTCTGTATTTGTAAAGAAAAAAGGCCTTAAATTTGTTACCTCAGCTTCTACTTTAAGAAACTAGAAAACAAAGAGCAAATAAAGCCGAAGTTAGCAGGAAAAAAGGAAATAATAAAAATCAAAGTGAAAATTAATGAAATAGGAAACAAAAACAGTTGATAAATCAATGAAACCAAAAGTTGATTGGTTGGTTCTTTGAGAAGATCAAATAAAATTTGATCGCTAGCTAGGCTGATCATGAAAATGAGAGAGAAAACACAAATTACCAATATTGGTAAAGAGAGAGATAACATCATTATATATTCTACAGATACTAAAAGGAAAATAAAGGGATATTATGAACAACATGCCTGTAAATGTGACACTTAGATGAATGGACAGATTCCTTTAAAGATACAAACTTCCAAAGTTCACTCAAAAAGAAATTGAAAAATAGCCCTACATCTACTAATGAAATTGAATTTATAGGTAAAAACCTTACAAAGAAAACTCAAGGCTCAGATAGTTTCACTGGGGAAATACTACCAAACAATAAGAAATAATGTTTTAAAAAATTGAAATAAAGAGATTATTTCCCAAAACATTATTTGAGACCAACATTATCGCCCTCATACCAAAACCATACAAAGGCATTACAAGAAATGAAAACTACAGACCAATATCCCTATAAACAGAGAAACAAAATTTCTGAACAAAATTACAGCAAATGGAATTCCGCTCGATATAAAGAAGGACCATGACCAAATGGGAATCACCTCATGAATTCTGAGTTAGTTTAACTTTTAAAAAACCAATGTAATTCACCATATTAAGAAACTTTTAAAAAAAATCTATGATAATCTCAGTTGAATCTATTGAAAAGCATTTAACAAAATCCAGTATCCATTTCTAATAAAAATTCTTAGCTAACCAAGATAGAAGAGA
Organism: Myotis davidii; assembly: GCF_000327345.1. Taxonomy (NCBI): domain Eukaryota; kingdom Metazoa; phylum Chordata; class Mammalia; order Chiroptera; family Vespertilionidae; genus Myotis; species Myotis davidii. The sequence goes on along the minus strand of NW_006285240.1, from coordinate 1,667,640 downwards.
ACTTCAATCTGAAAATGCCATCTATGAAAAACTTATAGCCATTAACATCTACACTAATAAAAGAGAAACATGCAAATTGGTGTCGCTTTGCTATGCCCACCAGCCAATCAGATGAGTATGCAAATTAACCCAACAAAGATGGCGGGTTAATTTGCATACACAGGCGTGGAGTGAAGACTGAAGAGGCTTGGAGCAGCGCAGAAGCCAAGCCTTGCTGTGGCCAGAGGGGGAGAAGCCTAGCCTCAAGGCTTGGCTTCTCTGCTGTGGCCGGACCAAAGGCCTGGGTCCCAGGTCCGGAAAACCAATGCCAGCAGCCAGGGGAAGGAAGATCTATTGCATGAATCTTCGTGCAACAGGCTTCTAGTACTTCATAATAAAAGACTAATATTTTTCCACTAAGATTAGGAACAAGGCAAGAAAGAATGACTGCTGTCACTATTTTTATTCAACTTTATACAGGGACATTTAGCCAGTGCAGTTGGTCAAGAACATGAAATATGAAGTATCTAGTTATCTAGATTGGAAAGGCAGGTCTGAAGCTGTCTTTATTCACAAATGCCATAAGTGTTTATATAGAAAATCCAATGAAATCTACAAAAACAGCAGAACTATAACATCAACATCCAATGAAAAATCAGAACTAATAATTTTTAAAACAATACATGTAGAACAGCATTAAAAAAATAAAATACTTAGGGACATATCTGACAAAAGATAGTCAAGACCAATACATTCAAATATATATATTCTTATATTCTTATCCTTACCTGAGGATATTTTTTCCATTGATTTTTTTTTAGAGAGAGTAGAAGGGAGAAAAAAAGGGGGGGAAGAGAGAGCGAGAGAGAGAGAGAGAGAAAGAGAAACATCAAGGTGAGAGAAACACATTGTTTGGTTGCCTACTGCATATGCCCCAACCAGGGCCCGAGGACTGAGCCTGCAACCAAGGTACATGCCCTTGACTAGGTATTGAACCGTGACACTTCAGTCCCAGGCTGGCACTCTAACCATTCAGCAAACTGACCATGGCCTGAAAATTATAAAGCATTGCTGATAGATATAAAGAAGACCCAAATAAATAGAGAAATATACCTTTTCATGAGTTGGAAGACTCAAGTTTCTCCACATTGATCTATAAACTCAATGTAATCCCAATCAAATTTCCTACAGATTTTTTGTGGAAATTGACAAACTGATTCTAAAATTCATGTGTAAATGCAGAGGGCCTAGAATAGCAAAAACAATTCGGAAAAAAAAAAACACAAAGTTGAAGGGCTAACGTTACCTGATTTCAAGAAACTCATAAAACTACAGTAATCAAAACAATGTGACAGTGGCATGAAGATAGACAAGTCAATGGAACTAAATGAAATTAGTTCCACACACTTATATAGACAATTGATTTTTGATAAAGATGCAAAAGTCATTCAGGGGGAAAAGATAATCCTGTCAACAAGTTGTGCTGGATCAATTGCATGACTATACACTGAAAAGAAAAGTAAAAATAACTCTGATCTCTATCCCACAACGAATAAAAATTAACTCAAAGTGGATCATAAACCTCTATATAAGACCTAAAATTACCTAATTTCCAAAGGAAAATATAGAAAAAAATCTTTATGACGTGGGATTAGGCAAAGATTTATTAGATACAACACCAAAAGCATGATCCATAAAAGAAAAAAATTGATGAATGAGACTTGAGCTCAGCAAATTACTCTAGCCATTCTTGTCCTTCCTAGCTTTGGAAGACAGATCAACTTGGACTCCAAGTTTATTCAACATTCCTGTCCAGGAAACTAAAATTTGAATTATATTGCCTAGGAATCCTCCCCCACCCCCTTCTTACATTTTAAAGTTAGCGTTTGTGAATAAACTTCGTATGGCATTGTTCAAGTTACAGATGGATTTTCTATAGAGCATTTTAATTCTACAGAAACTTTATAAAGAGGGTACTGTTTTATGCCCATCTTACACACATGACTAAACAGACTCGGAGAAATTCAGCTACCTGCCCAGGTTTATACTGACAGAAAGTGGCAGGGCAACGTTCTTACAGTTCCCTAATCTTAGAGCTTGGTTGCTTTCTACTGTCTCATTTTGGCTGTGTATTCAGAATGGACAATTGGTCAGCATTAACTCACTAAAGACACGGGAGGATATTACTTAGTAAACCGGATATTTATCCTTTATCTTTCAAACCGATCATGGCTGCCATCCGTGTTAGCAAGTGTGGCTAAAGGAATCAGATGCATGACCAACAGCTCTCTCCATCTTCAATAGGAATAAATTTGCCTTAGCTTTTAATGACACTTTGCCATTCCCTACTCAGGTTACCATAAATTAATGTAATTCCCAAAGTGACTACCAGATGCCCCTGATGTTACCTTTTCACCCAGTAGGAGCTGACCCGATATTCCTCTGATGTGGTCTAAATAGATGACGCACTTCAGGGAGCCTCCCTTTGAATTCAGTGCTCTTGGCATTTGCCCCAGTTCTGTAATAGCCACATACCCCAGGGGTAAAGTAATGGATCTCTGGCAATCTGGCTGTCCCCTTTATTTCTCTCTCACATTCATTTACACATTTGTGACTGTCCTCTGAGAATGGCACAAAGTAGAAAAGATAATACCTCCCACTCTTCTTCTCTAAGGGTCAAATCCACATGAACAGTCTTATGGGTCTTAGTCAGATTACCCTTCAGTTGTCCTACTAGACACAGTTAAGCCATTGGAAAGCCGAAGTAGAGTGTCATTAACAGAATCGAATTTAGACTGGTACATTTATTGCAAAAGGCAATATTTGAGAAAAGTAAATGAATGAAAGTGAGCCTTTTACATTATAGCCAAGCATTTAACGTTTGGATTGGGGGAGGGGGTCATTTTATAAAGCTATCCAAAGAAATGCAAAACTGTATTTTCTTATTAGTAATAGTCCTAGTTCTTTCCCTGGGAAAATAAATTCAGCATCACACTTGTGTGTTATCTCGAGAAAGGGAAATGGAGCAAGAGGTTTGGGAAGCTGTGGCAGGAAGTAAATACTTCAAATGTCATATATGGATGTTTTCTAACAATAGTTTTTGCCCTTTTTATTTGCATTACTTCTGTCTACAAATCTCTATTCTTTTCCTATTGTTCAGGGTATATGTAGCCTTTATAACAATTTGGGTGGGAACAAAGAGATGGTTTCAGTACTTTCTCCTAGTACAGAAGTAAAACAGTTAAAATAAATTAATAAAAGAGCATAGGTGTGTCTAAATTGCCTCGGTCACCTGAGAGGAACTACTACTACTTATCTGGGCTGAAGTTCAATTGTTCCATATATAAAATGAGGTCATAGTCCATGGGTCATCGTGAGAAACAAATGAGCTACTGTAGAATATGTTAAATGGCAGGCACGTAGAAGACATCCAATGAGCATCATCTTTCCCCTAAATGAGTTTAAGAATATGACTAAGTTTTCTCTGTTCTATACCATTTTTGATACATGCACCTTCATTGGGATCAAACAGTACATATGTTCTTATTTGGCAATCAGAAGTCTAACAGCAATAATGCAATCTCCACCTTCTGTACTTTAGCTGATTATGCTTTTCTGTTCTTTGAACTTGAAATGAGGTGTGATTTTCCGTTCTGGAGTTCATACCTTAAGATGTGTCAGGCAGGCAAAATACCTTACTTCAAGAAAAAGAAGCATTAATAGATATTAAATGTTAGGTATTAGAAATAGATCCGCAATTTTCCATAATTATGGTGGAGGCAGAGGCATGCATTATCCCAAATAGTTCCCAAATAGTACTTCTGGTTCTGAAATGTCACAGAGAGCCAGCCATCCTGTCAAAGAGATTCAACCTTATCCTCTCAATGCGTGTCCTGACTACACTCCAGCACAGCAGGGCTTTTGGCACCTAATAGGTTAATAGAAGAAAGGAAAACCCAGAGAATCCACAGGTCTGATAACCTGGAGGTATAATTAACATAGAGTGTGGCAATAAAGATCAGTCAGATACACCTGTATTCCAGTCCTTGCTAACTGGGTGAATTGTGATAAAGATTAAGCAAACCTCTTTCTATTTAACTATAAATCTCTTCAATTTTCCTTCTGTAAAATAGGGATAAAATTAATAGATGTGTGAAGTACCAAGCACATATAGATGCTCAGTCAATATTAAATACTATTTTTCATCAATTATCTAAAAGAAACCATTCCCTGTTTACATTTTATTCTAACTGCAGTGTTTTAAAATGAAAAATGGTGGGCTCTTTGCATCAATTTGCTCACCTATTCTAGTTTTTTCTTAGATTTAATTGATCTTTATTTGATATCTTTCTGAAGATCCCCCTTTCCGTGTACCACCATTACCGCCTGGGATCTTTTCACATATGAGAAGGCTGTGTGGCACACTAATTAAGAACATGGCTGAGCCCTAGCCAGTTTGGCTCAATGGATAGAGCATCAGCTTGTGGACTTAAGGGTTCTGGGTTTGATTCCAGTCAAGGGCACATACCTCATTTGCAGGAGGCAACCAATCGATGTGTCTCTCTCACATCCGATGTTTCTCTCTATCTCTCTCCTTCCTTCCACTCTCTAAAAATATAATCAGTGGAAAAATATCCTCAGGTGAGGATTACCAAAAACAAACCAAGTATAAAGGGGTAAGGTGGCCTACCTACCCCTCCTATATTTACATATATATGAACATGGTTGAGTTTCAATCCTACCTCCTCCTCTTACTGATTTTGGTGCCTTAGACAACTTTCTCTATGAAAAGGGAATGATAACAGGACTTGACCCCTGGGGCTTTTGTGATAATTGAGTTATTACATGTAAAGCCCCTAGAATAGTGCCAGGGAAGTGTTAGCTGATCTTTTAAGTCTGCCCATGATTAAATGCTAACAATTAGGAGTAACAAAACTTAGGCATCTTTCCCCTTCTGAAAGTGCCAGTCTATTCAGAGGGCCCGAGTTCTGAAGACTCTTTCTTTGATCTTATCGTTTTCTCTTTTTATTTCAATAATAAAAGAAACAAGACAACAAACTGCCTTCCAACATACTGCCACCATAAGTTGTCAATACAACTGTTCTCTGTTGCGATATTAAAGATATAAGAGCAACGACAAGTTCCTCGCTGACTTCATTCTGGACTTCTTCATTATTCACATGAGCTCGCTTCATAGAACAGGGTTTTAGTGAACTGCCAAAGGTGGCCCAATTTTGACATGGCCATGACTTTCAACCTGGGTTGTTGTAATTCATATGTACTTCTCTGTGTTTCACATTAGACTGTCATCTTTTTTGAGAGTAAAGGCCCATATTCTAACTTCATTATATCTAACTTAGGCATCTGAACTGCCACAAAACTGAATGAATAAATTAATGAATGAATGAATGAATGAAATCGCATTCAAGGTATAGTATACTAGTTCAGCCTAGAGTAAACTTCCAAGTTAGATTGGGAATAATCCTGGAACCTCAAAATTCTGAGGGATACACTTATGCATCCTAATTTGGTCTTTCTACCTTCTGAGTTTCATCGTTCCTGCCCTAGTTTCTTGCTCCCTCCCCAACACACTTGGTGTTTTCCTGTCTCTGTGCCTTTATTCTTGTTAGCCTTTCTTTTTGGAATTCCTTTTCTTCCTTCTCTTCTACTCTGAATCTCACCTCACATCTTACATGAACATTTCCTTCTCTACTCTAAGTGTAAGTCATTTCACCTTCTCCTGACCTCCTGTAGTAGCTGTTGTCTAAACCAATTAGCTGTTGCTTAGCACATACTGTTGTGTATTTTTAGTTGTTATTTTACAAGAAAAATACTTAACCAGATTTTAAATCCTTTGAGAGCAGTGACCATGTCGTACACTTTTGTACCTAGCATTGTACCTTACACTTGGTGCAAAGATAAATAAATACTTGTTACCGGAGCGACTTGGTCTTAACCACCTTAAACAGACTGCAATGCAAAATAAGACTAAGTGCAGTACAATGAAAGCATAATTTGTGGCTAAGTAGGAAGATTACATATGCTGAAACATATCAGGATAAAGATGTAAGTTGCAGGTAGAGTTTCAGCTTTGTGAGTTCCTTTTGACTCTGCAGCTTAATTTTTATTTTGTTTGATACAACATTTTATTTTTGTTTGAATTGTGCTTTGGGGTAGGGGTAGCAGGTAAGAACATTTAACTGTAAGTCTAGTTGCATGCTCTGACAAATAACTCTATTGCAGGATTGTTTATTTTACAATAAAACATTTCAAAACAAAACATGAGACAACTAATGCCTCTCTACCATCTGTTCTACAGAAGTGTGAGGAAGGCGTAGACGGGGGTGAGGTGTTATATGCACAGTTCCCTCCTCCTCTCCAAACCTTTCAGGAACATGGTGTAATGATGTGGCATGGATATCACCCAAATTCATAGTGTATGACAGTGCATTGGAGCATCCTGATTACCACAATATCTGGAGCTACCAAATCTGAAACAGTGTAAAGAATTGTAAGTGAGCAGGAGCCGGAAGGTCATGTAAATTCTTGTGACATATTTTCAGTCCTGGTGAATGAGTCTTTTTTAAATGCAGCTGAAGGGAGACACATTGCTCCAGACCTCAGAGAAGCCACGACGATAGCAGATCTTGTGCCAAGGACCAAGGTTGCCTTTGACATTGGGCACTTCCTCCGTTGCCAAGAGCATCTGGTCCCATGCCTTTTCCTTACTCTGCATTCATGCATTAAATTTTTTTTTTACATCTATTCATTGTCTGAATATTACCACCTGGGTAATGTGTCAGCATTGCACGGAGCTAGCACAGCAGCTTCCTCACTCATCACCCTATTAATGTTTGCCTTTGATCTCACATCCACAAAGGAGAGAATAATGTTTCAATTGTTTTAGGATCTGATAGGACAGCTCAGGATTGGTGTGGGCTACTTCAAGCCATCAGCGAGGCATAGAGCCATCCCCTCCAACTACCCTCTACTTCAGTTCAGTTGGTCACACTGCTTTTCTTAAGACCTGCATCCGAGAGACGCCCTTCCACGCACTTCCGTGAAACTGCTCTAATGCCACCTATCAATGTCTTCCTTCCCTTAGTTATCAGGGTCCTTTTCTTTCCACTCCTGGATTATTTCTTTCATTCCAGTGATGAACATCTAGTTTTTCTCTGCTTCATCTGGATGGTCTTCCAGGAGCATCACAGAGAACTGACATTTTGTGCATCCCATTTCTATCTCCATTTTTCATTCATTCATTCATTCATTCATCCCTCCATCGAATCATGCAGCCTTCACTTGTTATGTGCCAGGTTTTATTATATATATTGAGTGTGAAAGTCACAGTTCCAGCGCTCATGCACCTTCCGTTCCAGTGGAAGGAGCCAGGTGGCCATCAGAGTGAAGGAAGCTGCTGATCTCACTTCATGCAATGCTGACACATTGCCCAGGTGGCAATAAGATCATCAAGAAAACTAAAACAGGGTAAAGGAGAAGGACGGGTAGTGGTGGGAGGAGATGGCTGAGAAAACTCAGACACAAAAGGGACAAGTAAGTGGCCCACTGTCACTTAGGGAATGGCCATGCCAGGTTCAAAACCAGGCCGCCTGGCCTTTGAGCCCATACTCCTTACCATGGTGCCTAACTGTGTTCATTTTTTTGTTGTTGTTCTTTTTAAAACATATTTTTATTAATTTTTAAATATTTTTATTAATTTCAGAGAGGAAGGGAGATGGAGAGGGAGAGATAGAAATATCAATGATGAGAAACGGGCTGCCTATTACACACCTCCTACTAGGGATCCAGCCTGCAACCCAGATTCATAGGTCGACACTCAACCACTGAGCCATGCCACCTGGGCACTGGGCCGTGTTCCTGATCCTCTGCCATCCTGTAATTGACAGCTGAGAGGATTTCAAGAGGAAGGGTCCACCCCTGCTGCAGACAGCACTGAAATCACAGCAGAATTCACAGTGCAAGGGCCCAAGGAATTGAGAATGTGCAACACCAATGCACAGTCCTATCAACTGAAAACAGACCAACCAACCAAGTTTAAGAGATAAATACCAATTGCCTGTACAATCAGCTCATTTTCTTGTATTCACTCAGTCGGCTTTGTAAGCATTTACATAAATGTCTCAGTTTGAAATTGTTGTATCCAACTTAAATCTATTTCAATTATATGCAGTGCTAATTTCAGGAGACTCTTAAACCCATAAGCTCAGCATCACCTTCCTTGTTCAATAAGGCACCTTCTCAGTCAGTGTTCCTTCAGATGCAGCAAATACTAAGTAATTAACCTTAACAAAGTCGGTCCTTGTCCATTTCCACAAAATTACTTTCTAAAGAGGTTATTAAGAGCACTGGTTGCACCACAGTGTAGGTTAATAATACTCCTGAGTCCAAACAAATAGAGCATGTCCTTGTGGTATAAGATATGGAAAATGCTGACAAGTCGTGTGTCAGCGCATGTGTAGCATAAATGCAACACAAGGCAAGCCTAATTGTGTCGTCTTTTTACAACTCGGGGTCATTAACAGTGCTATTAGGGGAAACAGACATTAGATTCATGTAAAATGGTCTGGAAGCATGAAGAGAAGAAATGCCTTAAAACAGAACTAGCGTTCAGTGAATTTGGACTCATCGCCAAGCTTCCTTGCATTTTGAAAAGTGTTCTCTTAATAAATTCCACTTAATTGGGAAAATGGCAAAAACTGGATGACAGCAACAAAAGAGAAAGGAAGTGTTTTTTTCCCCCATTGTCTTTTTTTTTTAATGCTATGTTTTATGGGATTTCTATCAGGCTGCTCACTTAAGGAAAGCTAAATCATGAGACAAAACCATGTTCAAACCAAAGATCAGCTATATGTTGTGAGGTTTAGTCACAGCTCGTAAAGAGAGCACTCTGATAAAGCTTAAATTAGTTAATCCTCAGAATTTCCAGGTGGCTGGAAGAAAGTATAAGGAAGCAGCACATGTTCCATTCAAGGAAATCCGGGCCATCAAAAAATCCCATTTCCAATTCCTCAAAAGAAACACTGAAAGGCCACGTATATTTATAGTGATTTGCTATCTGCCGTAGATTGGTTTTGAAACAGTAACCATCTGAGATAAAATTATATACCTCCTGGAAACTACTTTTTCTCCCAGGCTTCTAATTCATAGCCCTCATTTTTCAATATAAGATAGTTTCAAAATCACAAGTGCACTGGATAAGGCAGTGTTAGCAGAAAACAAGATGAGATGTCGGGAAAGAAAGCACTCTTATTCTTCCTAGAGGGAGGCCACCTTTAATATTCGGAGCTATCATTAATGTTTAAGTGCCTGTTTCAAATAGAGCAGAAGTTAATGAAATAAAGATAGAGCTTTCCCTCCCGAAGCTTTATCCTTATCAAGAGGACTTACGAGCAGGACAGTAGAAGTGTTGGGCCTCGAAAGAGATTAAAAAAAAAAAAATCCTGCCCTTGAGGAACCAAGTTAAGACGAGGTGACATGTATATAAAAGATGAATTATAATACAGTGCGACCTTGTGTAATGAGCAATAAAGAGAACAATGACATGTGGGCTTTTGTGAGGTCTCCTTTCTACAGCAGAAGGAAGAAAAGCTAAAGAACATTCTAGGCAAAAGAATGGCCAGCAGCAAAGGTCAGATGAGAAACCATGGTTGAGACATACAAGTAGATCAGACTGGCCAGAGCAGGGAAAAGGTTGAATCAGTAGGTTATGTCTAGGGTGTATGGAGCCTTAAATACTGGGCTAGGAAATTGGAATTTCCTTCTGTAGGCAGTTAGCAGCCATCAGAGGATCTGGATTGACCACGTGTATCATGGGGGCAAAGAGTGAGTGTGTGTGTGTGTGTGTGTGTGTGTGTGTGTGTGTGTGTTGGGGAGTGGAGGAATAACTGTAAATTCATACTTGTATATATAGTATATATACATATATACACACACATATGTACATGTATATGTATATGTATGTGTTTGATAAAATAATGGCTCAGAAATGAGAGTGATTCAAGGCAAGTGATCTAAGTAGGAAACCACATCTCCAGATGTGTGTGGATAGGACAGACTAGGCTAGGCCAATGGCAGTGAAGATGGACACATGGGAAACTTTTTGAAGATGTGGGTTCTGTCTGGAGAGTGACTATAGATAAAACCAAATTACAAATGACTTAATTTTAACATTTACCCAAGCTTTACTAGAAATATGTTATATTCTTAATTGTTAATGATTGCTAGTGTGATTAAAGCTTCTTTTCCTTCCAGAAGTGAAGAGTAGTTTCTTTTCACCGTGAGCGAGTAGGCCTTTGCACAGAAAGAACAGAGCACACAGAATCCTAAGATACGGGTAAAATGTCATCAGCAATATAAATCATGTTTCCTGTCCACTTGAAACCCAGGAAGGAAGAAAAGAGAGGATCCCTAAGAGGAAAAAACTCAGTTCAGTTACCTCTCCAGGTGGTCACTGTGCTGGGAGAGGGTGATGGGCTAGTTCCTGCAGCCTCTAGAACCCCAGGAAGCTGAGACCATCCTCATCTAGGGATAGAAGAGTGGCATGTTCCTTGGTCGTCTGTCAGACCACAGGAACAGTTGGGACCACATGCAGAGCCTCGCCTTTTTAGCTATCCATTCAGAAGATTCCTTAAGTCAGACTTTGTAAGCCTTAGATGAAACAAACACCACCATTTTGGATGGCCAAAGCTGAGGACACACTGCTATTTTCAAGAATGGTATAATGAAGTAAGTGTGCCAGGCTTGGCACTATATGCTAGACTAACAATGTCTGCTTCCTGAATTCCCCCAAAATAACTATCTAATATACTGTTTTTAAGTTTATGCTGTAACATCATAAACAGAGTCCCATGTTAGAGTCAGAACTGGATTCAGTTCCCAAACGTGCCACACATCAGCCGAGTGTCCTGGGAAAAGTCATTTTACCTCTGACCCTTGATTTCCTCAACTGTAAATACAACAGGATTAAATATCCCTACTTAAAAGGATTGTTGCAAGAAGCAAAAGAGATAACACTGAAGGTATCCAGCACATAGGGATGGAATTTAAAAATATATAGTTGAATCATTAGCTTCATCAAGGTGAAAACGTAGCTGCCTAATTCTGCTTCTCCAGCGAGCAATTTAAAAACAAAAACAAAAACACAAGTCTCATTATTTCCATTCTGAATTTACAGGGTGAATACTGAATCTTAGCTTCATTTTATGTGGATATTTTTTGTGTATTTGAAAAGTCCATGGATAGCCATTTCACATCACTAATTCCAAAAGGGAAAATGAGTAATTGTGCAACACAGGAATATAAAGTGAGTCAGGGATGTCAAAACTGTCATGTAAAACTGTATTTGTATCTGCACCTTAAAAAGGCATCTACAGTACATAAAACTGTGGTCTACAAAAAGCCAAAATTGTAAAGATTCCAGGGAAAATAACCTGCCGAGGTCCTAAGACTGAAATTTTCTGATGTGGAAATGAACAACATTTTTTAATGTACTTTCTTTGTTCCCATTCTCCATGGTAGATATTGAAGTGATGGCTGAAATCCTTGGCATTGTCATAATGACTTAGACAGTTAAAGCGATGCAACTCATATTTCAGAAGCTGGCCTGTGAGTCCTCTCAAGAAACAAGAGTACCATTTTATTCCGCAGTGTTGGCATTTTGACCCTTTGGGAAACATGCTGTATTATCTTTCACACAGTTACACTATTTGTTAATTTGCCTGTCAAATTAACATAGTAAACTATTTACAGCTGTTCTATGTAATGTTTAAGTGATAATTCCCCATAAATGTGGGCTCTTGTTATTTAAAAAAGAACTACTTCATTAATCAAAGGCTTCTAAATCCAAATTCTAACTTAAATATGGTATTCTTTATCAAGATTTTCTAGTTATGGGAAGCATATAAGAAGAAATACCTGTTTAAAAAGTTTGGGAAATATATTTTCAAGTCACATATACAAATCCAAGTTTTAGGCTACTCAACAATACTAAATTCTTTAGATCCTGCTGTTCAAAAGTCTTTGGAAATTTTGAAACATAAAAAATATTGATGCAACTTCTCCTAGAAGAATTCAGCAGAAAACAAAAATAACCTAGCTGAACTCCCACTCCCCTTTCCAAACATATCATGAAGTCTAGGAAGGCCAGCTTCTCATCCTATATAATTCTAAGAATTCCCATAGGGAAATTTGTGAACCTCCCTCGCAGAAGTTCTCATAGATCTATATAGGATGAGAATCTGGTTTATAAACAACAAACACAAGATTCTTTAAGATATGATCTTTGCCCTTACTTAAGCTCCAGATGTTAACTTGGAAATGATGATCTTGCGGCTTCAATACGCTGTTTACTGGGTTCCCAAGAATTCAGCCAGCCATTCAGCAACATCAGAATACCCTTATGTCCCTATGGCCATAAAGGGGCATAGGATATTTGCAAATTTGCCCCAATCTTTTTCTTTTTAATCCATTTTTCAGTAGGGTGGGAGCTTGGTTACATAAATCAAATTTCAGACAGAAGGGTAATGTGATTATGTTTGCATATGTAGTTTATTAAATTGCAAAAAATGTCATAGGCTTATTGTAAAACAATTAGAGAAGCATATAAAGTAAAATTTTAAAGTCCTCAAGAAATCTAATAGACTTTGTGAATTGATATAATTCATATATTTAACTTCTCATAGCAAAGAGAAAAAATGAGGTCAGATTATCAGGTGACAACTAAATAGTTTTGAAATCTTTATCCACTGTAGCGTTTTCTCCAAGGAAAAGAGAGTGGGAGTTCTTAGTGTGCTTCAACTCATAAGGTAGAGTTACTGTGATGCAAATACGGGAACAGGAATCAAGGTCAAGGTCATGGAAGAGCAGACACAGGTTTTGTCACACTGGAGGTCAGAACACTGGAGGTCAAGGAGAACAAGGCAGAAGATTGCAAGTCAGGTCAGTCACAAAGAGGGAAAAACCTGGAGGACCAGAACTGCTGCCAGTGAAACCATAACAATGCGTCCTCCTTTTCTACCTGTTCTTGACTTTCAGGTTAATCAATTCATGAGCATTATAGCCTAGGAGCCAGAACAGATGATCTTTGCAAAATGTCATGGCTACACTAATTGAGTACTTACTGTGTGCCAGATCCTTTTCTAAGGGTTGTATGTGTGCATTTCATTTTATCCTGATAAGATTACAGCAACCCAATGAGACAGGACTACTTTTACAGATAGCAAAACTGAGGCTTATAAAGATCAAGTAATTTGCTCTATCATATAACTAATAAATCTGTATGAAGTGAACTTTTAGTCCTTGAATGTTTCTATAGACACACAAACCAGTGTCACTATGGACACTTTATTGATGGAAGGGCGAGGGCAGGAAGCTATTCCAAAATGGACAAATCAAGTCAGTCAGTCTAATAAATGGCATGGTTGAGATTTTGGATATGAAATTATCAACCCAGCCAATGCAGTGAAGATTAGCCATCAATCTTCTGAATGTAAACACAACCTCAATGAATTCCAGTTCTTTCCAATGCCATATACCTTTCTAAGCTTTATAATGAGCTCTGGTGATCTCCAATATGGATTGTCTATCTGGGGAGAGGTGGAAGCTGATATTGTTGACAGGCAAAGAGAAATAAATATTTTACCAACCCACAAAACCATCTCTTATAGGTCCATTTGCTCATATGCGCATGAATTTTTACCCTGATCCTCTGTTTCCTTTCCAGCACCCTGGAGTGTCTGTTCAAAGTTGGGCCCACAGCATGGTCCGCCTTGTTGTTCACACATACTTTACAGTATCTGTATGCTTTCCATCTGGGTACTTTGGTTGGAGGCAGCATTGAAAACTAGAGGAGATTTTTGGTACTTTTGCAATCTCCTTTCTTCCAGTCTCTCCTAGAATTCTAACCACTGAAAGCCCACCCAGGATCAGACCTCATTGTATTCATTGCTGTAGATCTGAGCGGCACAGAAGCAATCTGGTGAGCTAATTACAGTCAATTTGGAAGATAAGTTTGGTTAACTTAGTGAATCCCAAATGGGCATGTTGATAGTTGAGGTCATTTCTGAGTGAGAGAGTCTTTTCAATACTTATAACTTCTAACCTCTACCCTATATGTCATTAAAACAAGACTTAACAAGGTCCAAAAGGTTGCTAGCGCTGCATTTGATTGTGAACTTTAGAAGAGCCTTTCTGCTTTTGTGATTTTCCCATACATACAGTAAGCAAAACACACACATATATTTTAGGACTTCACATAGAAGACATCATATTCAAAGTTGAACCTCTAAAATCAAGTCCCAAACAGTAGTCTTAACCTTCTTCAAGAATCTGATGAGTAGTACACACACACACACACACACACACACACACACACACACACACACACACAATGGATTAAGACCCATGATGTAAGCAGCTGTAAAGCAAAGAAATGGAAACTATGCCCTGAACCAGTCTTTAAATAACAACCTCATCCTTCCTGGCTTCAGTTTCCTCATCACTAAAATTATGTGATTTCAATTTCCTAATCTCAAATGTCCCTTCAGCTCTAGGACTTGTTGACTATTATTTTTCTTATGCCCATGAAAAGCTAGTTTTTATTACACTCCTTCAGTGGCGATGACGCAGTATCGCAAGACAAACTTAAATTAACAGAAGACCAAATTATAAGCTTTTGGTGTATTTCTCCAAGTAGATTCAGAATATTATCTTTATGGTAGCCAAGTGTCAAGAATAAACTAAGAAAACAAGCAAAACTTACAATTTTTTAAGTGGGAGGCGTGTATCCCTAGAACCAGCCTAAATAAGAAAATTATTTATGTTATTTGCATTAATTTCTTCAGATGGAAGGTATTTTTCAAATCTTTATTTTTGCTACAGATGGGACTGGAGACTATTTTCTTTTGGTATGAAATACAAAATGAGAGGACCAAAATATGTCCAGGATTCTTGATGACTTACCTATTAAATGATGAGTACTAGACAGTGTCATGGGGAAACTTTATCACCGTCTACTAGAGGAATAGGAAACAGAATGGATGAGATCTGTTTAGATTAGTTGTTTGAAGTGTATCTGAATTGTGAGAGTTGGCGACACGTGAAAGAGTCTGATCTGCTAACCCAAACCACTGAAGCACAGAAAGGAGATATCGGAAAGAGGAAGGAAGGGGCCCTTAAACTTGAAAGGAAAATATGACCTACCCTCCACCTCCTTTGACCTCAGTGATGCATAATAGTTTGTGCAAGGCTACAAATAAAGCAGTGTTTGGCCAGCTACTTGGAGGAAGACCATACATAGGAAGCAGGACTGGTGTAAAATCAAGTTGATGTAAGATCAGGTCAGTGTAAGATCAAGTAGCTGAGAAGTCCCTAAAAGTAGACTCATCTTTATGAGGGAAGGGAATACACTGCCTGCTGTTTTCACTGTGCCAAAAGCAATGTTGGCACACAGATGCTTCATTAATAGTTGTAGAATGAATGAATGAATGAATGAATGGTCAGGTAATGTTGGGAATGGAGTTCCAGTTTGCATATGGGTGGATGGAAGAAAAATAGCCAGCAAAAGCTATTAACAGAAGTGAGGCATAAGAAAAGATCAAGAAAAGGAAAAGACATTTACTGCCAGAACAGAAGGATTTTAGAGCAGGGTATCTGGGAGCATTTGAATAGGAACCAGGAGGCCTTTGTTTGCAACCTTCTCCTTGATGCATTATGCGATCTGAGGCCGAGAATCTGACATTTTCTCCCACTTTTACAGCGACAGTAAAGATTCCTCAAACACAGTAGTGAGTAAATACTTCTTATTTGGGGCTGAATATCATCAACAGATCTGTGTCCAAAACATAAGCTTTAAATATTTCTAGTTTCTCTTCACAGTCAGTGCTGCGGAAGAGCATTTACTCATTCAACAAATAGCATCCACTATTTGACAGGTACTATCCCAACCAGGGGTAAATTCTCATTATGCTGAATAGTTCAGTAACATATACAGAGAGCAATTGGGAAGCTACAAAATATTAGGGATCACTGTATTTTCATTATTGCTAAGTGTCTTGAAAGAGTGGTTTACACACCCCCTCACCCCTCATTCATTTCTCTTCCCTAAGTCACCTGATCTCAAGACCCTTTGTCCAAGGAAACTACCCTCCTCTAAGGTCATCCATGAGGTCTCATCCTTTGCACATTGTTCAAGTCTTTATTTTTCGAACTGCTGTTGAAACATTTGATATTATTGATCATTCTTTGTTAAAACTCCCACCTTCCCTGGTTTTCTTATTAATGATGTAGCATGTTCTAAATATTTATAAACTTTGCTTGGAACCACAGGGATATAAGTGCAAATCTCATCTTTGTCATCGTATAAATCTGAGCAAATGAATTAACCCAGGTTAATATCTTCATCTGTATAATTGAGGTGCTTACCGCTTCATTCAACACCCCCTTATGTTGTTATTGTGAAGATTATATGAAGGTAAAGCGTGGTGCCTAACACATAGTAAAATAGGATCAATGTAAGGGTTCTATTTGGGCACCTCTTCCCACGATCTGGACTGCCACTCTTACTTCATGTCTTCCTCATCTCCTCCCTGAATTATTTCAGTGGCCTTCTCACCAGTCCCCTGCCTTCAGTCTCTCACAGCTCCATTCTATTCCTCGCCCGTGGCCTTTCTGAAATGCAAATCTGATCATACCACGCTCCTTCTTAAAATTCATCAGTGGAACCCAGTGACCTGTAGAATAAACAAAGTCCAGACTCCCAAGCATGATATGATGCAGACCCTTCTCTCCAGCCTCATTAACCACAACAGCCTCCCATACCCTTCACTTTGGCCATGAACTACCTGTAGTTCCCAGAGTGCTCTGTGTGTGCATTTACCTTCATGCTTTTGCACATGACTCTTGCTCTACATGAAAGCCTTTTCCTTTCCCCTCCTTTTCTGACTGGATAACTTCTGTGTGTTCTGTAAGACTCAGCTCATCATTACAACTTTTAGTTTTTTCCCTAGAATAGAGAGAGTTAGCTCTACCTCTAAAGCACTGCAATATTATAGAATGCATACATTATGGTTTAACCATTAATCTTACTTTCTAATTAGGTATGCACTCCATGAAGAACTGTTCTTTTCAAAGGACCTGGCACCTCGTAGCTGAATACATGTTTGTTGACCTAATTACATAAACAATGAGTTCCAATGTTTTGGCAAGGACAGAAATGAAAAAATGTATATATAGCATGCCCCAGCCAGTGTGGCTCAGTTGTTTGGGAGTCATCCTGTGCACGAAGGGATAGCTGGTTTGATTCCTGGTAGGAGCACATGCCCAGGTTACAGACTTGATCCCTGGTGGGGGGGGCCTGTGGGAGGCAGCCAATTAATGTTTTGCCCTCAGATCAATGTTTCTCTCTCTCCCTCTCCCTTTTTCTCTCTCTAAAAATCAATTTAAAATCTTTTTTAAAAATGAAAAAACACACACACACACACACATAGATTGGAGTTTGAGCCAGTATGAATGTACAAGTCGATCAACCAGGAGTAAGTGGGCAGATTTGCAAAATCAGTGACAAAGGCAGTGTGAAATAGAATCAGAATCTGCCTAACAATAAACATGTTTACAACATGTGTTTTTCTTATGGTCCAGTGAGGAAATAAATTCTACTTTTTCAAAAGCAAAGGAATGTATAGGAGTATAAAGTAAGTTTTCGAACTAGGAGCAATGATCAAATGCTCCTGCATAAATTATTTGAAGTTCACAGAGCGGAGACCACAAGGATTGCCTTAGGGTTGACCAGTAGATTGTGCATTGACCAACTCCTGTGGAATTCATCGACTGAGATGAGAAGTATTACAGGAAATGGCCTTGTCTTTTCAAATCATGAGAATTTAGCCTCCTTTGAGAAGAGAGTCTGAGCCTAGCCATATAACAGCTCTAATAGAAGAATGATGTTGAAATCATGTGTTTCTACGTGTTTTTCCATGGCTTTTAACTCTTTTCTAAAGATTCCCTTGAACAAACTCAATACACTAATTAGAGCTAGTGATATTGTGTTGTTAAATGTCTCAAACTATTACATTTCAGCATTGTCCACTGAATTTATTTCTTAGACCACATCATATTTTCGTGGAGACTCACTTATTTTGTGATTTCCTGGATCTAAAATTATGATTCAGCCTCAATTATCAGAGCACTTTTCTTGTTTAAACTTAGTAACAAATGTCAAGAGAGTACAACTGGCAATTCTGTAAATTTAAGTTTTCGGGGCTTTTATACTAATATGGTCCAAGCATAAGCTTTATTTTCTGAAGTTGCAATGTAAAAATAGTAAAGTTAGAACAGACAGAATAATTATAGGGTAAAATAATTAACTGTGATATTAAATGATGATCAAAACTTCAAGTTCTCCAAATTAATTTCTTTGAATAGTGAAACTATAAATATTTTAAATGACTTTTAAAATGTGATCTCACTTATGTGTGGAATCTAAAAAAAAAACAAAACAAAAACAAGCTTGTAGGTACAAAGAACAGATTGATGGTTATCAGAGTGGAGATCGGTGGTGGGGGGGGCGGTTAAATGGGTGAAGGTGATCAAAGTTACAAACTTTCAATTATAAGACAAAGAAGTTCTGGTGATATAATGTACAACATGGTAACTACAGTTAGCAATACTGTGTTGTATATTTGAAAGTGGCTAAGAGAGTAAAACTTACAAGTTCTCATCACAAAAAGAAAAATTTATAACTACAAAATGATGGATAAACACCCACTGAGTGTGCTAATCATTTCACTATATACATCACATCATTATGTTGTGTATTTAAAACTAATACAGTATTACATAGCAATTATATCAATAAAACTGGAAAAAATATTTTTTAAAGTCTATGGATTTGCACTCCTTTATTAAACTTGGCATAGAAAGTTTCCTGTATTCTCCACAGTGTTATGCAAATTGCCATCATATAGACCAAAGGTTAGCAATCTGAAGCCCATGGGCCAAATCCTGATTTTGTAAACAAATTTTTATTGAAACTCAGACACACTTATTCATTTATGTATTGTCTATGACTGCTTTCATGCTACAGTGTCAAATGGAGTGAGTAATTGCAACGGAGTGTATATATGTGACCTTTACAGAAAAAAAAATTGCTGACCTCTGATATGACAGTGGATATTGAGACAAATAAGTAAAGCCTAATCTTTAGAGCTGCTGAGCTGACAGACTTAAGGATAATTTCTCTTAAGAATGAAAAATAAAAGGATTTAAAAAAACAAAAATAGCTGTCAGCTATAAAAAATGAATTTCAGCTTCACCATTTATTTTTTCAACTAAGTTTAATGTAACATGCATTGTATGTGCATAGTAAGTGAGTTATTTGGCTCTATAACTTTAATTCTTTGAAAACCATATGTGACATTCATTTTCAGGTATAATGGAGATAGCCTGCAATCTAGAACAGATTCTTATAAGAAAGTGGAGAAGATGATAAAAAAAAAATCACTAAGTCAGAGGTTCTAATGACTCACAACATCTTTCTGGGCTCTATTTAAATCATTTGAAACTGAAATTAATGATTCATATATGTGATTGCTCTTGCAAAAGTAAGAAAGGAATCGTGACTCATCTAATATTAGTACAGAAGCTTTGTTCTGTGGCACAGGGTGGAGAGATGCATTTCTAATGCCTTGAGATGTGTATTTTTTGCACATGTTCTTTTCCCTGATTTTGGATTCCAAATGGAAAATAAAGCTAGTGAAATTAACTTCCTAATCACATTATTGTGAGCATGTTCACAAACAATACCTGAACATGAGCATCCCTCTGATTGCACATTCAGCCAGTGACTAAATGACATTGCGGGTAGACTTTTATTTGTTCTAATCCACGTGATATGTGTAAGAAATTTTACATAGCAGATGATTTCCTGAACAATTGGAAAATTTAGTATAAAGTAACACTTGGAAATTGAATCATATTTTCTTACTTATTTAAATTGTGTTTTCAGAAATGGGTCTCCACTAAGGCTTTTTTTCTCAACACATTATTTAAAAAAAACAACAACATACATACCCACAACAAAAACAAATCACACTTTCAAAGAAAAACACAGTTTACAAGTAAGCCTACTCAAACACTTTCTGGAACAAGGAGAGTTATAAAAAATAAAATAATAAGCCAAAAACTATTTCCAAATTACAAAAAATACATTATGGGAGCACAAAATTGAAAATACAGTATTATGCAGTATCTTAAATTGTTGAAAGGGAGAAGTTTCATCTCACTGCATGATGTTTACAGATTAAACAAAAAGAGAAAAGAAATGGAAACAAAAAGCTTTCACGTCTAATTGAACAATTCTTCTCCCCATAAAGTCACCGTGATTAATTTTTAAAGATATATTCCGGCCACTTTCCAGACATCTTTAGCTGAGGTTCTGAAGGAATAGCTTAATCACATTTAACAATTGCATTTATGTAATATGTGTGCTATCTCTTTAATAACTTGCCTTTTATTTTATTTTTTTCTCCCCCTCTTTCATCAGTACACTGCTGGGGATAAAAGTGGGAGACTGAAGTAAAAGCAAGTAACAAAAAATCCAGCAAAACAGTAGAGAGGACAGGAGAGCCAAAGTTTATAGCAATAATGTTGTCCTTAGACGGAGACATTTTTATGCCATAAGTTAACTCAGTCTGCAAGTCACAGCACCAATGTCATTCATGCTTTGCCCACAAAAACATAGTAAACACTAATACTCAAGTCAGAGTACTTTAATAATGACTGCCAAAGCAGGTACCTGGCTGTCCTTTTTAGCCCCAATAATTAGTTTCCTCCATGAGGTCAGCAATTGTTGCAGGTAGGCACCATGAGGGCTAGATCTATGTCTATTCTATTTGCATTTTGCTCTAAGCACTTACTAAATATTTGTTGACCTACTGAAGGACCTAGAGTTGGCCATCAATTCTAACTCCTGCTGTTCCCCCTCCATTTTCCTCTTAGGATGATTTCACCTATTTTCTTAATATTCTCATGCCCTCCTCTTCTGAACTAGTGTTAATTCTCTCCTGACACATCAGTCATATATAGATAGCACAGACATCTCTCTTTTTCTTGCCCTCTCAATCACAAAGGAACTTAAGAGAGTGAAGCCATAGAAAAAGGAGTCACAAACCAAACTAAAACAGCAATGAAAACAATACCTTTCCAGCCCTAGCCAGTGGGGCTCAGTGGATAGAGTGAAGGATCCCAGCTTCGATTCCAGTCAAGGGCATGTACCTCAGTTGCAAGCTCCTCCCCGCTGGTCCCGGGCCCTAGTCAGGGCTCATGCAAGGCTGGCAGATCCCACATGCACCTAGAGCTCAATAAGAACTTTGATGTTGAGGATTATGATAGTTCAAGGGAGCAGGAAATTGAAAGAATCAAAAGAGGAAATGGGGCCTGATCTATGTCTCCCAGATTTGTATCTGTAGTCCACACCAAAGCAATTATTTTTACCCACATCTGTGAGATTTGAACGTAAATCACTAGATACGCATCATTTAGTTATCCTAACAACTTCAAGAGGGCTACACTAAAATCATCTCAGGTAGCTGTTTTCTCTGTGCTTACAGATCCCCAGCGAAGGAACATTTCCAATTTCCCAGGTGCCAGGAAGTTCTTCCTAAGCCTAACTATAATTCTTCTGTAATAGAAGCCCTGACACCACCCAGCTGACTGAAACAGCTCCTTATCTTCATCTGGATAATATTTCTTTGCCTATTTGAAGGTTGTTATTGCAGCTTCTCTCTACTCCGGCATTCTTTTCCCTGGGCCCACTAATCCTAGACCCTGAGCTTTGCCTATTTTGTGACCCTTACAACGCTTTTATGTCTGTCTTCCGGATAATCCACAAATATCCCATGTTTCACTAAATGACCTAAGAAAAAACTAGGTGGAATTTGGGCAATGCTGAGTCAAGCATCTGAGTTACCTGATGGTTTCTCTCTGCTACAGTTACGTGTGCACCTTGTGTTACGAAGCTTGTTTTCCGCTGTAGCACCACTTTGGTACTTCCTGGTATGTTCAGGATCCATCCATTACGATCTTCAGACCTTTTCCATTAAATTTGAGTCATGTTTTCCCCTTTCTCTAATTCAAGTTTATGTCTCCTCTTCTGGGTAAATTACTCTGCCATTTTGAATGTCACTTGGCCCATGACTTAACAGTTTAGAAATAGTTTTAAATTCCTGCCTCTCTTTTTAGGAAATTTTTTTTCAGAATAAATTGTCCCCAAAGAAACAAAACATATCAGAGATAGCAGAGGTCTGAATTATAGAAGAGGTTAGCCTAACCCCTTTCTATACTTTATTATACAAATGATAAAACTAAGAATCATTAAACAGTTTGTCCCAGATCATAAAGATTCCCAGGAGCAGAGGCAGGACTGGAACCACAGTCACTGATTCTGTCGCATGCTCTTTCTACAACACAGTAAACAAAGCTTTCACCCATTTCTTATGTTATACTACCAAAGTTGACAAGGTAGGATTGTCAAATGAGAAAGGTATGGAAATTTTTAATTTGAAGGAATTTAATAAAAAACTGCTTTTATTATAAACTATACAATCTTATCATTGAATAATATAAACTAGACTCTCATCCTTTATTTTACTGAAAAAAATGTGTATTTTGGTTAACGGAAAAAATGTACAAGAACTCTTCAATTAAAATAGGTTCTCTCCACTGAACTTTTATTTTTAAACTTCTTATGTTATAAATGTTTACATTTATGCAAATATAGAAAGCACCGAATAAGGAATCCAGATTCAGCAATTATCAATACACTAGAGGCCCAGTGCACAACATTTGTGCACTTGCGAGGGGGTGGAGGGCAGGGTTGCTCAGCCTAGCCTGCACCCTTGCACAGTCTGGAAGCCCTCGGGGATGTCCAACTGATGGCTTAGGCCCACTCCCCAGAGGGGAGCGGGCAGTTGGACATCCTTAGCACTACCACAGAGGCAAGAGAGGCTCCTGCCACTGCCGCTTGCTATGCTTGCCAGCCATGAGCCTGGCTTCTGGCTGAGAGGCGCTCACCCTATGGGAGTGCACTGACCACTAGGGGCATCTCCTGTGATGAGTGTCTGCCCCCTGGTGGTCAGTGCATGTCATAGCAACTGGTCATTCTGCCGTTTGATCAATTTGCATATTAGCCTTTTATATAGGAGGATGGTCAACCTGTTTTATCTATACTGCCCATGTGCCCTACAATTATTTTATGAAATTAATAATTGTATAATGTCCTGTATAATAATTTATGATGCTCTGAAGCATCATATCATTTTATCTGTAAATATATTT
Organism: Myotis davidii; assembly: GCF_000327345.1. Taxonomy (NCBI): domain Eukaryota; kingdom Metazoa; phylum Chordata; class Mammalia; order Chiroptera; family Vespertilionidae; genus Myotis; species Myotis davidii. Next base: position 1,644,312 of record NW_006285240.1, on the reverse strand, counting down.
TAGTATGTATTTCTAAAAGATAAGAGTGCTTTGCTTAAACTATAACCACAGTAGTTATCACACTAACAAATATTAACAGTAATTTCTAAAAATAAAGTGTCCAGTCATATGATTGCTTAATATCATCAAATAGCTAGCCAGTGTCCATATTTCCATAATTTTTGCTTCATGTATTTTTGGACTCTACTGTTAGATGCACACATGTTTATTATTAAGCTAGAGGCCCGATACACGAAAATTCCTTCCCCGGGCTGCTGACACTGGCTTCCCTCCTCCAGTCGCTGACAAGCACCCGGGGCCGGGCCAGCTTCCCTCGGGCCACCTGCAGGCTCTCAGGAGCCAGGCTGGCTCCCCTCTGGCCCCGGCTTGGTCAGGAAGGACATCTGGAACGACGTCCAGAAGACATCCGGTCTAATTAGCATATTACCCTTTTATTATTATAGATGTTCTTGGTGAATTGACCCTTTTAATTGACCCATTGTTATAAAGTGTCCTTCTTTATCTCAATAACAGTTGTCTTAATGCCTATTTTGTGTGATACAAGTATAACCACTCCAAATCTAGTTTGGTTTCTGTTTTAATAGTATATCTTTTTCTGTCTTTTTACTTTCTATCTATTTGTGTCTTTAAATCTAAAGTGTGTCTCCTATAGACAGCATCCAGTTGGATCAGGTCTTTATCCATTCTTCCAATCTCAGCCTTTAAATTGGAATATGTAAGCCATTTACATTTAATGTAATTTCTGAAGGAGAAGGAATTACATTTGCAATTTTGCTATTTATTTTCTATGTCTTATGTCTTTTTTGTTCCTCTATTTTTCCACCAATGCCTTCTTTTAATTAAGTAGATACTTTCTAGTGTTCCATTTTAATTTCCTTATTTCTATTACTATATTTTAAAAAACTATTTTCTTAGTGATTTTTCTGTTAACGCCTTAATTTATAGTGATCTGGTTTGCATTAATACCAACTTAATTTCAATAGTATACAAAACTTTGCTCCTATATAGCCCTGGCTGGTGTGGCTCAGTTGGTTGGAGCATCACCCCATACATGGAGAGGTGTTGGGTTGGGTTCGATTCCCTATTGGGGCATATATGCAAGTTGTGGGTTGGTCCCCAGTTGCAGCATGTGTGAGAGACAGCCAATCAATGTTTCTCTTTCACACAAAAAACATGTCCTTGGGTGAGGATTAAAAAAGTTTTTTTAATTGCATCTTAAACATTTGTGCATATCAACACAGATTTATAACTATTACATTATAAAGTTCTCTTTTAAATCACATAAAGAGTTACAAACAAAAAATAGTGTATGTTTACTGTCTTTTGTATTTACCTGTGTAGTTATCTTTACCAGTGTACTTTATTTCTTTATGTGGATTCAGGTTACTGTTTAGTGACTTTTTATTTTAGCCTGAAGAGCTTCCTTTACTATTTCTCATAGAACAGGTCTTCCAGCAAGGAATTCTCTTGTATTTGTTTATCTGAAAATGTTAAAATTTCTCCTTTATTTTTTGAAGGATGGTTTGATGGATGTAGAATTCCTGACGAACTTTTCTTTCAACATTTTGAATATGTCATTGCTATTGTATTCTTATCTCCATGGTTTCTGATGCAAAATCAACTGCTAATCTTATTGGGGAGACTTTTTCATTCTCTCTTGCTTCTTTAAGAGTCTCTGTCTTTCATCAATTTGATTATGATATGACTATGTGTGAAATGTTTTGGGTTTTTTTTTTTTAAATCAAATTTGGAATGCTTTGACGGTATTTCTTCACATAATCTTTCTGTTCCTTTCTTGCCTATTCTTCTGTGATTCCCATTATGCATGTGTTGGTACACTTGATGGTGTTCCTCAAGTTTCTGGGGCTCTGTTTATTTTTTCTTCTTTTTCTTTCCCTTCCTGAAACCTGGTAATATCAGTCGATCTATCTTAAAGTTTGCTGATTCTTTCTTCTGCCTGTTGAAATATTCTGTTGAGCCCCTTAGAGAAATTTCCACTTCTTTTATTTTACTTCTTCAGAATTTCCATCTGGCTCTATTTTTTAGTTTCTATCTCTTTAATGATTTTCTCTATTTGGTGAGAAATCATTCTCACACTTTCCTTTAGTTCTTAAGAAATTTTCTTTAGTTCTTTGAACACAGTTGAAATTGCTGACTTAAATATTTGTCTAGTAAGTATAATGTCTGGGCTTCCTCAGGGCCAAATTCTATTGGTTGTTTTGGTCCTGTGTGGGGGTCATATTTTTATTTCTTTGCATCTCTATTAGTTTTTACTGAACACTTACATTTTAAATAATATAATGTGGCAACTCTTGAAAGTAGTCTTCTTTTCCTCTCCAGAATTTGCTATTTATTATTGGTTGTTTGATTTATCTGAGCTAATTCTTTAATGTCTGACTTCTTTGTCATGGGGTCTCTGGGGTCTCTGCTGGCTAGCTTAGTGTTCAGCTTAAAATTAGACAAAAAAAATGTCATTAACTGCCTGGAGCCAATAAGTCCTCCATTTTTTGCCAAGGGACTCTTTTGGGTCATATATTCAATACTCTAGCAGGCAGTGTGTAACTCTGCCTTAGCTTTTACTTCCTGCTTGCACAGAGCCTCATGGTTAGGCAGAAGTAAGAGTTTAGATACTATTCGTGTTTTTCTTGATCACAGCGCTGGTTATGCTCACATCTCCATACATTTACTTAGACTTCTAAATTCCAGTGATATGTCCATGCTTTTCAAATATCCCTATGAACATCTCTCTTTTTTTAGATTTTCCTTTTAAGCTTTGGTAAGCTGTGTTTTTGTGGTTGTTTTTTTGCCCCAATTGCCTCTGGCAAGTATGATATGAAACAATTGCCCCTGATGTTTTTTTCTACAAATAAAGAAATTTTTTTCATTGAGAAAAAGGCTGTTCATAGTGGATGAGTTCTGTCAAGACAATGTTATGAGTGGGTTATTCCAGAGAATCACCAGATAGGTCAGATAATGACAGTTCTCTGGGAATGGGGCTCAGAAGAAGCTCTAATCCTGTTCTGACCCTCTGGTGGCTGCCAGGCTGCTGGTTTTTACCATGATTTCAGGCTCTTGGTTTTCAAGATTATTGTAGAGCTGGGGAGGGAGGTGATGGGAATTGAGCCAGGTACAATCCCACAAATCTCACTGTTTTTACTGACTTTCAGCTATTTTTCTTGAGTGAAAGCTCTCCCAATTGCTGCAGTCCTTTGGTTAATTTCCAGAGCTCTGAAAAGGTTCATTCTGACATTTTTTTTTTCTGCCAGTATTTTCATTGTTTTTATGGAGGAGGTTTTCAGAGTTCCTTACTCTGCTATTTTTTACTATCACTCCAGTGTTGTATTTTAATAAATAGTTTTTAATAATAACCAATTCTGTCCTGAAATGAAATTCATGGATAATATGACCTGCCAATACACATAATTTCAATATAATTACCTAACTGTAATATAATGAATAAGGAAATAATATATTAATAATAGTTTAAAATACTTGAGTACAACTATATTAGAAGACAAGATGAAAGATTCAGATACATCTATTTGTAGAATCACATTGAATTGGACATTACAAATAGAAAGAAATTATTATAGTTATGTTTTTGGAGTACTCAAATACCATGTGTAGCCATTAATATTATAGTTTTTAAAAATGCTGAACAATTCGTGGTAAAGTTCCAAGCAAAACAAAGTACAATCTTCTCTCAATTTACATTGGACTTGCATTTCTGGAAAATTCAGTGTATATTAAAACCATGTGAAAAACATTAGTGTTCTTATGTAAAACTGAATTTGGTCCGAGGCTTAGATAATTACTTTCAGGTTTTGGGGTTTAGTTGTTTTTTTTTTTTATCTATATGAATGGCCAGTGGAACATGATAATCTAGCATGCTATGGAACTGCTCCTCACATCTATGGCCACTACCCACTGAATGTCAGTGACAGCACCATAATCATTTAGACCCTGTGAGACACACTGCACCACCCCACAACACACACACACCTAAAAAGTCCCAAAATAACCCCTAGAGGGCAGTGCCACTCCTTTGAGAACCACTGCATTAGATGAGCTTACAGGTTTTTGTTGGTGGTATTCTTATTTTTGTTTTAATCTGAGATACACCAAGTTTCAAAGAAAGTTCTCCAATATGAAAAGCAATAAGCTGGTCAAATGCAAGTATGCTGTATTCACAACTCAACTGCTACTGTGCCCCTATTCTACTTTTCAGGATAATTGAAAACTGAAATCACTAAAAAATTTGCAGACACTCTGATGGATTACATGCCCAAACACTTTCTCCCCCCCCGCCCTTGGAATTTTTATTGTAAATGAGAATTTTATTTGGTATAGTTAGATGAAAAAAATATAGAAACTGAATAACTTTGTTTCCTTCTATCTTAAGACCCAAGATCCTCAGAGAAGGGCTTTTTAATTCCATTGACATGTTTCTGTAGTTAGCTGGTCCAATGGTCTAAATTCCTTGAGCAGGATCCCTTTTGTATGTATCCCAGTTTGTGTCCAAAAGACTTTCACTTTGTCTCCTTGTGGAGATGAGTGAAAGTTGTTCTATGAAGAAGTCACTAAATGTCATGGTCCCAACAGTTTCAAGGAACCAACAATGGGATCCTCGCCATTTTATTTATTTTCATTTTTTTCTTTTTGCCTTTGACCCCCTTCACCCATTTCTTCCCCCACCTCCACCCCCTGCCTCTGGCAACCATCAATCTCTTTTCTGTATCTATGACCTTTGTTTGTTTGTTTAGAGTCCACATACAAGAGAATTTGAATGATACAGTGGGGCCTTGACTTACGAGTTTAATTCGTTCCGAGACCGAGCTCGAGCTCGTTAAGGAGCTCGTTAACTCAAATTACTCTGTCAACTCAATGCAAAAATCAGCCGAGAGACAGCTGGTATCTCAAAAAACTCGTTAGTCGGGACACTCATAAGTCAAGGCCCCACTGTATTTGTCTGACATGTCACTTAGCATAGGGCCCTCATGGTTCATCCATGTTGTCACAAAATGCAAGATTTTGTTCTTTTTATGACTAAATAACATCCCATTGTGTGTATATACACAATATCTTTATCAATTCATCCATCGGTGGACACTTAGATTGTTTCCATATCTTGGCTATTATAAATGATGCTTTCATGAACATAGGAATGCATATGTCTTTTTTTGAGTTAGTGTTTTCACTTTTTTCAGATAAATACTCAGAAGTAGATATTATGGTAGTTTTCTTTTTAATTTTTTGAGGAACTTCCATACTGTTTTCCATAATGGTTGTACTAATTTACTATTCCTACCAATAGTGCACAGGATTCTCTTTTCAACACATCCTTACCAACATTTGTTATTTCTTATCTTTTTTATAATAATCATTCTAACAAGTATGGGGTGATATCTTAAGGAGGTTTTGATTTGCATTTCTTGATGCTTAATGATGGGGTACATCTTTTTATGTACCTGTCGGCCATCTGTATGTCTTCTTTGGGAAAATGTCTATTTAGATCTTATGCCCATTTTTTAAATGAATTTTTTTCTTTTGCTTTTGAGTTGTATGAGCTATTTATGTAGTTTGGATATTAGCCCCTTATCAGACATATGACTTGCAAATATTTTCTCCCATTCAGCAAGTCTTCTCATTTGGTTGATGATCTCCTTTGCTGTGCAGAAGCTTTTTAGTATAATGCAATTCTACTTATTTATTTTTGCTTGTGTTGCTTGTGCTTTTGGTGTCAGATTCAAATTATCACCCAGACCCGTGCCTATATTGTGTTCTAGGGTTGAACACTGGGATCCTTGCCGTTTTGATGGACGTGTGGTTTTATCAGTTGTGATGAGGAATCTAATGACCAAAGTTCTATGAAGTGAATCTTCACTGATTCTCAATAAACTACAACCAAATTCTTCTTCCCTCTGTGTTCATGACTGTTTATGAATATTGTTGCAGATGCTGTGATAGCTATAACCTTCTTTTGACCATCTGAAAATAATACCTAATTAGTCAGCTTCCATGTTGCCAGGTAATATGAAATCCTGTGGCTCCTGGCCTTCATTCTGATGGATTTAGAATTACATGCAATTATACGGTGGCCCTCCCTCTGCAGCACCTGTAAGCTGTACGCCTGAATCTGAAAGCAGATTTTCAAAAGCATGTATTTCTCGCCATCTCCCAATAGCTAGAGGACTCTTCTTCTAGTATATAGACATTTTTATTTCGAGTTTGCTCCTTTCATGTCCATCACACAGAATGATGCATTCTTCCAGGTAAGACTTTAGTTTTAAAAATGTCTGAATTGGATTCCACCAGAGGGCACTATGGTAAACTTCATTTTCAATGGGACCCATAACAGGTCAGCAAAGACATCCCAAAACTAGAATGTTGAAACAAATGTAATTAAAGCAGCAATACCTTGACCAAAATATGGATTCTGCTGTGATTTTAAAATCTCTGTAGAATGAATCATTTTGCTAAGGGTATGTTTACCACTCACAGACACAAATGTGGCAATCAAAATAGATACAAGCTTTATTGTGGCCAATGTGTGAGCTCCCCAGTCTGTCAAGAAAACAGCACAAGTCTGTTTGGGGGGAGGGGGGAGGGAGTCATCTACTTTAATGACTCTAAAAAAGAATGAATGCCTTTCTGCATATGAATCCCAGGAGGCAAACCAATATTACACTTTCCCACATGCTATAAAATCTTTTCTTTAGTTAAGCTCCAATTTCAGGGTCATTTCGATTGTTTACTGCTAATAGATCTTAGGATTGACTTTAGTCCATTACCTGAGTCCCAGCTCAAACAGGATTCCATTCCCTTATTCAGAAATCTTGGTATTGAGATCCCGCAGAATTTCCCAAGTGATGGCAGCTATGTCAGAACTCCCAATCCAATAGGAATTGACAGATAACAGGGCACAAACAGGAAACACAATGTACCCACATCCATGGCTTCCTAGTTGCAGAGGTGATTTGTCATCAGGTTATGTTAATATCCATTCATTCAACAAGCAATACCTCCCACATGCTACTATTGTGGGAGCAGGGATTCAGTGCTGAGGGAAATTGACTTGGTCTTTGCCTTAATGGAGCTTGATGACTAGTAGGGGGAAGACATATAAATAGATGATTCACAAGAAATCCAATTCAAACATACATAATTTCAGACTGAGAAATCACAAGCAATTAATAGAAAGGCACTATGAGTGAGAATGAAAGAAAACTCTCACTTAGGCTGTGAAAAAAAAAGCCCTAATTTGTGTAGGTTCCACAAAATAAAAGAGCCAGCCGTGTGATGCTATGGAGACTGGGGACAGCAAAATTGAAGGACCTTTGGCTGGAAACCCTGCAGTGTTTTCATGACTGAAAGGAGGAATGGATGGCTAGAGTGGAGAGCTCTAGGCAGGGTGATGCAGAGTAAACTGGGGTTGATCATAGCAAAGAATTTGAGTTTTACTCTGAGAGTACATTTTAAGCAGGGAGCTGACATGGTCTGGAGAATAGTTTTGAAGGGGAAAAAGAGTTAGAGAAGATGGAGTGCAAGAAGTTCGAGAAATCACCTAGGAAGCTGTTCCTGTGACAGAGGAGGAGAGAAAAATGGTGCCTGCAGAGATGGACTGAAGCTGCCTGACTCGGGGTACCTTTTGGAAACGGGATCTACGGGACTTGCTGATAAATTAGATGTGGGCAGAACGTAGAGACAAAGATGACTTTCAGGTTTTTAGCTGAGCAGCTGGATGAGCCGTGATGCTGTTTGCTAAGCCCGAGGAAGAAATGGCTTTCCAGGAGAGGTGGGGGAGGGGGACAATTAGGCGTCCCGCGTCTACATTAGTGCAAGACTGTAACACACCCAGTGAAATATCTCAGAGCTGCCTCGGAACTAGACGCGAGCCTCATTTACACCGGCACTCCATCCCCTTCCAAATACCCACAGAGATGTTCCCTATGTCCATTTTCAAGGTCTGCAGCCACGAAGGGCAGAGAGCCCTTCATCCCCATTTGCATTTCCAACTAAACTACAAGTTGATGTGGCTTCCTATTCTCCTTTGGGCGATCAGAGCCTTTGCTGCTCTCTGTCCCGCAGGCCAACTACAAATCATCATCTCTACAACACCTGTGTGGCATCAAAAGTGTTGGATTTGTGCGCATTTGTTGGATTTTCTATGGCCAGGAAACCTCCCGCTATTATTCTTACTAGCTGAGTGACCTGGGGCATGCTATTTAACTTCTGGGAGCCCTGCGGGTCTTTGTAACGACAGCAGGAAAAAGCACTTTGCAAATTGTAAGCAGGTACATAAATTGGTGTCGTTATTCTTTTCTCATTTTAACCTAAATCATCATTTCTGTCGCAAATAACCTGTCATTCACTTGTCTGTTCTCTTCCCTTTCTTCTCCCCTGCGTCTTCTGCCTCTTGTCCCCTTTCTGCCACATAAATTTGCTTTCCCGAAAAAGGCTGGTTATTTGGAGACATCATCACCAACCAATCAGAGCTCACCATTCCTTCTGGCTGGCGAGCCAATCAGATGTAACCTCCAGGTCTCTTTTCAGTGTTGCTAGGGCTTCAGGTCTACTTCTAAAAGCTGACTTGCTTGCTTTCTGTTAGTTCTCATTTTCTCTCCCTCCCTCTTCCACCCCACCACCCCCATACACTCCTTTCTCTTCCTCATTTGGAGCAATTCCAAATACTTAAGCCTCCCAAAAGTTTGGGTTAGGGATAAGCACGGCTTGACTATGTATTTTTTCCTTGAGAAATAGAGAACAGCTATTCCATGTTCAATATTGTAGCAAGTATTTTAGCAGCTTAACGTCCCTTGGCTACATAAAATTTAATTTTGTTTATGGGAGTGCTTTGGTGTGCAAATCAACACTACTGCAGCTAGTCTCGGCCATAAACTGGCATTGCATTTTGGAATGATATATTAGCTGAACCTCATCGGGCTTCACAAAATATATTTTTAAAAATTTAAAGTCCTTCCAGTTTTTAACTGATAACAGAAGATGATAAATACATTGTGGTCAGCAGGCTCCTGTTTCTTCCATTTTCAGTGTTGGGGTTATTAGAGAAAACGACCCTGGATAGCAGTGATTTGGGGACTAATACCTAATCGCTAAGTGGGTGTCCTCACACTCACTTCCGGCTTATTTGGGGAAGCTAATTAATTTGGGAATAATAGCTAGAGACCCTCTTTTTAGAGGACACACTGATCCATCTTTAAATGCTATGTCGCAGGAATGTTAAGGAGATTCCCTTAACACCAAATAGCTCTGCCTTCCAAAACCCTAAAGACATTTGATAAGGGAAAATAACAAGTGATGCCTTTCTCATAACCCTTTGCTACCTACTTAAACACTGAATCGGCACAAGAATTTGCAGCTTAAAATGACCAGAGAAGTGGCAGAAAGCCAGGGTTCTGTCAGAGACGGCTTAGAAAAGCTTAATGATTAACAGATGGGTCACTGCCTTCAGGCTCTGACCTTTAGAACTAACCAATTTTACCCTTTGGGTTTGGTTCTTCAAATCATTATGTGTCAAAGAAAAAAAGAATACTTCCCACTGGCACAGTACCACCCATCCACAAAGTGAGTCGGAGCTGCCGTGTATTTGGTAAGGAGCTTCTCTGGTCACATGCAGTTGGTCCTAAGCACAGTATTAACAACTATGTCTAATCATATTTTTTTGTTAGAGTTTAGGGAAGGCCCTGAGCACTACTGCATATCCTGCAGGTGAAATGTACAAAATTCGGTTAACATGGTAACGGCTCTAAAAATACCTAGGCTACAGTTTAACCACAGAGCTTCCTCCTTAACGTAAAAGAGCCACCATTCGAGCTGTTTGAAAGTGCAACAAAAGCAATCTCTGTCGGACTTGGTGCAAGTAGCTATTAAATCAGGCCTAGCAGTGACAATCGGCAGCCACTGCGCATCAAAGTAATAATTAAAGTTTTGTGGGCCAGGATAGCAAAGCACTAACCGGCGAAGAAAATTTAAATTGATAAGCCTTTTTTTTTTTTTCCTCTTTTAACCTGTTTTCGGGTGTGGCAGGGGCTCAGAGACAAAGAGTCACCGCACTGTAACCGCAGGGCCCCACCCAAAGGAAAACCTGGGGCGGAGGGGCCCAAGGGGACAATGGGCAGGCTGTCATGGTTTTCCCAGCAGCCTTTGCACCAGGCTCCCACAGAGGGTGCACAGGGGGCAGAATCCCTCACCTGGGGTTTCCCGTCCGTGCCCTTCACTTGGCCTCCATAGAGAGTGTGGAGTGTGTGGAGTCAACCTTTCCTTGAAGCCTTTGCAGTTAGAGTTAGAAACCCATAAGCTCTGAGTCTTGTTGGCTGTACAGGTTAAGAGATTTCTTACTAAATTCGGCCATGCCTAAACTGCCAGATTTGGTAAAAAAAAAAAAAAAATTCCTAATGCACAGTTACAACAGAATTTCAGATAAACAATCAATTATTTAGTATAAGTATGCCCCATGCAATATTTGGGATATACTTAAGCTAAAAAAAAATTTTTTTTTCACTCTTTATCTGCAAATTTAACTGGATGTCCTTTATTTTATCTTCCAACTCTTTCATTTCCTTCCCTCCTTATGGTCTCTGTATCTTCCAAGACCCAATCAGTAAGTTGGGTTTTATTTGTTTATGGTTTTTACTTTGGTTTGTGTTGTTGTTCTTTAGTTTGCTCTGTGTTGTTGGTTTTTTTCATTTTGCACATTTGATTTTATTGATGTACACATTAGTTTTGCAAAATTTAAACTCTGTTTATTTTAAATATAAAAGAAGCAAAGAAAAAGTTTTGTACATTCTGGAATAACAAAATGCATATGATATTACCTGCTAGGAAAGGAGGCGTACATAAGTAGATACACTGAATACTTAGATTTAATTCACCTTTATGAGAATTGTTCTACTATTGTTAGTAGCATCTGTACTTTGCATACCTGCATACGGATTGCACATATATTATTATACAAAATGAAAACCAAGAAATAATTAAATACCAAAATTGGTAAATTTGAAGCTTTTGAAGACTTCCCACTTTAGGAACTAATCTAGGCAGTTTGGACTCAGAAACACAGTATTTGTGAGGATTTTTAGCAGTTTAGAAGTTTAGGAGTAGCCTTTTTTTGTTGTTCAGTATAGCCCTCAATGTGTTAAAAGCTTTCTTTTGTAAAAATGTTTAATTTTTTCGATCACCATTTATCCCTCAATACTCTCTTCCACCTCTGCACCCACCCATCTTCCCCAACCCCCACTTCTGACACACTCCATGCCCCCGCCCCACTCCTGCAGTCACCACACTGTTGTCCTGTCCTAGAGTTCTTTCTCTTTTCTTTTTTGCTCAATCACACTAACCACCCCCCACCACCACCACCACCCTCCCACCCCCCACCAAAGCTGTCTTTGTTTTGCTTCTAAGCTTTGGGTCAATTTAGAAAGGCTACATACAGGCCAGGGAAAATAATGAACTAGCATTGGCCGAGCTCATTCTTATGCCAACCTTTAGGTACTTTTTTTTCTTCTTCTTCTTTCTAATCCTCACATGTTTCCTATAAGGTAGTCTGTTTATAATCCACATTTTATTATGAAGGAGGATACCAAGGACCAGAGAGATTAAGTGATTTGACAAAGGTCACACAGCTAACAAGTAGCAAAGCTGGAAATAAACCAGGTGAATATCACCCAACTGGCTTTGTCAACTACTATAGTACATCTACATTAGATTTAAATGTCATGTTTCATTTTTGCGTGTTTATAATATATTAGTTTCTTTCTCTTAACAAACCTTAACCAAATAGCACAGATTCCATAATAACTAAAAGGCTCTCTTCCCCACTGAATTGGGAACCATTCTCCATCAACTCCTTCTAAATAATAACCTATTTTATTGATCCTTCTGTTATTGGACCCCCACCCTGTTTCTGAATGCTCTCCACTGGAGCTATTCTAAGTGCTTGCTGTATACTAATTAAGTTCATGCTTAAATCTATTATATGGGTGGTACTATAGTTATAATCTCCACTTTACAGATGACGAAGGAAACTGAGGCTTAAAGAAGGTAAGTAACTTCCCCACAGTCACACAGCACAGGCTTTGCAGCTAGGAAGCCCAGATTTAAAACATGGATCATTCAACTAGGAATGTGCAACTGACTATAGAAAAGGCTCTGAAATTCACTTTCTCCACACCATAAACTGAGAAGAGTAGTGCAGTGCCTCTATCACAAGGGAAAAGCTTTGCACATAGTAAGTTCTCAACAAACTTACAAAATGATTTTGAGAATTCTCTTTACTTGGCACCTGTGACAATAAGAGGCATAAGGGAATGTTCTTGGGATTAATGTCATTTTTTCTGTAAAGGGCCAGAGAGTAAATAGAATAGGCTTTGCCGGCCAGCAGGTAAAATCAAGGATATCATGTCAGCATTTATATAACAAGAAAGAAAACAAACTTCCACCTATCTTTATTAACAAAATTGAAAATGTAATCCTATATAATAAAAGGCTAATATGCAAATCGACCGAACAGCAGATCTACCAGTTGCTATGATGCACACTGACCACCAGGACGCAGACACTCAATGCAGGAGCTTCCCCCTGGTAGGGCTGCTCAGTCAGAAGTCAGGCTCATGGCTGGTAAGCGCAGCGGCGGTGGTAGGAGCCTCTCCCACCTCCCCACGGCAATGCTAAGGACCCCTCAGGGGATGTCCGACTGCCAGCTTAGGCGGGGAGCAGACCTAGGCCGGCAGTCAGACATCCCCCAGGGGTCCCAGACTGCAAGAGGGTGCAGGCCAAGCTGAGGGAACCTCCCCCCCACCCCCAAAGTGCACAAATGTCGTGCACTGGGCCTCTAGTAACAATAATAATAGAGTACAATTTTCTATAATATAGGTTGACTGATGAGACGGATGAGTGCTTTCATTGTGGAGGAGGGCTAACATTTCACTTAAGTTGGGTTCAAAGTTAGTATTTCCTATCGTCAGAATTGAATACACATGTCCATCTGTTAATGCTAATTTATAATAAGATTTTACATATTTCATCTTTGAACATGTCTTTTCAGACAGAAAGGTACTGCCAAATCCTAATATCTGTCCTTGAGCATATGCCTTTAATTGAACACATTTATTGCTTAAAAGGCACTTAAAGAATTCTGTTCAATTCTTCCCTGAATACCTGCCTTTTAGCATGTCATTAAATTACTTCCAATTGAAGGGTAGGTGGAAGCTCCTCAGTTGCACAGTGAAATGGATTTTGAAATATGAAAATTTTGTTTGTGCTTGCATCAACGTCTAAAATAAAGCAACCCCCAAAGAATCACTCGGGAGCTGTATTTTGAGCTCAGAAAATATGTCTGATGCACATTTGTTTGGAAATGAAGGCCTTGTTTCTCTTTTTAACTTTTGATAGCACAGGAAATGTATAAAGCTGCTTGATATTATATGTGATTCAAACATTACCTGTCAATGAAATGACTTTACTACAGTGAGAAGTTTCACATTTAAGTGCTGTTTTGCTTTTTAATTGAATATTTTATTCACGAGGAAATATTATCAGTTCCACAACAAGCTCTTATTTCCAAAACTATTCAGTGTTGTTCAATTATTGTAGTGGATGATGGCACATGTCATTCACAAAAATTCAACCATGGCCTTCAAAAAAATAGCAAAATAAAATGTTACCACTGCTTAGCAATTGATTTGCTATGTGGTAGAGAAATAGGATATTTTGGATTCTATTTATGCCAAATACTTACAAAACTGATGACAGTTAAATGAAGCTTACCATTAAAGCTGTTTCAATTACACATGATAGATTTAAATATTGTCACAAACACCTGCTGGTGAATAATATAATGAATATCAATAGGCTTAAAATGCCTTACGTTTTCATAATCTGTGTAAATTTGTACACCCAAGCCTTTTTCTGCTCAAAAACAGACGTTTTTTACCATCATTTGGAGCACATCTTAGAAGATTCCCCTTCAGATTGTACATTAGTATTCTCTCAATTTCTTCAAAAATATCCTCACCTATTATAGTACAATGCAGACTGTTCATAGAGAGGCTAATTTTTCAGTCACTTCAAAGGCAGGATAAATTCTGGGGAAAACCACTTAAAATCATTTGCTTTTTTAAAAATTGATTAATGATGTATCTCCCAGCATTCTGAACCCTTCAAGCAACTGTTCTCACAAAAACAAAACAAAACAAAAAGCCCACAATAGTCTTAAACAAGTTATTTTTTTCTGAACAATTTCTTCAGTTGCTGCAACCAAACACAATTTAATTTACTCACCATTGGCAAACAACTTTCCTTGCTTAGGAAACAAATGAGACACTCAGAAACTTACTTTGTTGCAGCCTCGTTTTCACTTTTTATTTTTATGAAAAAATTCTGCTGTGATGAAATGTTTCATTAAAAAAATGTTATGACCATTACTTTCCTGTGAATTGTGATGAGTGCTGAAATCCCATAATGTCTATGTCTATTGTATTTTTTGAGCATAGCTACAGTGTCATTCCACAATAAACACATGCTTTGCCATGTAAGTGGATAATCAAATCGTCCACATGCCACTGTACATGCTGTTTGAAATCCACTTATCTCTTTTTGTTTTGACATAGTGAATATGCAGTGGTAATTAAAAAAATAATAGTAAAAGGTGTCACAGAACAAAATGGTGCTGAAACACAGTCACAATGTAGTTTTAGTGCACCTAGCAGCACTGCAAGGCAATGAGAGCAACCGATGTGATATGTCATAACCATTCTACTCTGTTTTTGCAGTAGGAAAGCAACTATAGACAATACATAAACAAGTGAGCAGGTTTCCAATAAATCTTCATTTGTGGATCCTGACATTTGAATGTCATATAGCTTTCATATGTCACCAAATATTCTTCTTCTTCTAATTTTGTTCAATCATTTAAAAATTTAAAACCCATTCTCAACTAGAGGGCCATACAGAAATAAGCAGGGGTCAGGTTTTTGGGACATGGGACGTAGTTTACCAACTTCTATTCTAGGTAAGTAAATATTAAAGTTGACATAAGAACTTTGATGAAAATTTTTCTAAAATAAGTGATAGGTGATCTGCATTTTAAAACAGGCTCTATCCGATGTATTTTCTTTGTTTTATCACAGAAATTACTGCAGAATAAAATATTTAGGTCAAGGGCCTTGATGTTGCTCATTGGGAGATGAGCCTTACTCTGCCATTTGTTACTTGTGCGAGGTAGTTAATATACTTAAATGTGCTTCTTCATCCACATTATTGGGTTGGATAATTAAAATTCTTGCTGAGGTCACAAATAAGACAAAAGAGGCTGGTATCATCACTACTACTTAACATATTAGAGACCTGGCTACTCAGAATGTGGTCTGCATCATTTGGCAGCTTGTTAAAATTATAATCAGCACTTTAACAAGGTCTTTAGGCAATCTGCATGCACATTAAAGTTTGAGAAGCAGTGGTATAAGCAGATGCTATGCAATGCAGCCTTGCACAGAAAAGAAATTGAGGTTACACAGTTTAGAAAGAGAGAGGCAATCCAGCCATTGATGACATAATGGTCATCTATAATTCAAAGGCAATCAACTGAAAATCTGTTGTAACTAATAAAGGAGCAAAAAGAGAAAAAAAACCTGAATATAAGAAATACAAAATATATTTTGATACATATAGGTATAAGTACACATACAAACAATTCAATAATTTTATTATGGCAATGACCAATTAGAAAATGTGATATTAAAATAAACTATCCACAAGAGTAGCAAAAAACAGTACACTACCTAGGAATAAACCTAACAAGAATTCTACATGGGTAGATGAAGAGAACTCTAAAAATGTACTGAAGGACCTAAAAGATGATCTGGATAAATAGGGAAAAATACCATATTCATGTACAAAAAGACTCAGAATAGTAAATATGTCAGTTGGCCCCACATTAACCCCTAGAGTGCCGGGAATGCTATTGCGCTCCTCCTGCAGTGTCACTGTTAGATGCTAGTAGTTCACTCTTTATTGACAGATGGCACCTAAGTGCAGATTACTTATGATGCCGAATGTTTGTAGTTCTAAATTCAATTTTTTTTCTACTAGTATTTTATAATACAATCAGCAAACAATATATGTCAAAGATGAAAACAAATGTAGTAAAGGTTTCCTTAAGTTTTTGAATATATAATTTTATTTACTTGCAATGCATAATTTTTTTCCTAAACTGCTGTAAAATCAGCAAAAATGCCTTGGCAATTTTAGAATAGTCCCTAGGATATTGGTTGGCACTCAAAGGGTTAATCTATAAAGTCAAAGCAGTTTTTTCGAGGCACTTGGCAAGTTGACTCTGAAATTCATATGAAAGATTAAATTCAGCAAGAAAGTGGGGATGGGGTAGGGTGGGGTGGGTAGGCCAGATTACTTGCTTTACCAGATTTTAAGATATACCAAAAAACTGTAGAAATCAAAACAAAATGGCATTTTTGTAGAAACAGTCAATTGATCAAGGAGTCAGAAAGAATCCTGAAATAGATATGTGTTTAAGAATTTAGTTGATTTTTAAAAAGCATTTCAACTCAAAGAAGAATGGATTATTTAAATAAATAATATATAGACAACTGGCTATTTACTAGAGTTCAGTTTGCCCTCTCTCATATCATGTAATATAATGAATTCAGTGAAAGACAAATATCACATAATCTCACCTATATTTGGAATCTAGTGAGCAAAACAAACTGATGAACAAAATAGGTCCAGAGGCATGGAGAATGGAACAGAATAACAGATTTCAGTGGGGAGGAGGATAGAGGGGACAGGAAGAGATTAACCAAAGACTTTATATGCATATGTGCATAGCCCTTGGACACAGACAATTGTGTGGGGAAGTGGGTTATGTGGGGGCGAGGAGGGGGCAATAGGGGGACATCTGTAATACTGTCAATAAAAAAAAGATTAGAAAGTTTTAAAAAAAAGAGTTGATCTTAAACAAAGGTATAAAAGTACTAGAAGAAATAGAATATTTTATAATTTTCTTTTGGGAAAGACTTGCCTTAAAAAAACAAACAAACAAACAACAAAAACCCCAGAAAATTCCAAAACTAAAAAGAAAAAGAAAGAAAAGATTTGACTATGTAAAATTACAACTTTTGTGTCACCTAATAAGCAACCGATTGAATGTATTTATAATATATGTAGCAAATATAGGATTATATGCTGACTATATAAACAAGACAGAAACAACCCAAGATCAAATGGGCAAAGTTTATGAATAGGCAGCACACAGAAGATGTGCAAGGGGTCAGTACACATATGAAAAGATGACTGACCTCCTTGGTTGCTCTTGCAGTTTTCTGTGGCAGTGTGATAAATCATCCCAAAATGTAGTGACAAAACAACCAGTATATTACATCAAGAACTCTGCGGATCAGAAATTTGGACCGGTTACATGGGGACAGCTTGTCTGTGCTCCCCATGTCTGGGATCTTAGCTGGAGAGACTCAAAAGCTGGAGAGTGACTCAACAGCTGAGGTTGCTATCTTCCTAAGGCATCTTCACTCCTGTCTGAGGGTTGATGCTGGTGTAGGCTGGGGCTGTCAGCCAGAAACCTATGTCGCCTCTTAAGTGGCCTGGGATTCCTTAAAATATGGTGGCTGGGTTCCAAGACTGAGTGCTCCAAGAGAACCAGGCATAAATGATATCATCTTTTGTGACCTAGCTCAAAACTTGTATTCAGTAGTGTCGGTTCTGCCTTAGTCATGAACTCAGATTCAAGGGAAGAGGCTATAGATCCTACCTCTTTTTCTTTTAATATATCTTATTGATTTTTTTACAGGGAGGAAGTGGAAGGGATAGAGAGTTAGAAACATCAATGAGAGAGAAACATCGATCAGCTGCCTCCCGCACACCTCCCTACTGGGGATGTGCCCGCAACCAAGGTACATGCCCTTGACCGGAATTGAACCTGGGACCCTTGCGTCTGCGGGCTGATGCTCTATCCACTGAGCCAAACTGGTTATGGCTAGATCCTACCTCTTGGTAAAAAGGATGTAAGAAGAGAATGTATGATGTGGATACATTGCAACCATTTAGGGGGAATCTATCTGCCATACTGGTTATCAAGAAAATGCAAATCAAGTAACTCTAGGCTATCACACATCAGATTGATAATTCTTCCCAGTAAATTCATTCTTTTGGGGTAAGAGTAGGAATGGGGAATAGGAAGAAAGATAAGTAAAACAAAAACATTGGACTAAATTTTAGCACTGTGTTTTTCCCTAGGTTTTTTGTTTTTATTTTAATCCTTGGCCTGGAAAGAATTTATTTTTGGTCAAATGTTATTAAAAAAACTGGCCACTTTTTTGGAAAATGAAAAAATTACTTATTTTGCACATCTGCTTAAATAGCTATACATTTTCACATTTAAGTAAACAAAAGCAATTTCCTTAATTTAACTAATTCTTCAACATTAGAGCATACATTTACTGAACATAAGACTGCATTTTCCTCTGTATTTTATAGTCTTCTACCATGTGGTGTGTGTGTGTGTGTGTGAGAGAGAGAGAGAGAGCAAGAGAACCACAAAGAACATATATTATCTTGTATTTCAGCTTTTTAAAGAATACTTTTGAATTATATTCAAGAAAGTAAGAAGCTCAAGTGTAGGTAATTTTGTCTGATTTTTAATAAACCATACAAGTATTATTTTGTTCCAAAATAATTTTTTAATAAAAAATTTAATAAATTATTTGTAATGAATGGGTTGATGTTTCTGGTGAAGTTGAAATTGTTACATTGGCTTTTATATGTTAAGTGTGTTACCATCTAGGGTAGTATTTTTATCAAGATTTTAGAACAGAGAACATTTTTTTTCTAAAAAGAAAATAAGTTCATGTTCTTTACCCAAGCCATATGGATTCTTTTAATATAAATGTGAATATATAATTTTATGATTATTTACTCTACCTGTGATATTTATATAATGGTAATTGCATAGTTAACTACACAGTATTAGCAGAAGATTTGCATATCTTTCACACAATTAGACTGCTGCATATATGGCTTGAAAATTTATAATCCCACCCTGATTTGGGTACCTGCCGCCAAGAAATAAAGGCAGGGGACTCAGAGACAAGTAAAGAACAATGTAGACTGCATGCTTTTTCCAGCCAGGAGAGTTAGTTGATGCTGCTTTCCCCACAACATCTTCTTTTTGACACTTGCAAGAGAATAACAGATTATTCTTTTGCAATTGCTAATAAAATACAAACACCAAGTTAGCAAATTAAAAAGTTAAATTTCTCAGAGTGACACTGACTCATCTATATTGCATATAAGAAATAAATATTTTATTTGCTTCATCATTCAATTCAGTTTCTCAGTGAGCACTATTTGAAATAGAGGTGAATTAATTTTTTTTATGGGCTGCCTATTCTGATTTTCTTTTTTGGCACCATGTCCCTGAATCTTTATGCACAAGGACAAGCTAGCACAGTGAAATGGGTACCAAGTGAGGAAGCAGAGCATTAATCAGTTCCCACTCCAGGCAGTGCTCAGTTTATAAACCCTTTATTGGTAATGTTTTTGGTGTGTGTGTGTGTGTGTGTGTGTGTGTGTGTGTGTGTGTGTGTGTGTGTGTGTTTAAATTGGGAATGTGTATTTCCACAGAACCAATCTTCTAATCTGCTATCTCAGTCTTGTCCACAAAAGCTTATTTATCGTTGATAAGTAGAAATACTATCTATTTGCTCAAATAAGATAGAGAACAATGCAATTGTTCTGTTTATATTGGACACTAGTTAGTGAGGGAAAGCCAGTTGAAGAAGTAGATGGAGTCTTTTGTGAGATTCTGAAGAGAACTTCAGGGAGCTCTCACAAGTTATGGTTCTTTATTAGTTCTTATTTCACTACTAAATATATGGCTTTCCTTATCCCTGCATCACCAAATATGAAAGCCATTTTCAGTTTATTTGGGGGGCAAAGAATTTTTCTGTTCTATTGTTGGGATATGGGCCCATGTCTTGTTCATAAATAGAATAAAAGAGAAAGGAAAGAGAAGGCAATTGGTGAGCTAAGAAGAGATCTTCCTAGAACAACAGGACAACTTGGATAAGGAGGAGGGTGAGTGGGGTGGTGGTAATCTAGTTTGTGGTTTAGGAAAGGAGGTGGCAAGGGTAAGCCATCAGTTGTCCATCTGACCAGGACAGCCAGTCTGCTGCCTGTGCTGGAGGTGAGGGCAAAGAGGCCTGGGTGGAAGCTTACAAAGAAGATCTACAATCGAATTCTCCTATATGTCTGAATAATTCTCAGATATGTCTGAAAAGATTTCAGCAGGTAACCCAATAAAATGTCCTTCTAATCAATGAGACTAGCTCCATTTTAATGTTCCTAAGCAGATAAGGGTGTGGAAAAAGTTTTGATCTTTGGAATTTGCTCTTTAAATAACGCGATGACAAGATCCCATTTGTCATCCCATCATGGAGATCACACCCTAGCAGATGTACACATTTACCTGCAAGCAAAGAGTAAACAGGTGTGTGAAGTGGGTGTGTTAGGGCAGGAAAGCAAAGGAGGAATTTGCTTCTGACTCTACAAATGGTAGTATCATGGGTCTGGAATATGTCATAAGAAGGAAGAAACCTACCTACTATGTTCCAGGCCATAGAGGCACTTTGGTTAATTTCATCAGAGTTAAGTTGTATACTAACTTTGATTAATAACAGATTCCTAGTGAAAAACAGATACCTGATAAAAAGTGTTTTAATAAACTTTTTGATAAAATATTATATAGCCAAAGTTATAGATCAGAAGCAAATATCTTGAGGCTATCAAATTGGATATAAAATTTATGTCTTTCCAGAAATGAGCTAGGAAAAAATTGTTTTCATTCTTCCTTGCTCCCACTTCTAAATCTTCTCTTAACAATTGTACCTTTATATACCAGTTAAGGTTATCTTGTATATCCCTTTCCCTGCAACAGCAACAATTACTACTATTATTTTTCATTTGCTCCTTTTTTGTGTACATATTTCATATATTTTACATAGAACAATATATGTAATGTTTGTAATATAAAGATGTTAATATAATATATTAATATGTAATATATTAATATATAATATTTCAAATATAAAATTTCTAAAACTTTTAAATAATATTTAGAATATAAAGTATCTAATCTTCATAACAACCCTTTAAACTAGGTGATATCGCTATCTAATGGATGAGGAAATTGGAGCTCAGTGAGTTGAAATATGTAGATCGCATTATGTTGATATGCACCTATTTATAAACATAAAGATTTTTGCTGAGGCTCAGAAATACAAGTGCTCAGTTAAGGAGAATCTGTCATCATGATGGGATCCTGTGTGTGTATTTTCCGGTCACCTCATAAATTCTGTAACAATCACATCTTGTAGATTAAACATTTGCAGTAATGTACAGGCTAGAAGAAAAATAGGGTGAGATGATTGAAACCTGGCAGTAAAAATTTAGAATTCAAGAGCATGAATAAAATAACAAAGGAAGATTTACAATATTTTACTAGTGTACCAACCAGCATATTAATAAAAAAACTTTAAAAACATTGCAAAGAAAAGATAAGCTAATATGAAGATCAAAAATAATTGTGCTTTTCATCAAATTGAGATTTTTGTTAGTTCTGGGAGCATACTAATTTTAAAACAAGTAAAATGCTGTAGGCTTCCACTAAGTGAAGTCTGGTGCCATTACATTTTTTCCCCCAATTCAGTTTATTTGCTTTGGCTTTAGTAGCAGTGAGGGGAATTGTTGTTATGTAAATAGAAAAGAAGCTAGTGGATTTGCAAAGTACAAGATGAAAATGTTTCTGAGTATCCCAGAGCTTACACCACCAAATTCTGACATTTTGCCTCAATACTGCAGATTCCAGATCCTTGCAAACAGTGCTTTCTGATCTCTAAAACCACAAAAGTTTGAATTAGAATATTTATTCGTCAAGTCATTGCCTCAGTATAAAATAACTTTAGCTATAAATATAAAAATACATATCAGTATAAAAATATGAGGTGACATGTAGTAAAGTTTTTATTATTATGAATTTTTAAATCACTATATTGCTCATGAATGGCATGGCCATAAAGTAATTAAATGGATAAGCAGGGAAGAGTGGCTGTAAAATATGTATGACATTCTGTGACTTTTTGTATAACAGCACACACAATGCTTTATTTTCATATTCTTTCTCATCTGAAACTCAGCACTTTTTCTACTAAAAGAATGATGGCATGATAGTCTAAAAGTTTAGAGGGCATGGAAATAAGGCTAGTATTTCCTTATTTCTGGAAACCTTACTACTATGGTTTCCAGACTTACTGTACATGTTCTGTGAAGAAAACAGGCAAGCGAACTACATTTCTATTCTGATGTGCAAAAAGAAGCTTCCAAAGGATAAAACTGATAGTAACCAGGGTAATCATATTTTATGCCTCAGTCCAAAATCTAGCCTTGCCCCTGATAAGTGTTTTGGTAAGGTATTTTACATAGCTGGCACAGCACTAGTTGCACAGTGGACCTACAGCAAACAATCTTTGAGTTAAATAATCCCACATTCTTTCAGAAAATAGCTCCTACATTAAAAAAATGTTTATTTTTCTAATCCTGTGGTTAGTACTGGTTGCTATAGAAACAATTGACTATCATTTTAGTGTCCATCCAGAGACAGAGAAGAGTGGGTAGTGAGTTTGTAAAGCAGCAGAGACCTAATGCGATTGGGAGAAAGTCAAAGGGCTTTGTGAAAAGCCAGCTCCAGCCACATTGTATAGCTAAATGCTCTTTGCAAAGGCCACTGAGCCAGAGAGACAAGAAGGCAGTAGAAGCACAGACTGGGAAGAAAACATTGTCTTTTAGTCTCGGCAGATTGTTCTTTATGATTATGGAGATGGAGAGATAGTGGGGATTAGAAATCACTTCCAGGTAGTTAGGCGGGGACGGGGCCTGATTCATCATAAGTGCTGACAGCAGCACCAACACTTTGGGCCTTCAATATGGCAGGATTGCCTGCTTAATCACGGAAACCTACGCACGTGCTCTTAAAATAATGCTTTATGTTTATGAACCTGGAAAGAAAATAAGGTAAAGGCATGATCAATGAAGCATTCTTATATTTCAGAAACTATAGGTGTCTTTATGCTCTTTTCTTCCCCTTTTAAGGCCACTTATTGCATTGATTGTTAAGGTCCCACAAAATTTGGGAAATATTAGGATAAACTTCTCTGACTAGTTATGTACTTAACTGCCCTAACATGCCTATCCTTTTTAATGCAGCTAGATGGAACATATCTGGGAAAGTTTGTATTCAGGTAACGATTAGCATTCTCCCTAAGCACATGAGTGTAAAAGCAGCTTAATCCTAAATTTTTATCACACTGTTTTTATCAAATAACCAAAAGACGATGCAGAGAAACTCATTTCTTTGTACTTTTTGTTTTTAAACAATCTTGGCGTAGGATGAGGATTAAGAAAATGTAACGTTGGTATACTAGAAAAATGATGACCCAAAATATGGGGCTTCATTCTTTTCAAAGGACAAACCTTTGGACATTCGGCATTCTAGGTTAGATAGCTAAAGAATTCCAAATTTATGTTAATTTTTCAAAAATGATTGTCTGAAACGTTTTTAGCATTATTAATACTCCTTGAATGTTAGGGTGTTGTCTTAGGACTTTTTAAAAAAGCTTTTTCTAACATATGACATACACATAGACACTTCTAAAGGCTTTTAAATTCAAGAACTATAGTGTTAGGATTTGCAGTCCACATGTGTCCAGCATTTTGCCAAGCAGTTACTATTATCTCATTTAATTTTCTTAACAATCCTTTAAGCAGGCACTATTATTATTCTCATTTTACAAGAAAACAGATGCTTAGAGGGATTAAGCAACTTGACCAAGGTCACACAGATAAATGTCAGGACCAGAATTCAAACCCAAATTTTTTTGACTTCAGAGATGCTACTCAGGATGAAAGAAATATTTCCCCAGGGAAATTCCACATAGACATATAACTGCTGAAGTCTGTCACCAATAAATGCTAGATTTATTGCTTGCCAAAACTATTTTTGAAACTGTGCTCCCAGGCTTAATGACTTCTATACCTACAGAGTCCAAGTGAACATTCAATTTATTCCAGGTGAAGGGAAACAAGACTGATTCTGTGATGCTTTCACATGAAAGAAATGACTCATGAATGGTAAAAGTTCAAACTCTGTACTGGCCTGCGAGGAGAACTATTTATGGGAAATGGGCCTTCCAGCACTATTTCTATGGCCACTTTGAGTAAAGATGAACCAGCTATTCTGACTAAAATACTATTGATTTCACGTACCCCCCCATCCCCGCGATCTGGATGGTCTAATGTGAAGAGTTGAATTGGTGCGTGAAATTTTTGATGTTCTTAGAATTCAACATAAAAGATAAAAGCAATAATAAGTAAATCAAGAGCAGCCAGTGTCCCTTGATGCAGAGCTTAAATGCTTATAATACAAGTTGACTTTCTAACTTCAAGTGTCCCTGAGTTGAAATTCTTCACATATGGTGGCAAATCAGGAATTTAGCAACTCTCTATAATTGGCTATAAACAACAAAACGTCTGGAAGGAGATGAAGGCTTTGAGCACCAGCTGTCGATGTGAGCAGCATTCACCATTAACTACAATACCATGGATGCCATGTTAGTGCTAAAGGTGTTTATTTTACTATCAACGTTGAAATATTTGTTTTCATGCCAAAAAATAAGTAATAGGAGATGAAGAAAAATACAATTGAAAGCAATACTTTGTTTACTTATGAAAACACAGACATTCATGAATCACAAAATATTCTCACTCAGGATACTCCTTGGCCCAAGGATTTGGTCTGAAGAGTTGACCTCTACCATCTCATAGAGTAGAATGTATCATGCATACTTTGCCTCAGTGTGCATTTCTAGAAGAAGCTAGAAGAAAATATAGTTAAATGCTGTTTCAGTCAAGGTCCCAACAAGAAACAGATGATGTGAACTGGAAAAATTTAATGACAGGGCATTTACAGAACGGTGGTTAGGGTTAAGGCAACCAGCAAAGGATATTGGGGCACCTCGGGACCATAACAACAGGAAACCAGTAGCTTGACCTAAATGGGTGAGATAAGAAAACAAGATGTTCAAAGTCCCGTGAGAGTTGGAACCATGGAATAAGAGCTACCTAAAAAGAACTTTCACTGTAGAGCAACTCAGCATTGCCAGCACCTGGCAACACAGGAAGGAAAAGAAGGAATCAGAATTCTGTCTCTGTCTCTTTCCACCTGGCATTCCCTTGCCTATGCCTCTCATTGGCCAACACCATCCAGAAGTCAGAGGTCCAGGAAATTCAACCTGTAGAGAGGGCAGTCACTCTGGGCACAGAGCAGAACAGAGAGGGGCAGAGGGTGGATCTGAGGGAACAAGAATAACCAGCACAGATCAAGTTTGGTCTATAAGTGTTGAAACAGAAAAGGGAAGGAGGGCGGGAGGGTAAGAGAGTGAGAGAACCCACAAGTGTGTGTGAGCAGGTGATGAGCATGCACAAGAAAGAAAACAACTGATAGATTGTATACATAAATATTACAATACTAGAGGCCCAGTGCATGAAATTCGCGCACTCAGGGGGATCCCTCAGCCCGACCTGCACTCTCTCGCAGTCCGGGAGCCCTCAAGGGATCTCCGACTGCCGGCTTAGGCCCGCTCCCTGCATGAAAGCAGGGATTGTCTTTTTTCATCAATTTCTTTCTAGAGTTCAGTCAGCACCTGTTTCATACATCTTCCTGTTTGTCCATTTCAATAGTGAGTATTGGAGTGTCTGATTTATGGTGTCATTTCATAATGCAATTGCTAGGTTATTCATGTTTGG
>NW_006285240.1:1617313-1618260 GCF_000327345.1 Myotis davidii | reverse complement strand
ATTGAATTATCAAGAAAAAAGGATAGATTTCTGTATGTATATTCAACCTCACAGGCAAGAATACAGTGACATAGGTCTTTCATACATTGTTAATGAAAGTGTAAATTAGTGCAGCCTTTACAAAAATCAATTTAATAGTAATTCCACTTCCAATATTCTGTGTTAAGGAAATAATTATAAATATAGATAAAGATCTAGACACAAAGATATACATACAGTTTTAATTATAACAGACACAAAGGAAATAAATGTCCAACATTAATGGAATGGTTAAGTCACACAGCGTCCTCTCCATTAAATATTATGGAGGCATTAAAAATTGTTTACAGCCCAGCCGGCATGGCTCAGTGGTTGAGCATCAACCTATGAACCAGGAGGTCACTATTTGATTCTCAATCAGGGCACATGCCCGGGATGCAGGCTTGATCTTCAGTGTGGGGTGTGCAGGGGGCAGCCAATCAATGATTCTCTCTCATCATTGATGTTTCTATCTCTCTGTTCCTCTCTCTAAAAATCAATAAAAACATTTTTAAAAATAAAAAGAAGCTGCTCCCGTCCCACAGGGGACAGGCCAAGGGGAAGGCAGGAAGGCGGGGCTGTGCCCAGGAGCCTGCAGCCCGGGAGGCTCCCAGCTCTCCCTCCGCCCGCTGCCCGGAGTGATTAGTTGGCATCCAGGACAGCAACGCGAGGAGTGTCATCGGAGGGCGTGATGGAGTGCCTGCTGAGTGCGCCACAGATAAGCGCCGTGATTGGGAGGCCGCTCCATCATCTCGCCGCACGCACATGTTCGCGGGTGATTGTTTGAATGTCTCCCGCTAATAGGATATTATTCATAACAGTCTGGCTAGTTGGAATGGGAGATGATAAGAAATTAAATCCTTAATGGCTTTCTTTAAGCGAGGACTTTTCCCAGGGGAACCTGGGACCCTGGCTGTTTTGTCATTTGG
>NW_006285240.1:1615122-1616532 GCF_000327345.1 Myotis davidii | reverse complement strand
TAATGCTAAGTAAAAGAAGGCAGACAAATGGGTACATACTGCATCATTCTGTTTATGTGATGTTCAGAAACAGCTAAACTAATCTATGGTGTTAGAATTCTGGATTATTTATTATTCTTAGCAGGGAGTGCCTGAAAAGGAGGGAGAAAGCAACTTCTGGGGTTCTAGTAATGATATGGTGTTGTTGTTTTTTAACATAGCGAGTGATTATACTGGTAGGTTCACTTCATGAAAATTCATCAAGGCATACTTTTCTATATGTATGTTAAACCTCAATTGAAAGTTACATCAGATATAGTTATATATGTGTCTCTGTGTGTGACTCCTATATACACATATAGATGCACACACATCTGTAAAATATAATGTAAATATTTATATTCACATACATATGTGAATATTCCATCCAAAGTGTAACCACTCCTGACCTCCTCTACTGTTCTCTCCAATCCAAGACTACTGCAAAGCTGCTTGCCCTAACTCCTCGGTTGCATCCCTGCACCCTTCCCCTGTACCCAGAATAATTTTTAAAATGGAAGCTGGGTCATATCTGTTCTTGGCTCATCAATGGTAGTAACTGCACATGTCAATCAGAATAAAATCCTCAGAGGATACATATACCCTGACAGCCTGTAGAAAATAGCCTCACTACCCATACCCATCACTTTTATCCCTTTACCTTGCTTTATTTTTCCTTGTAGTTCTTATTACCAACAGACATACCATTTAGTTTTATTTATTTATAATTAGTCTCTCCTCCACTGATTTTTAAGCTACATGAGAGCAGGGACTTTATCTTTCTGCTTTATATCTCTAACATCTAGAACAGTGCCAGGTATAAAGTAGATAATGAATGAATGACTGAGATCATCACCAAAACACATAGGGAATAGACATAATGTGCATGTTTAGTCTTCTTTTATAGGTTAGGAAACCTAACCGTAAAAGAATGAGATTACGTTAGGAAACAAAAAATGAAATTACTAACTTGATGTTTTCAGGAGTACAGCCTGGGTCTTCTTTTTATCTCTTGCTCTCTCTCTCTCTCTCCCCTACTTCCCATTTCTCCCTCAGTCCTTCACCTCCCCCATATCCACACATGCACACACAGGTATAGGTACACGAACAATGGATTAAGAACAATTCTTTTTACTGATGAAAGTAAGAATGTAAATGACCCTATTTAATACAATTTATAGCCACTTTATTCACAATATAGTCATAAAGTGCATTCAATATATGTACATGTGTGTACAGTTACAGAGATTATATAATCCTAGTGGTTCAGAATTAAATTAGGATAGCATCCAGGTAAAGATTCATTGTATTGAAATGGGCATTGTTATATGAGATTTAGTTTTTTGGATAAAAGGCACATGATAGTACATGATATACAATGGTAGTAAAAAA
>NW_006285240.1:1568241-1614937 GCF_000327345.1 Myotis davidii | reverse complement strand
ATATATATATTAGACCTAGAGATGCTCCCTTTGGCATTTGTATAAGAAAAACTTACAAACAAAATCAGAACATTTTGTTAGATCCTGCAACAATCAAAGACTTTTAAAGCCCTGAAGATGACTTTTTTGTAAGTAATTGGAATTGTTACAGTCAGAAGTCTCACCTCCCTGTTCTCAGAATTAATTGTAGAGCCCCCAGAACAGACTAGAATGTTTAAGGTTAATTTCTGTTTCTATATAGATATCAATTACGTTTTCAAAGGATTACCCAGTGGGATTTGCCACTTGGCAGCTTATCTAAAAACTAGCTAAATGTGCAAATGGTGCGTGTGGGGGTGGGGAAGGTCCAGTTTGGTTGTCAACCTAGTTGACCCTTCACTTTTGGTTTAAAGAAAAAAAGGAGAGTTTTTGGCCCTTTCACTTACTAAATAGCTGACTATGCAGTTTTGTTGGTTTGTTTTTTAACTGGAAAAAAAAAGGGAAACTTAGTAATAAGACCCTAATATGTGCTCAACTGCTAGTATTAGTCTGCCTCACCTCTTCCCTCTCAGAGAGCAATTAAGCATAATATCAAGCCTATAACTTTAAAAACAGATTCAATGCAAAAATGAAACCCAAGATACATTGAGTATAATGACGCCAATGTCAGAAGAGCATTTGTTCATCAAGTGGTTAATATCTTTTAATAAGCAGAACAGGATGGTTAAAGGAATGATGGCTTACTGGTATACTTCTAAGTGAGTACAAAATAATCATAAATGTCCGAAGAGAAAGCAATGCCAAAGTTCATTTTGAGACTCAAACTTACAGATCATAAGGGGTAGTATGGATTCATGAGTGCCTGTGCATAACTTCAGTGTGAGAATTGTGGCTTCATCTTGACCCTGCGAGTTGGAAGCTGGGTAACCGAGGGCCAGTTCCTTAACCACTGTGAAACTCAGCTTCCTAAGGATGTAAAATGAGGAGAGTAAAAACATCTACCTTGCAGGGCTTTTGTGAAGATTGAATGAGGTCTTAGTTCTAAAAATGTTTTGTAGAATATGTTATGATCATATATAGGATTATTATTGTGCTTAAATAATTCATTGAATACTCTCTTGTCTTCTCTTGACTTCCTAAAGTTCATTACTCTAAGGTTTAGCGAAAGTTAACTGTCATCCTTGAAGTCTACCTATCACTACTGTTTTAGATTAGGATAATTTAGGATGTTTTTACTCGGTTAATGAAAATTTTTTATATGTTTTATTTCCTTTTTTAATATATATACAAATTTCAGAGGGAAGGGGAGAGAGAGAGAGAAGCATCAATTGATGAGAGAGCATTGTTGATCGTCTGTCTTCTGCACACCCCCTAGTGGGGATAGAGCCCGTAACTCGGACATGTGTCCTGACCAAGAATGGACCCGTGACCTCCTAGTTCATAGATCAATGCTCAACCACAGAGCCACACTGGCCAGGCTCCTATGTCCCATTTTTTAATCAGTCTGCCTACATCCTCAGAACAGAACTATGGCCTTCCCTGAGATGCAGGTTATTAACGCTGTACATATATGAGCAAGCAGTTCCCCGAGACCCTTCAGGGTAGGGAAATTGGAGATGGAGATTAAAAAGTGAAGGAGATTTCTTCCTTCTACACCCCAGAATGGACACTTCCACATTTTCCTGAATAATTTCTTCTCTCTAATAGAAAAAATGCCTATCTAATGAACACTTATCCTATGCCAAGCACTGTGACATGCATTATTCATTGTAATCCTCACAATATACTAATACATTCTGTACTAGTATTGCCACTTGTAGACAAGAGCACTATAGTTAGAATAATTAAGTAGCTTGACCAATGTCACATACCTAGTAAATAGCAAAGTCAAGATTTGAACCTAGCCGAAACCGGTTTGGCTCAGTGGATAGAGCGTCGGCCTGCAGACTGAAAGGTCCCAGGTTCGATTCCAGTCAAGGGCATGTACCTGGGCTGTGGGCACATCCCCAGTGGGAGATGTGCAGGGAGGCAGCTGATCGATGTTTCTCTCTCATCAATGTTTCTAACTCTCTATCTCTCTCCCTTCCTCTCTGTAAAAAATCAATAAAATATATTTTTTAAAAAAGATTTGAACCTAAACCTGCCTAATTCGTTTCCCAATCTTTTCCATTTGTTAATTATTTGCCTCCTACATTTTTAACTTTGCATGTCTATGCTTGCCTTTCTATACCTTTATACTTTCATCCTTGGTGTGCCTGTAATGAGTAGGGTAGAGTCCTATAACTAAGATGACGAAGGTGTGGCCCCTGTACTTAAGGGACTGTTATAATCCTGGCAGGAAGATGACAAACCAACAAATCTCTATATGACAGGGAAGAATTTAAGAGTCCATCAGGGATGGAGCATTGGTCTCCCCAACTGCCACAGGGGAATAATACTCTACCTTACACAGCCGTTGTTAGAATAGATTGAAATGCTTGTGGCACGTGTTTGGCAAAGAATCTAACTCATAGTAAGCGCTCAGTACATGGACTCTATAATGTTGCCACAGTCCCAGGGTGATAACTAGGATATAAAGCTAGAAAAGCAAATTGGTGTCAAATTGTGAGAGCCTTGAATGCCAGTCTAAGAAGTTTGGACCTTCAGCTCGGTAAAAACAATTGTGCCAAGGTCAGTAATCATTCTGAAAAGAAATGAAAGCTGATGTTATTTCACGTTACCTTTCAAAATTCATTGTAAGTGAGATGGAATTGGTGGAAACAGTTGGAGCTAGTTTAAAGGACTTTTGTGTTTGATGTACTAAAAGGAAAGATGATATTTGCAGGTTTGATGCCCTATACTTTTTCTTCCACAGTGATTAGTGAATGCCAAAGGCAGCAACTGGAGTCTGTGAGCTACTCCTCTCGCTACGCTCTGGGCCTCTTTTATGAAGCTGGCACGAAGATTGATGTCCCTTGGGCCGGGCAGTACATCACCAGTAATCCCTGCATACGCTTCATCTCCATTGATAATAAGAAACGCAATATAGGTCAGTACCCCCATTATCTCCCTTAAATACAGTAACAATGGTGGGTGTAGATCATGCAAAAAGCTGTTTAATTGAGTGTTGCCATTCTGCACAGAGCAAGCATTTAACTCCAAGCCACAGGGGATAAAATTTAATGTCACATTTGGCCAATGATACAATACACAGTGAAACCAGCGAAGTTTTTGCAGAAAATCACTTACAACATGGTTTGTATTACTGAGTTCATAAAAATCGTGTCAGAAGGTTTAAGATTTCAAAATGGCCCAAGTTCGTTGGCTTATGAATTCATCTATATGCAAATGTATATTTTTCTCATCATTTTTTTCTTGGTGGAGTTTGATTTTTGTTGGGTTTTGTTTTTAAAATTTGATAAGGGCTGCTCTTATTTCTACTGCCCAGGCTACAAAAAAAAAAAAAAGAGGTGATTTTTACAATGTTATGAAAACCCTTCACTTTAATATAATTTTACTTATTAAATTTTCTTTTGGGAGACTATATAAAATTACTTT
The DNA here is from genome assembly GCF_000327345.1 of Myotis davidii. Lineage (NCBI taxonomy): Eukaryota > Metazoa > Chordata > Mammalia > Chiroptera > Vespertilionidae > Myotis > Myotis davidii. The sequence continues at coordinate 1,611,421 of NW_006285240.1, read as the reverse complement.
GTATGTAATGTAACTAAATGATAGGTAAAATGTTTCATAAGAGCTTTACCAGAATGGGATAAAATCTGTACTCCACCCTTTTTATTGAAGATAGTTATACAAATTAGACTTGAATTGCAAGAATAAACATAACTGATTCATTTCAGGCATAAAGGCGAACGTGTATTCTTATTTGTAGGATTGTGATCCTGAGATACTGCTTTTTGTGGGCTAAATTGTAATAATCTAAAATTACAAAATTCTTGAAAGGGATCGTCATTTCAATCTGTTACGGCGTTTTATGATGCAGTGATGGTTTTGTCGAGCCATTAGTTAGAAGTCTTGCTTGATAAAATCACCATCTAATGTCTCGTGGCTGGCCAGAACTCTGTAATGACAGAACTGGGCTGGGGCATGGTTTTTTTATCAGAGCACATGATCTTAGCAAAATGTTTCTTTTATAACTTAAAACTCCCTCAGGGCTGGACTGTTTATGTTAACATGATACCACATATATGTACAATCAGCAGTTCATGAAATGCCCTTTGACAGCCATGAACTAACCAGTTTTAACTCTATAACTGCTTTGTTCTAAGAAAAGAAAAATAGCCTTTGATCTTCTCGTGTTATATGTCACGAATTAGACACTAACCTTTTGCTTCATAAGATATCTGTTAGGATGTATTCAGTAACATATAACCGGAAATGAAAACAGTTCAAGCTTGTTTAAACAACAACAGGACATTTGTTGTTATCTACTATGGACTGAATAGTTGTCTCCTCCCAAAATTTGTATGTTGAAGCTTTAACCCTCAATGTAATTATATTTGAAGACAGGGCTTTTAGGAGGTAATCAAGGTTAAGTGAGGTCATGTGGGTGGGATCATAATCCAATAGGATTGGTGGCCTTATAAATTGAAAAAGAGAGCTCTCTCTCTCTCTCCCCACTTGTGCACATACAAGAAAAGACCAACTGAGGACAGTTACAAGGTGAGAAGGTAAACTGTCGGCAAGCCAAGAAGAGAGTCCTCAGAATGACAAGTCAGTCAGTACCTTGATCTTGGACTTCCCAACCTCTAGAACTGGGAGAAATACATTTCTGGTGTTTAAGCCACCTATCTATGGTATTTTGTTATAACAGCCCATGCTTACTGACACATTATCTCAGAGGAAGAAATTAGGGGAATTTCAAAATTGGTTGATTAAAGAACTGAGCAATATCTTCAAGGACCTAGATTTGGCCTTCTCTGCTCTCTCTTCCATTCTTGATGTTGACATCCTCAGAAGACTGGTAGCGAGATGGCAGTGACTGCTGGAGTCACATCTAGACCCAACGACATGCTTAGGAAGAAGAGGAACTCTTTCTGCCTCTGCCCCTTTCTAAGAATCAAGGAAATCTTTCCAGAAACCCCTCAACTTGACTTCATCTTGTATCTCATAGGTCAGAATTGGGTTACTCGACCAGCCTGAAAGGAATCACCGGCATTGTGTGTGTGTGTTTTTTTTGGGGGGGGGAGGACACGGTGACAAGCCTAGACAAACTAAAATTCACTCCTGAAACTAGTATTAGGATAATCTTTTCTTTAGTCCTATAATGGGTAGAAACCTATAAACATAGGCTTGGGGTTTTTTTTAAGGAAGAAAGAACAGAGTGGTGAATGTTGGGTTGGCAACAAATAATGCCTATTATCTGCAAGTAGAGTCACATCTTGTGTGGGAGGTAAAGTTCTAAAGTTGGCATATAAAGAGAAGAACCATGTATATTCAAAATTATCTTTGAACATCCCTTAAAACTACATGGCATTTTGGAGAGTGATGTAACTTGCAGTAAATTGAGTATTTTTTTCCAACATTCAATAGATTTCAGTTTCTTTGGGTGAAGCCAGATGAAATACTTGGTTTGCATTTATAGGGCAGAGTGCTATTTTCTACTATGAAAGGAAAGAAAGAAATAGCAGTCATACTTCCTAACAGATTAAATTCTCTCTACACACTGAATGGGTTGGTGGATGAAAGCACCAATACTACACAATGCAGTACAATTTATAAAATCAGAGTCATTCCGATTTGAAATAGCGTAGCATAAAAATATTAATAAATTCTCACATGATCGGCAACATTTGAAAAAATATACTTTTTTAAAAAAAATCTTAACAATTTTAAAGCTAGAGGGCCAGGTGAATAGGAAACCATGTTGATGCTACAGCCCATGGTGGTGCTACTTCAGACAGCAAAGAAATACCTGCATTCCTATGTCAGTTTTATGAAAAATTAATCTTGGATATGCAAGTTTTAAATTATGGGAGGCCTCCAATAATGGCATTCCCTAACATAAAATCTAACTGCCTTACATTTAAACTATTTTTTTCTTACTACCTGGGGCAGGATGCTACATGCGTCTAGATCAGTGGTCGGCAAACTCATTAGTCAACAGAACCAAATACCAACAGTACAACGATTGAAATTTCTTTTGAGAGCCAGATTTTTAAAACTGAAACTATATAGGTAGGTACATTGTTATAAATTAATTAGGGTACTCCTAAGGCTTAGGAAGAGCGATACTCAAGGGGCCAAAGAGCTGCATGTGGTTCTCAAGCAACAGTTTGCCAACCACGGGTCTAGATGAATCCACATAATGTAAGTATCCGCAAACTATAACGCCACTGTATTTTATTGATATTTATCTATACCAGTAAGAGTTGTCTTTTTATGTCACTAACACTATCCCAAACCCACCCTTTATTTGGGGTGTTGGTTGAATCAAAAATTAATATTATAATACACAGACTCAACTAATAAAGGGAAACATTTGTTTTCTGTCAAGGTGTGTCAGCAACAAGATAGACAAAGGGTAACAGGGCTGAACCTACATGAAGAGAGCCAAGGGATAAAGGATTAGTGGCTCAAACCAGATAGAGGTCAAGGTGTAATCATTTGTCAGGTATCAGGAATACTCAATACATGCAGGAAGCCAGACCAGAACCAGAGTCTCTTAGGCAGAGGAGCTCATTTCCAACATGTACTAGACTCAATTTCAAGTACCAATAGTTATGGGTATGACCCAGTACACTTAGGTTTCTGTTTCCCAAAATGTGTTCAATGGAACACCAGTTCCTTGAGATGCAGGGAAGGGCTCTGTCAACAAATAAGTTTGCAAAATGCTACTGACTTTACTCCTAAAGGGTTGAGGATGAAAAAGTTTAAAAATAAAAAGGGCTTCACGTGGCATTTAGTAAATAATAAGTCAGTATCTAGGATACCTATTAATATAATTAATAATTCCAGTCTTTAATTTGGATACTATGTTCTCTAAAGCAAAGGACATAAATAAATGAGCCTAATTTAGGTGAATGCAACCTCCTGTCTCTAGTGTAGATAGGAGTCAAGGTGGCATAAATAAAATGTATAACTTTTCCTGAAAATGATTGAGCATCCTTCCCTGTTCATCATCTGGAAGAGCATTAATGATTAGTAAAAGACCAATATGCAACCATCTGAGTTGATGAACACAATCTGAACTCTAAAAATATGACCAATCACCATAATTATATAGCTTTCAATATCTCATCAAAGGATATAATCCAATCTATCCAAAAAGAAAACAAACAAATGAATAAACTTTTTCATCACATGGAATTTATTTTTGCAAGGACTTTATTGTTGGGATCCTTGAGTAGCAAACACTAATATAACATGTATTGCCTTTAATAGCTGTTTTATAAAAGATGCAGAAATGTTATTCCATATAGCTATTGATTACATTAACTCTTTATAAAAGATAGGAACACAGTATGAAATCCTGTAAAGAACTAGGATGGGCCCAGGGTCTTAAATCCAATCACCTTGTGTGACTTAAAGGAGTTCCTGATTATTCCAGTTAAGCAGATAACAATGCAATCAATAGTACAAAGGGGTCTGCCTTAGGATTTGAATAAATGTGGAATTATTTGTTCATAAACTTGCAGAAAATTCAATCCAGATAGGTAATACTTTATAAATAGAACAAAAAGAGAAAAGGAATAAGAAAAAGGGGGAAAGGAGATAAGGGGGGAAAGGGAAAGATCTGTAAGCATGAACAATCTGTACCAAGTCCAGAAGCAGAGCTCTCAGGTAAAATAGCAATCATCATCTTAAAATAACAGTGCCTAGCTGACGTAGCTCAGTGGTTGAACATCGACCTATGAACCTGGAGGTCATAATTCAATTCCCGGTCAGGGCACATGCAGTCTTGATCCCCAGTGTGAGGTGTGCAGGAGGCAGCCACTCAATGATTCTCATCATTGATGTTTCTCTCTCTCTCTCCCTCTCCCTTCCTCTCTGAAATCAATAAAAATATATTTAAAATAATAATAATAATAACAGTAATCAGTTACAGGGTTCATGATATTATGTTTTTTGGTTTTTTAAAAATATATTTTATTGATTTTTTTACAGAGAGGAAGGGAGAGGGATGGAGAGTTAGAAACATCGATGAGAGAGAAACATCAACCAGCTGCCTCCTGCACACCCCACACTGGGGATGTGCCCACAACCAAGGTACATGCCCTTGACCGGAATCAAACCCGGGACCCTTTAGTCCACAGGCCAACTCTTTATCCACTGAGTCAAGCCAGTCGGAGCAATATTATGGTTTTTGTATAACAGATGTAGTCATTGGTAATCCAATTATGCTGTCTATATAAATCTGTTAAGATAATTTAATAAATAATAATCAAGTTCAAGTTCTAATTATAAGTATCCATTCCATTATTACAATGATGCCATAGAATATCACATGATTGTAATATAAATATTCTGGGATGATCTCTCAGGCATAAAAACAATACAGGGTGTCCCCAAAAAGTGTATATACACTTTAACAGCTGATAGCTTAATTTTGAAAATGAAATGTATTTTAATAAATACTGCCTTAAAATGTGTGTATACATTTTGGGGGGGCACCCTATATGTGTGTGTGTGTGTGTGTGTGTGTGTGTGTGTGTGTGTATATATAAATGTACAATGTACTTATATAAAACAGATGGGAATATACATATGTATATATTACATATAAAATAAATATCCATTGTTGTCATTTAAAATAAGTACAAATTATAAAATAGACTAATCTTATTTCACATAATATTTGCCACTTCTAAAAAGCAAAAGTAGGTTTTCTTTAGAAAATGAAATGTAAGGAGAACATCTGCACACAAAGTAAAAACAAACACCAGACATCCCTTTCAGCCTCTGGTTTCCCTGTCACGCTATCCTCAGTGGGAACGAGTCACATCCAAGATAGCACTTGTCCTCCCGCCTGCCAAGCACATATGAAAATCAATGCCGGAAAAAAAAATTCAATGCCAGAGATGGAGCGCAAAGTGGGAAAGCAGCTAAATATATAACATCAAAAATAAACTTTAAAAATATCCTATGGAGCATACTACAGGGGGGAATATGTCTTATGGAAGTTTCTTTCAGAAAAATCAAATTTACAAGCATTTGATTTAGACCTTTTGAATTCTCAGTTGATTCGGTTGAACAATTAATTAATTATTTATAAATATGTATTGAATGCCTGTGTGCCAGGCATTGTGCTAAGAAGTGAGGATTCCATAGTCCCCACCCTCATAAAATGTAAGGTTTCATGAAGTCTACTCAAATGAGAATTCTGAAGGACATAGCTATAGGAGGCTCTGTTGAACTAGAAATCTGGAGTTGAGCAAGAGTCCTCATAAATATAAATAGATGCACTGATCTATACAATAGAGAGAGTATTAACTCATCTATAATTGAAACAGGGAAGAATCCTGTTGCCTCGTGATAATATTATGAACCTGTAGAAGAACTCTTAAGACCTTTTGTCAACATGAACCAAATAATTTTCTTTCTTTTGGTGAAGAAATTAAAGATGAAGGCTATGGAACATTTAAATCCACGAATAAACCAGAAACTTTAGTATGGCCTATTATTTAACTTTCTCTGGTGCTACTGAAAAGTTCAATAGATGAATACAAGTCAAGAAAAGTCCAAGAAGCAGTGAGGAAAGGGTAAAGAGAGTCTGAGGTCTACAGCTGCCTGGTATTTCTGTAACTAAAAGCAATTTCAATTCCAAATTACAGATTTCTCTAGCATCCACACTAAGAAGTGAGTCTTAAACATTAAACACTCTAAGTCCCTTTCTGTGTCAACATTCCACCTTTGTGCTCTGCCTGCCCTGCCCTCTGAGAGTGATGTTTTCACTTGTGGTATTGGCCCGAACTTGTAGCAGTTCAGCTGAGATTTACAAAAGACCTTCAGGTTGGCCAAGAATTGCTCCAGAACACATGAGGCCGAGGTGAAGGTGACTGAATGTCATTTTTATCCACTATTAGTGTAAGATAAGAGGGGAATGAGAATCAGATGACCTTTTGTGATGAATAAATGTATAGATCTAAACTTACAGGTCATAGATGGGAGCAACAGAAAACCTGACAGAAGCCACCATCACTGCTGCTAATTTAGAAAGGAAACAGCAAGGGAAAACCTTCTGTTGGTTTTGTAATAGGTGAGGAAGGCCATGTATATCAAGAAGCAGAAAATCAGCAGAAGTTCACAGGTGGAAATTGCCACCGTCCCTCTGACTTCTCCATTAACAAAGACCATTTAACTAGGTGTGTAGCTATTGTCTAATAAAGAAACTGCTGTATTAAATGTAATAACATCCCATTTTTGCCATTTATAATCACAATCCTTTTAAGAAATGGTTCTTTTGTTGGTTGCGCACCTAGAAGAGATTAAAGGCCAGTTTGGAGTGGGAGTGAGGAGAGCTAAATTGCTTTGCCCAATTGAGGAGAAAGCTTTAGACTTCCTAAAACAATGGGGAGGGCAAGGAGCAGAAAAGGGGAAAGAAGAGAAAGAAAGTTAGGTGGTGAGAAACTGGCACCCTACAACCTCAACATAGTCCTGGATTGAACAACTGCTTTAAATCCATGGCTGCTTTTTACTTGGGAGTTGTGAAGTAATCAATACAGTGCAAGCACTTTTTGTAATATCTAGTATGAAATTAGATAGGAACTTGGTTTCTTCAAGTTAGCTCCTGAGCAGAAATTTGGAGTTTGCTGACTATGTGGCAAGCCCTGCATCTGTTTGAGACCCTTATCTTAAATCAAGACAGAACTCCTCATTCTCTGGATTACACATCAAATAAAGCAAGCTCGCCTTGCTGTTTTCATCATACCTGCAACCATGTCACTCTGTGGAGAGAGCTAGAAATTGGGGAAAGGCTCTCTCGGTGGAACTGAACTGTTTAGAAGGTTCTCGAAGTTAAGTCCTCACTGTGGCCTGAGTGAAGCTGTCAGCACCCTGGATTGGAAGCCAGGGCTCAAAATGATGTGCTCTGCTTTGCTTCCCAGACAAGCGCCTGGTTTTCATCATTCTGGAGGCATCTCAAAACCTTTGCAACTTGAGAACCATCTTGTAAAGTTGCATAACTCTCAGACAGCTTGTGAGCCTTGTGTCCTGGGAGGCAGTAAAGACTTGACAAGGATGAGAGCTTGACAAGTCTTCATTCTAGTCCTTTCTTATCTGGGACCATGACAACACTATCCCAAAGAGGTGGGAACTTGCCTTTGCCTAGAGCTCCCTCAGAAAAGATTTCACCATTTTCCTCACTGTCAAGTGTTCCTCCGCAGATCAACCTGAATGTCTCATGGCCTAAAGAATTGATATGACCTGTTAGCAGAGTCTGATGCTTTCTCCAGAATTAGTAGCTCTCTCCTTTAGTGGGAATGCAGGCCACTAACCATCAAACATGCTTTTCATCACTTGATCCCTCTTATCTTGATCAAGATTGAAAATAAGAGATAGACTACTACCATCAGGCCTAAGAGGAGTGTGTATTCTGTGCTCAGTAAATATTTGCTGAGCCAGTTGTCCTTTATGCAGCTCTGATATGTCCTCCCAGTTCCTGAAATAATATTGAGAATTAATACTTCAGCACTGGTCACCCACTTAGCAGGCAAGAAGAAGTAATGGCTAGTCAGCAAATTGTTCATCCCTAGGGCAACCTAGTTATCTGTTCCCATGCCCTTAAAATCATATAAAATAAGTGTGCTTTCTAGTTGCTGAATCTAGAAGCCATTGAAAAGCATATGTGGGTCCTTGGCAATTAGAATGATTAGAAACCTCTTTAGGGAGCTCTGTATTATGTCTACAACATTGGGAATACTGATGAATGGGGCATATCAATTCTGTATACAGTATCAGAGGTATTGCCAGTTAAGACCCGAAAGCTTTATGGAGCCCTCTTCCCAAAGAGGTGCAAGTATTCTCAATAACAATTTTACCACGTCCTCTAGGGAAGATCCACTTGCTTTGAACGATGCCCTGTAACACACATCTCTATTTCCAAGGTTACACTTCAAAGGCTTGCACTGTTCTCTTTGTGATAGACATTTCTTTTTAATAGCTGGTGAAAAACATTTCTTTTTAATAGCTGGTTAAAGAACAGTTGTGCTCCAGCTGAGATATGTAACTTAGAAAATAAGTGATAAGTTCTGCAAATGCGCCATTGCTTTGCCACGGCTTAGCAGTTATCGCTTTTTTACATCACAGTGATATTAAAATGAAATGATATTTTGCATAGGAACCTTGCCATAAATGATGAGTTCATATCAACCCAAGTTTGGTGAGTGATTAATTTTTTATTGTATAATTCATCATTTGGTGTTTATAGTGGGTAGTCAAAAATGACCAGTATTATCCAGCATGATTGTGTGACTTCTTTGCGATAACATATACCTAGTTTCAAATTATAAGTCAACACTTAGAATTAGATTGAACCATATTATATTGCTGACTTTGTAAATTAAAAGTGGTTAAATACAAGAATTTTCATGTGATTCAACTTAATAGCTCTGTGATAATAAGTTTCTTAATCTCTCTGAGCTTCATTTATCTGTACTGTAAGTATAAGGTTAATAAAGTCCCCCAGAAATATTGTAAGGATTGAATGAGATAGCATATCCAAAACTTCTAGTACCATGTTTGTCACATAGTAGGCATACAGTGAATGCTATCTTTATAGTTATCACATATAAATATTCTATGGTTTCTTGTATCAGTTATATAACTTTTTTTCATTTTGAAAAAGAGAAAACAAAATGCCAATAGTGCAAGTTTAGTTAAATTATATTGTCTTTTGTGAAAAATAGTAACACATATATTAGGGTAGTTAAACAATATCTCATTACCTGAACAAGGTGTGAAAATCAGAGGACATTAGATTATATGCCATTCTTTCTTTTTATGCCATCTTAAATCACTTTTTGAGTAAGAATAATTCCTCAAAATTTACACTACAGCCTATCCAAGAAGAGTTAGACACTATAAAGTAAGTCGTCACCAAATCAAAGGGCTAAGACTAATTCAAGAGCAGGTTTCAAAGTCTGACTATAGAATCTCAACATAGGAAATGGCTTCATCATGTTTCATAAATACTTTATATTAGTTCGCATTTTTAACTTTGTCCAGAATCACCAATCCATCATTTTGCCCAGATATGACATCACGGAGTCCATTTAGCTTAGAGAGCCCTTTGGTCTATTACCAGTGACTTTCTTGTTATTAAGTGAGTTGATAAGGCTTTGATTTGCCCCCTAAAATTATACCTGGGCCTTGCTGTTTTTAATGATCACTTTATATATGTGCTCATTTAGATAAAGAGAAGAATCCACATCTACTGTACAAAACATTGAATTCCCTGCATCATATGAATGAATATTAAACAGTAGAATCTGAAAAGAATCTATTGCCATTCCATTAATATTTATAACTGATCTGTGGGACTAGGTGAATTCTTCAGTATAAAATATTCCAAATTCATGTTTGTAAGAATGAAGCCTCCATGAATTTACAATATAGCTTTCTTCACTGAATTAGGTTTCTATTATACAATCTACCTAGTGAATTCTTTGATGTTGTTGATGTTATATATCCTGATATTATTTAATAGAGTCAGAAAATGTATTTCAGAAATTTGAGCTCAATTGACCCTAATCCACTCTTTTTTATTAAAAGTGAAATGCCTGTTTGTTCCTTTTTCCACTATCTATACTCATAATAATCGTTTCTTAGGAGTAGCTAACAATATTATAAAGATTATAGTCCCTTTGACTTAAGAATTTTCACTAACTTGTTCAGACTCAATCTTGGGGGTTTTTGTCTTGTCAAAAGTTAACAGGAAGAATAATTTACTGGTCTTAGTAGCAAAGGAGATAAGAATTCCACAGTGAACCAGTAAGTTTCCTCTATGAAAAGAGCCAGAAATATTTTTCCCTAATCGTAAATTTAGAAATGTCACTATCTGATCAGTCTGTCTCTCAAATTCAACATTTTATAATGTCAAGGCAAAAACTTCTCTTTATTAAACCAAAAGAACAAGCGTGAAGCTTTGGGTCAAATCCTCCAGCCCAGAGAGAGATTTCATCCGTTCACAGAATCCTTTTGAACAGATACAAATCCAAAGCTGAGCCCAATTACGCAACTACAGTGATAAAGTGATATCCTTAGAGGCAAACCAGCGTGCTGGCTCAAGGGGAAAACCTTGCCCAATTCGGGAAAGGAGTCCAATCATAATACCACGTAACACACAAAATTTCATATCGGGCACTATGCTGAGTAGGCCGAAATGGCGATGTGTAATGAGGGATGGCTGCTTCTTGCTGGTGAGCCTTGGGGAAGGGGAGCATTTTAGTGCACTGTCATCATAGAAAACCAGGGCTTTCTTACCGTGGAAGGGCTCCAGTGAGGGCTGGAACACCAAGTGCGAGTTAGGACAAATCCTCCGCTCTAGGGACCTGGGTAGGGCCCAATTAAAGGGCTATTGAAACCCTTTCGGTTTTCCTTTTGGCAGTGCCAATAAAAGCTGCAACAGGCTGAAAATCTCCTTGTGTCTCAAGATAAATAGATGTTTTCATAAAACTTGGGAGGTCTTAGTCAAAGAAAAAAACTTCTTCTCCCAAACAGATCCCAAAATATACGCAGACCCACGAAATACAGCCCCTTTCTTTAAATGAGCAGAATCTATGAAATTTTTAAAAAGACATAGAGGAACAATTAATCTAACCCTGGACAGCAAGCAAGTAGAATCCAGAATATGCTTGTCAGAGTCGTTGGTTTGTGTGTTTTTTTAAAAAAGCAACTATATATGTTATAATCAAATGTAATGTGTGTGGTGCCGGCTGTTCATTACCTGCCTTTGAAATTCAGAACGTGTTCCTCCTCCAGTCGTCTGTTTCTCAAAATGGAGCCAATAATCAATCTCCTATCTCCTTCAGCTAAAAATCAGGAATTTTTGTTTCTTCCTCTCCTTCAACCCAATATCCAAACTGTAACCAAATCACCCCGGTCTTGCTTCCAAAATAGACAATGAGCTCACTTCTCTTCATCACCACCGTCACAACCAAGGCACCATCTTATTTTAACCTGCCTCCCACTCTTGCCTCTTTTCAGTTCATTCTTCACATAGCCAGAAAGGTCTTCTTAAAACATACATCTGTTCATGCCACCCACTTTCCCATTCAAAGCCCTTTAATGCCTTCTTGTTGCACACAGAATTAAGTCTCAAATCCTTATCGTGACCTACCAGGTCCTGAGTGACCTAGTACAGGGTCACAGACTTTTTCTATAAAGGCCAGATAATAAATACGTTAGTCTTTGTGAGCCATATCTACCGTCTCTGTTGCAACTACTCAGCCTTGGACAAGATGTGACATACTTCCCTTCCCCCCATAGTCCACTGACCACAACTAGTTACATGGCTCTAGCTGTCCAGGTGAATAAGACAGCCCTCCTACTGCTTCCACTCGACAGGGAATATTAAAACATTAAGGCTCTGCCCCTCCCAGGAGCACGCCAGTACCATTTCCTTTTCTTCCCCCCCCCCTTTTTTTTTTACCCAGGCACGTTCCCTTTACCTTCCTCACTCCAAGCTACAAGGGCCCTTCCTTTACCTCCGTCACTTGTTTCCTAAGTCCATTTCTTCCAAGAATTACTTTATCTACCTCTGTGATTTACCCAATAAATGTTCCCTTACCCCCCCCCCAAATATTATAGGACAGTAGTAAAAAGTCAGAATTCTTTATAAGCAAAATTTCAACAATGTTTAATCTGTTCCTCTTATTTTATTTATGCAGACTTTAGAAGATATATATGTAAAGTCTACACAATAGAATGTGTGTGGAATTGAAGCATTGATATCTCCCTGAGACATTGCCTTTTCATCTGATCAGTAATCCTCGTCAGATCTTTAACAAGAACTGTTCTAGGTGGTGGCAGAGCTGAAACTAGACTAAACGAGGCGGCGCTTTTTCTCACCAAACTACAAATAGCTTGTTGTATTTTTAAGCTCAAAAGTGGGATGGAGGTTGAGACCCTAAAATCTAGGGCAAACTCAAGGATTGAGAAAGCTCAGACGAAGGGAAATGTTTTTATCACATCAGTCTTGAGACTAGTTTTAGTCTCTTCTTTAAGGACCAGGATTTCTGCCCTACTGACAGAAGGGCAGTGGTTGGGGAAAGGAAGAGCTTCTCAAATTGTCACTGCCACCTGGCTCTCCATTTCAGATTCATAGAAAATTAAAGCTGAAAGGGAGCTTAAAAGAATGAACTTTTCTAACTCCTTTATTTCACCTATCAAGAAACTGAGGTCCAAAAGGAGATTTTCTTTTAATTATTTGGTCATGCTTTCTAAAGAAACTGGCAAAATCTAATCTTTATATACTAGAGATATAAATTAAGATTAAGGACAGGTGGGAGGGGAGAAGAAAGAAAGGAAACGAATCCTAATATTTGTAGGAATAAGCATACATCTGCCACATATAGTACGAGATACTTCACACATTTAGGACAGTGTAAATTGCAAGTGATGTCAGATAGATTAAGTAAGGAGAGGGAACTTACTGATATTGTTCCTGAAAAGTCCAGGAGTAAAAGCTTCCAGCATGTCTGGATCGATTCAGTCAACATCATGAAGACTTAATTTTCTTGACTCTATCTTTTGCTGAATTGGATTTATTTATAGTGACACCAGGTAGTACCAAGCATTTCAGTGCTGAATCACACACAGCTCATTTCCCCCAATGCCAACACTAGTCTTGGAATTGAATCTCATTGACCAGATTGGCCTGGCTTCAGTTATGTACCCATTGCTGAACTGATCACCATGACCAGTAGAAATGGATTAACTTATCATTTCAGCTTGATTACAAGAAAGAAGATATTTTTACCACTTATGAACCAATTTGAGCCCCTTCCCAACCCAAAGTCAATCCAGTACGGAAAAAAAATTTTAACATGAATTTGTGTAGGCAATGTATATTTTTTCTCCCTAGAATTAGGAGTACTTACTGCCCATTCCCCAGGCCCACCTCTACCTGTTATTTCCTACCCCTAAGGTCAGCCCTTTCCAATGATCACCTTATCCTATATAATAAAAGGCTAATATGCAAATCAACTGAACGGCAGAACGACCAGTCGCTATGACACACACTGATCACCAGGGGCCAGCCGCTCAATGCAGGAGCTGCCTGCCCCTTGGTGGTCAGTGCACTCCCATAGGAGGAGCACTGCTCAGCCATAAGCCTTAAGGCTCACAACTGGCAAGTGCAGCGGCGGTGGCAGGAGCCTCTCCCACCTCCGCAGCAGCCCTAAGGGTGTCCAACTGCAGGCAACCCCCAAAGGCTCCCAGAATGCAAGAGGGCACAGGCCAGGCTGAGGGACCCCCGAGTGCATGAATTTTGTGCACCAGGCCTCTAGTCTATTATGAAATCTTGTCTACTTTGAAGATTTGATTCAACACCTTGATTCTTAACCTACTCCACTTTGAGGACTTTGAGATGCCCTTCTAATCAGTAGAAAATTCTCCTCAGTGGCCCAGCCCAGCCCCTCTTCCCACTCCCTCGATTCCATCTCAAAGCCTCTAGTATCCAGCATTCACAGGTATTGTGGAAATAGGCAATGTGTTGTTTATTATTCAAGTATCTGGGATTTACTTTATCTTGGCTGGAGAAGGCAGAACATACTTTTCTGTGAACAATTTTCCGTTGTTTACTGGAAGATTATTTCCTGAATTTGTATAGATTTACTTATACTGGAGTTATGGGGAAACATCTTCTGGAACTGGAAGTATGGACTTTAGGGGGATTTTCATTTTATTTTCAATTCATCGTGTGGGGTTTTACACACTTGTTTACATTTAACTAAATGTCTATCAGAATGGTTAGCTTATACGGAATTGTTTAGAGGATGTCTGTATGTCTTGTTAAACATAAGAAATCCAAACATATGTAGCCTGGGATAACAAGGATTACAAACGTACATGTGTGTCAGCTTTAAAACTTCCTTTCCTGGCCTTTATTTAAAATGGCAAATGCATACATCCACAGATACGTTAGTAACCACAGGCCGAGCATAAACAAGTCAAAGACCAAATGAATGGAAGAAACTAATAGGTATGTTAGTGTTTTTAATCTAAAGTTAGCATTTCCAGCTCAATGATTGGATAAAACATCTTAGGATCACATACAGAACCACAGCTAAAACTTTTCACTTGTGAGCATGTAATGCTATCAGATTCTTCTATCCAGGAGAGCTGACCCATCCGGTTTATGCAACAGATGGAGGAAAGCTTGCTTTTCCTATCCACAAGCCCTAGGTGCAGACAGACAACACAGAGCCCTCTGGGAGAAAGGTCTCGGGGGATGGGGGTGAGGGTAGGGGATGAAACCAGTATGTTTGAGTGTATGCAGAAAGTTATCTATAGGTAGGTAACACAGATGTTTGAATGTTTTGGAAAAAAATATGTTAAGAATGTTAGAAGTACAGTGAGAATCAAACAAATGAAAAGACAGGGTAATTATCAACTCTAGAGAAAAATGAAGGGTTGAACAACACAGGGTGTATGGCTACAAAGGACTATTTGTTTCCTCAGAAGCATTACTACAGATTATTATAATGTAAACACTGATTAATGATTGTGCCAGAACTTGTTGAGCTGTTGGTTGGGGTAGATGGTGGGGTGAGGAGAAAGGTGATATTGTGGGGAACTAAGTTCTCATCCGCCATAATAGGAAGTCAATACTTTACTTCATTCTTTCATCCATGTATTCCACAAATATTGATTGCTTACATGTGGCAGGCCCTAAGGTAGGTGTTAGAAATGTAAAACAAGCCCTAGGTGGTTTGGCTCAGTAGATAGAGCTAGAGGGTCGGCCTGCAGACTGAAGGGCCCTGGGTTCAATTTTGGTCAAGGGCAGGTACCTCAGTTGCAGGCTCAATCCCCGTCCCTGGCCAGAGGGTGTGCAAGAGGCAACCAGTAGTTGTGTCTCTCTCACATCGGTGTTTCTCTTTCTCTGTCTCTTCCCCTCCCTTTAACTCTCTAAATATCAATGAAAAAATATCCTCAGGTGAGGATTAATTTAAAAAAAAAAAAAAAAGGAAAAACAAGTAAGTTTGAGTAGCTTTCAGTCGCAGTGGTTCTCAACCTGTGGGTCGCGACCCCTTTGGCAGTCGAACGACCTTTTCACAGAGGTCACCTAAGACCATCCTGCATATCAGATATTTACATTACGATTCATAACAGTAGCAACATTACAGTTATGAAGTAGCAACGAAAATAATTTTATGGTTGGGTCACAACATGAGGAACTGTATTTAAAGGGCCAGAAGACTGAGAACCACTGGTCTAGAGGGAAGACAGACAGGTAAACAGACAATTAAAATACAATGTGATAAATATGATTCCAAGAGGCACTTTACTCCCATGAGGCATAATTTTGTGAGATTTAGATTTTCCGTCAAGGAAGTGGAAGGTAAGAGTGATGGCACAATAAAACCTCAGTAACTAATCCTCTGCAATGGAGTGAGTCAGCCTTGATAGGTAGGTTTGCCAAATAACGCTGGATGAGCACTTACTGGGCGCCAAGCTCTAAACTTCTCACTTTACATGGATTTAATCTGCACAGTAAACCTGAGGTTGGCACTATGGTTACCAAAAGGACAACAAAAAGGCAGATCCCTGGAAAAGAATATACAAATTGGGTTCTTTGTGAAAATACCCTACTCACATGGAACTAACTAAAAATAAGATACATTTTAATCTAGCAGATTAGCAAAATTACTCAGCGTTGATAAGAGTGTGGAAAAACAAGAGCTTCCGTATGCTATTGGTGTGAGCGGAATTTAGCACCATTTAGCTATAGATGAAATAATTTTGCAATACTTTTATTTATTTTTCACTTTATACCCTTTCACAGTGTTGGAGTAACCTTTTTAAGAAATAATTTTGTAAATTAAATAAAAGTAGTTTTAAAATACCAAAACTAATTCTATACCATCTTTCCTTTAAAGAGTCACACTGTCTGCATATAATCATACTGGGGACTCTGAGAAATCCTATACAATTTTGTTTAAAACAAACATTTCAAAAACATATTTGTCCCAAAGAATTTCATTGTTTGTTTTGTCAAATAATGATTAATACGGCATGGGTCAGCAACACTGACCCAGGAATCACAGAAATATTATGACTAAAGTTATACAGCCAGGGAGAGGGGAGACAGAACTTCTAACTCTACAGCCACAGCTCAACCGATGTCCCCTCAAAACTGGTGGTGCAATCAGGATGGAGAAAGGGATCTGATTCATTCATTCTAAATAAAGCAGATCTTGCTTCTTTTCTTTTTCAAGGCAAACTAAGTTTTTTCTTTATCTTGTGGGGTTTTTTTGTTAGTGTTTATCCCCTTTACACCCTCTTTCACCTCCAAGCATATATCTTGTTTTTGAAAAGGGAAAAATAGCACTGCAGATTTTTCTATCAATCTTAGATGGTATATCATAGTTTCCCTAGGAAGAGTTAGAAACTACCTTCAACAGGAAGAGAACAAAACACTTTTAGACTTGAATTATATTCCCTGTCTTTTAAAAAGAGTACTCTTACAGCCCTATCATTTCCCCCTTTTTAACAGATATTTTACCTTTAAAAAGGAAAGCAGGAGCTTGTCAGGGAATTTTGGTATCAGTTGCTGACAAGAATACAATTTCTCCATTAGTTTTTCTTTCTGGATCTTTTTTAGGCCAATTATCCTCTCCTGTCAGTTCCCTGGTTACTGTTATCTGTGTCTCCCCAAAGAGACTGTTCATTCAGACCTCTTCAGTGATTTTCATTGGCTAATTAAAGCAATTGCTATTATCAATTAATACAGTCCCCTACCTCCAGGGAAATAATAGGAAGAAAATAAAGCAACTATTTCTCCTCAGAGATGATAGGAGAAAAATGAAATAAGCAAAGGGGAAAACTATGAGTAAAATCATTTTTTCTGTGCCTGGCTCATCCTGTCATTTCAGAAGTTTACACTTCCAGAACCTTACTCTTCAGTTAAAACCATAAAATTGTGTGGAATGAGTATAAACACTTATTACAAAAGTCACCACTGAAGATAAGGTTGGAAGTAATGAAGTTGCCTGTGACATGAGTAGGGCTCTTGTAGGTGAATTTTGGCCTCTGTAACCTATACATAAGAAATAGGTCTGAGATTATTAAAAAGCAAATAAAACCCATAGGTGGTCCCTCTGAACAGTGAGGCCTCGTTCCTGATTCCGGGCCAGCAGCAGACATACAGCACAGCAGACACTGCCAACGACGTGGAATGCCAAATGGCAGAGTGCTGCATGCTTGTTTGGGTTGGCGCTGCTAAGGGGAGGAGGAAGGGGAGAGATATCAGAAGCAGATATCGGTCCATCTCAGTCTCCTTTTCCCCTCCCCACCCTACTATCCCTTTCACCTCCTATTCTTTCTTGGAGGCTGAGTTAAATTTTTTGTTGTTGGAGAAACTGATGTATTTGGCTTACTCTCGGTTGCATTTGCTGGTGGGCCCTGGAGCCATATGAAAGAGCGAAATTGTAATAAGAGCTTTCATGGCTAGAGGGCAAGGATAGTTGAGTCAGTTCCACATGGAGCGGGAAAGGGAAACTTTCGACTAATTTTTACTGCCAGCGAGAAGGCAAAAGGAGAGCTGACCATTACCACCCCCAAACTGTGGCTCTCAAGTCCTGTCCAGTTCCTCTCTTCACATGTGCCAAAATTCATTTGCACACACTGTCAGTGCCAGGCCATTTAGCAGTTAATGGTTCTCTAATGGTTTTGCCTATGTGTCAACCATCCCCCCCCCTCACCCCCCAATTAAGATGTACATCTCAATAGAGTTTCTTAAGGTATCAAGCACTGCACTAGATACCCGTGTGCTCATTTGAATGAGTCAGTAATTAAAGAAGTATTTTCGCCCATTCCTGGATGCTCTTGCCCTGCAGCTATAGCGTTAGCCACTCGGTTTTCTTTAGTCCTCTACTTCCTTGTCGGGAGTGAAACCTAGAGCTGGCCTTAGACTTCTGTCTTTTGAAAAGACCCAACTCCTGACCAACTTGATGACCCGACTTCTGTCCCTTGTAGATACTGCCAAAACTGAACTTTATCGGGCGGAACAGATCTCTGTCGTATTTACATCTCAAAAGGCAGTCCCAGTGAGTTGGAGTTTGTGTGGCCTAAGAATGTACACTTCTCATATGGTTACAGAAGAAATCAGAAGTGGTGACAAATCTGGTCAGAAGAGGGAAGGGAATAGTCTAAGTTAAATTTTTCTATATATCCAATTTTCTAGGACAATATAAAACATTGGATCTTCCTTCATCGCCTTAAATTTGTTTTCCTAAAACAATATCCTTTAGGATTCTTCCCCCAGAAGTATCTATTCTGATTCATTGACTCTGCTTGTCAACCAAAACCAGACTGTTTTAATAACGCATTTACAGACATGGCAAGGCAAGTCTTGCCTCAGTGACTTTTCAAAAACTTTCAATATTCTCCTGGCCTTATTTTTTTCTTTAGAATCATTTATTCGAATTCCAAAAACTTTTTGTAGAATTACGATTTTTTTCTCACAGGTATTGCTGGTATATAGGAAAATTAATTTAATATAAAAATTAAACTAATTTGATGGATTCTATTTTGGTTCACTATTGTTTTTGATCATATGATCTCCCTTCTTCCTAGTAATTATAAACTTTATTTATATGTTGTATCTTAATGCACTGACCAGAGCATTGATATTACAAAGCATCCTTGGTTTATATTGATTTTACTGTGAAAATCTATATTATTTAATTATAAAGTATAATATAAATCATCAGCTTAAAAATTATATCACTTAGAGGTCACTTTTTTTCATATTGTATCTTTATTTCCCATATTGAGATTATTATATGTTTCTTAATTATACATGTTAACATGAAAAAATGTGCCTACTATTTAAGAGAAGAATTATCTGTAGTTTGGTGTGTTGATATGGGTAAATGTGATGTGTATCTACAATCAACATATTTGCTTGACAATTTTAAATAAATCATAACTGAAGCAACCACATCCTGAAGACTTTTTTTTTCTATTTCATTTATGTATTTTGGTTAAGACTGATGTCTTTTATGTTGCATTACTTTTGATAACTTTCTTTTCCAAGAAAAATCACTCCGTTTCAGATTTGAAAGTTTACTAGCACGGACGTGTACACTTTTATGGCTCTGTGTGTGATACATCCTATCAGTGGAAGAAAATGGGCATGCTTGCCTGTCTTTGGAGTGGAAAAAACAAAAAAGAAATAAAATGTCTCCCCTGAGATGCCAAACCACACATTCGCCCTCAGGCAGACTTGGTGCCAGAATATATTCTGCCGGTATATTCTATAAACCTAGTTAAAGTTGCCCCAAGGCATCTGGCAGACAGGAAGGTAAATCTCCGAAGGAACACTCTTTAAACTTAGGCCTCAAAGTATTTATAAAGTTCCTAGGAACTTTAGGCTCACAATAGGAACATGGGCTCAAAATGGGAGTGGGGTGGGGGGATCACAAAACACATACAAGGCAGTACACCATCATGAGCAATAGCCACCCAAACCCAAACAACAGAAAGCAGAATCACACTCATAAAGATTTTGGAACAACCAAATACACAATATGACATATTGACGATGTTTAAAGAAATAAAAGAATACTAACAGTGTGATTAGAGATAAAGAAACTATCAAAATTAATCATGCATATTTGAAAAGTAGAACTTTTATAAGTGAAGAATAAAATAATTTAAATTTGAAATTTAAAGGACAAATTAAACATCAGAATACTTACATGGATGTAGGGAGAGTGTTGAACTGAAAGATAAATGAGAAGAAATTACATAGAATCTAGCATAGAGAGACAGAAACGTAAAATATTAAAAAGAGATCAAAATATAAGACGATAGCATGAGAATACCTGTCATTTATCTAATCAGAACTCCCTGAAGACAGAATAGAGAGAATGGGAAGAATTAATGACTGAACAATTTCCAAAATTAATGACAAAAAAGAGTCTTCAAATTCAGAACACCCAATGAAGTCAAAGAAGGTAAACAAAAAGAAACTCAAGCCTCAAGATATCAAAGTAAAATAGCAGAACACCAAAGGCAAAGAGAAAACAGGGGAAATATCCAGATATAAAAGAAAAGTTACCTGCCAAGGACCTGCAATCAAATTAAGAGTTGACTTCTTAACAGCATCACTAAAAGCTAACCTACATTGGAATAAGTTCTTTAAAGTGCTGAGAGAAAATATTTTCAATCTATTATTATATACCAAGGATAACTGTCTTTCACAAATAAGGATTAAATAAAGGTATTTTGAGAAAAACAAAAACCGAGAGAGTTGACCTTCAACAGAACCTCATTAAAGAACTTCAAAAGAAGATACTTTGGGAAAAGGAAAATGCCCCTGGAGAGAAGATGTGAAATCCACAAAGGAAGCTGTGGATAAATATAAACAAATACTGACTGTATTAAAACAAAACTAAAAAAGTAAATTCTGAACAACAAAAGCATATAAAATCAGAGTTAAAATATTTTAAGTTCTTATGTTATGCAGAAGAATAAAGACAGTAATTTTTTACTTTAATATGGATAATTAAGTCTGTGGGTAATCTCTAAACATAGAAATAAACTCTATAACTTCCAAACTAATAAAGGGGAAGAAATAAGGAGTAAAAGTCGTTTAATCAAAAAGAAGGCAAAATTTTACAGAGAAAGAAATTTTGAAAAAGTGGAACAAATAGAAAGCGAAAAATAAACTTTAAGGTTAAAGGCATTTCTAAATGAAAGATATTCATAAAATATTGTTACAAGGTATCAGGAAATAGCAGGAAACTAGTAATATAGTTTCAATATAAAGCAAAAATTTTTAGTAATCAAGCACACACAAAAATCATAAGACTTTAGTTGATTTAGAACCACACAATTAATAAGATTCAATGAACTTAAAATGTTAATTCAACATCTAAAAAATTATATACAAGCACACATATAATACTTTTGAAAACTGACTATGTATAAAGCCAGTTAACAAATCTTAAAGTAGCATTCAAATCACATTCTCTGACTTCACATAATTGAGTTAGGATTTGTTTTAAAATGTATTTTACTGTAAACAGCATAGAGTTAGATATTATTTTTTTAACCCAACATGATAATATTCATCTTTAAGTAAGCAACTTTAATTATCAAATCAAATAGAGACTGAGCCAAAGAAGCAAGAGAAAGCTGAGACTCGGGAGGGCAGCATAGAGTGACCATATGACTCGGCAATCCCACTTCTGGGTATATACCTAAGAGAAGTGAAAGCAGGGACTCAGATATTTGTACATCCGTGTTCATAGTAGCATTATTCAGAATAGCCAAAAGGTCAAAGCGACAGAAGTTACTTCTGGATGAATGCATAAACAAGATGTGGCGTATACATACAATGGAATATCAAGCAGTCTTAAGAGAAAGGAAATTGGCACATGCTACAAAATGGATGAACCTTGAAGATATCATGTTAAGTGAAATAAGCCGGTCACAAAAGGACAAGTATTGTATGATTCCACTTATATGAGGGATCTAGTATAGTCAAATTCATAGAGACAGAAAAAGAATGGTGGTGGACCGAGGCTGGGTGAAGGGAAGCGTGAGTGGTTAGTGTTTAATGGGTAAAGAGTATCAGTTTGGGAAGATAAAGTTCTGGATATGGATGGTGGTGATTGTTGCAAAACAATGTGAATGTACTTAATGCCAGAGATCTGTAAACTTAAAATAGGTTAAAATGACATATTTCATGTATATTTTACCACAAGTAAAAAAAAAAACAAAAAACAAAAAAATCTTCTGTGCCAACACCCCAGGAATAGTTC
This sequence comes from Myotis davidii, assembly GCF_000327345.1. Classification (NCBI taxonomy): domain Eukaryota; kingdom Metazoa; phylum Chordata; class Mammalia; order Chiroptera; family Vespertilionidae; genus Myotis; species Myotis davidii. Next base: position 1,589,180 of record NW_006285240.1, on the reverse strand, counting down.
CTGGCGTGTTGATAGAATAATCAATCTTAATACTTTGAGAGAAATCAACTCTGTTATCCCTTTCTAAAACTGCTCTAACCACAGCATAGATATATATAAAAGACTATTATCTACAAATGTCTCACGTTTATGTAGCACTTTATATTTGAAGAAAGGCTTTTATGTGTCCTAACCCATTTAATCCTCACGACAGCCTTATAAGGTAAGTTGTAATACTCCCTTCTAATTCATGGAAGAAAGCAAAGTCTGAGAGATTAAATTGTCTAAGACCACGGAGCTATTAAGAATGCAAGGGTCCAAAATTCTACTGATTAAAGCCATTGATCTCCCAACATACGGAAATAGTTGTCAACTTACTATGAACTTTACATTTAAAATGCCAAAAGCAAAGCGCAATGCTTGTTAAACTGAATAAAGAAAAGAAAAAGATAACATCATTACCTTCTCAGTAACCAAGGAGTAATGATTATACTGAGTTTGCGCTCTGAATCCTATTAACATATTTCTGGCTTTTTATAGTGCTCTATTTGCAAACCTTGGTCATATTTAAACTCTGGTTGGGTGTTTATATTTTTAAACATTTGCTTCTAAAAATACCCTTTAATTTGGAGGGGGGAGGGTGGGGGAGGGGAGGTTTCCCTTAAAACGTACTGTTTTAGATTGTGGCTCTTCAAATTTTAATCTCAGTTCTCAAAAACCTGTGTCTGATTCCACTAAAAACAAGGAGCCAGGTTGTTCTCTCATTGCTATGCAAGGACTGTTTCATTTGGGGTCTTAAATCTCCTTTTTTATTGCTCTCCTTGGAGTGCAAGGCTAATTTAAACAAGAGAACCCTTGCAACAATGCGCCATCATCCCCTTCATAATTTTACCAGCTCCCCCTAGAACAAATGGCTGGGTGAGTGTAACCTCTTGATTTTCAGCACGCAGCTAGCATTCATTTTCCTCTGAAACCTGCCACAGAAAGTCACCTCAGAACCCCAACTCTCCTGCTGCAGAATGCTGACCCAATAGCTTTCACTGTCTCTGGGAAGATGTGGTACCTGGTGGAAGAGTGGTGGCATTGACACTCCCTTGTTGTGAATAGGCCTCCCTGAATTTATTACTGGTAACAAAGACCTCCCTGTGGCAATATGCAATAGGTTCCACTGTAGTGGGACTGGGTGAAAGAATGTGAGACGTTGCACTCCTTGGTCCTTCCCTCTGTGTGGTACCTGTACAGCCTACACTGATAGGTTAAACCCTGACCATTCAGAGATGCTCCCTTAATTTCCTTTTCAAGTCGGTCCAGCTACTGTGAGGGAAACAGTGGACAATCCCCTCACCTTTGCACTCACTGCCCATATTCTGAAGCCCAATCTTCTCCAGACATGTAAAAATGTTTGCTGGCACGCACTTTATTTTAAAATGCTTACAGCATTTTGGGATGCTCTTCCCTCTTTTGGGGTAAAATTGATAATCCAGGATTCCCCGAGCAGAGAGCAATGGAAAAATGACGTACTCGCACAAAAAAATAACTCACACCGATCACTTGGGCAACACCATGGGACCTTTCCCCTTGTGTGTATCTGATTCATTGTTTCTATTCCCATAGCTTACATTTATGAAGCACCTACTCTGTGCCAGAAGGTGCTGAGCACATCACATGCCTTATATATTTAATCTACACCATACACCTAACATTCTGATTTTATATAAAACAATACAAAACCCTGAAGTGTAAAGAGGTTAAGTGGGCACATAACAATAAGTGACTCATGTTGCTCAACTTTCTTTCTGTTTAAAATTGTAGAAACCTATCTTACATAGATCATTGTCTTAACAATCCCAAACTAAAGAATTTTCAGAATCAGGCTTGACAACTCCTGTCATTACCTTAAAAGCTTTAATATTCTCTTCTCTCAGCAGGGGGGTGCACCAACTACACATTATCATTTCATGCATTTCAGATCTATTATTGTTTCCCATTAACTTCTCCTGGGCTTGATTTAAACAAATAAAAATAGCAGGCAGGCTCTTGCTAACATTCCTTCCAAGTCTGTATTTTCTAAATGTCTCGGTCACTTTGCTTTCAACTTCGAACTTTATTTGATTTTCCTATATTCTACTAAAGAGAGAAAGATACGAAGCAGACACTCATTATTTGTAATTGTGAAATATACCAAAAAAAAAATGCGATGGCAAACAGAAGTGGAAAGTAGCTCCATGATATAAATGAGGCAGACTTTTATTTTTAATGCTACTTAAAAGATAAAGAAGAATATTATAAGGTCAAGTCTGTTTTTAGAGAAAAGCCTGATTTTTTTTAAGTGGTAACGATATTTTCCTCTAGCATTTAATAATGTCGACAAAACACTTTGAAATCCATTTATCAAAAAACAAATAAGTATTTTTTGAACATCTACTTTGTTCTTAGAACTCAAGGAGAACATGGGTAAGAAATGGTGCCTGCCCTAAAGAGTTTATAATTTAGTGGATGAGAAAAGATGAACATACCAATAATTTTAATTATACCCAGAGAAGTATATATTAGGTGCCCTTCCTTCCCATTCTTTAGCAAGACCTACAATGTATTTTCTAACGTACATCATGAATTTTTTCTTTCCTTCAGAGAAAATTGATTTTGGATTTCAGAAAGAGCCTACTTTTATGCTCTAAAGAGTAGAATGTGTTGCCCCTCCATTTATTGTCCGACTATTGTGATCAGTTCTTAAATCTGAGAGATTGAAAGACTGAGAGATTCTTCCATGTTATCCACCCTAAGATGTACCTTTATGTTCCTTTTATACTAGTGTCATCAGAAATCGGGCCTTCCCTTGCGATTCACACCACTGTCCCCTTTGGAGTTACACACTTGGAACACGGCATTGAGGAGGTGCAAGAGTTAATCTTCCAGCAGCTGGAAAACATTTTGCCAGGTTTGCCTCAGCCAGTTGCTACCAAATGCCAGAAATGGAGACATTCACAGGTAATCACGGAACCCAGTAGTATGAGTACAATTTTCTTAACAGCTCAGCAGAACTGACTTGGCTTTTTCTGATCCTTTTGCCTAATGTGTAAGCATAAACGTCTGCGGGTTTTATTATCCTGTTATTTCTCAATAAGAAATGCATACAATTTTCCCCAATCTAATGTGCAAATTTTAGCATCTCCAGACATATACCCTGAAAAGCTTGGCTTTCCTATGCAAGCAAGACAAGTTACATATCCAAATGCAGCTGTTTCCCTGGGGTTTTTCTAAATCAGTACTGTGGTTATATAGAAACCACTGTAACCTCCCAAATTTTTGCAATACGTCAAATTAACCTCATTAAGTGTATTTTGCTACCACAGTTTTCATTTTTATTAAGTTCCCACTTTGGTTTTGACTGCTGCCAGCAGAGCTCTTTGCGGGAGAAAGATGAATGCCTGCATAGATCAGCCAGTTAGGCTGGTTTTCAGGGTTAGATAAACCTGCTGATCTCAGGACTAGTTCAGACTGAAAGCTCTGTAACACTAAGTAAATGTTGACTTTTCTGAAAGTTGCTGCATATTTCAGGAGAAGTTTGTGAGTATTCCTAGAAAAAGCCTTTTGATCTGTAAACTCTGTTTCGAAGTTATTTAGGGACAGTGGAGCAAAGGGCAGGAAGGGAAAGACACAGTGAGTTGTCTATTTTTTTTCTTCTAAGATTTCTGAGCCCATGGATGATTTATCAGCACTATTGTTCATCTCAGCTGTAAGCCTTCAGAAAGAGTGGTATTGTGAGATATCGCAGCAGATTTTGTATATGTTAAAGGGTTTTCCAAAATAAAAGGAAAGGGGAGATTGTAAATGACTTCCTAAAATTGCTACAGGAATATGTGTTTACCCACATTCTCGAGTTAAATTATACAGGGAACCTAGTACACAGCTAGATAACAGTATACAGCAAGTCACTTTGCAATTTATAAACATCCTTTAAAGAAACAATGGTTTATGAGTTTCTTCCTGTGACTTCCTTTAAATAATTTATTAATAAGCCAAAAATATGGGTTAAAGTCTACTCATTTCTTAAAATTTAAAATGTTGTAGAAATAGATTGGACCTTCCCACAAAATGGCCTATTCAAAGTTGTGCAATATCACAAAACGTAATAAAAAAAGTTTTTTGAACACGAAGTACATCCAAACCCTAGAAATGCTTTTTATTACAATTTGGATGCTCTCTCTTAAAATTATTCCAGCACATTTACGGCTCTGTAGTCATTAAATCTACATTGCTGCAAAGCCTGAAAGGGAATAAGTTGTCATTCAACCTTAGAAGTTTGCATTTTCCACCATTCATATACTTCCCTAGTACCCTGAGCAGCATTCTACAGAACATAGCATTGTCATTGATAGCAGAGATCTTACCTGCATTGTGAGATGATAGCTAGATAGGTGATAGCTAGATAGATGATAGATAGATAGATGATAGATAGAATCTCTACATCATCTTAGAAAAAGAAATAATGACAGGTTCAGAGACTTAATAGCATTTAACTACTTAGTTTTCAATTATTACTTCCAAGAGAACATTTCTTCAATGCTTTTATAAGGTCCATCTTAGCCTTTGAACTGTAACATAAATGTGTTCACCCCTCCTCCCTTGCCATCCAGAACACATGATCTACCTTTGATAATTCATCAATGTTTGTGTATGGATATGGTCTAATATAGTGCTTACACTGAAGGGAAGGATGGTGTAGAAATAAAGACACACACAAAAAAGACAGAGGAACAAACAACTGGTTTTGACCTTTTTCCTATTTCTAATTAATGGTACCGTCCTGTTGTAGGGGAAATTCCACCCATATTTTTTCCAGCCTGTGTTCCCTCTTTTTTCTCCACCCATCTCCTGCTCTTCCCAAATCTTCCCCTATTTTTCACACTCTACCCCTTCTTTTCTTCTCTCTCTCTGACCTTTAAACCCTCATTTTATGAAATCCTTGACAGAGCACAGAACTGCTGTCCCATACTTCAGGCAGTGGTGGTATACCCCTCGTTTCTACACCCCTCAAACTTAACTTTTTATCTACATTCATTTTTGTTTTCTCTTTTTTTGTGTGATCCCTATACTGCTGGGTTGGTTGGGAGAAGAAGAGAAAGGGAGGTTGCAGTGATGAGCACCCACAATGTGGCAGACCTGGAGCTGGGCAATTCTAAGATGTGTTCTCACTTAGAATATCAAAGTAGCCCCAGAGGTTGCTAGTTGTAACCACTACACCACTGAGAAAAACAACTCCTGGGAGGATGAACAAAATTCCCGTAGGCCCATTGGCTAGTAATGACAAAACCCACCCATCCATTTGTCTCTCGAGTCCTTCACTTTTTTTCTCTGACTCTGTGTTTCCTCTTCACAGACCCCATTCCTATCACCACAAATTCCATAGTTTAAAACAACATAAATGTATTATCTTACAGTTCTGGAGTTCAGAAGTTCAAGGTGGGTCTCACTAAAATCAAGGTGTTGGCAGGGCTGTGCTTCTTCTGGTGCAGCTTCTGGGAGAGAATCCATGTTCTTGCCTTTACATTTTCTAGCAGCTGCCCACAGTCCTTGGCTGGAGCCCCTTCCGCCATCTTCAGAGCCAGCAACGTGGGGAAAGTCGTTTTCACTCTGACCTGTTCTTCTGCCTCACACATTCTTTAAGGACCCCTGTGATTACATTGGGCTCACCTGGATAATCGAGGCTACTTTCCCACATTGGGCTCACCTGGATGATCTAGGCTTCTTTCCCCATTACCCTTTATGAGAAGAGCATCAGTCCTTTAAGGCTCAAGGCACTCAAAGGAAGTGAGTGCTGTCTGAATAAGACAAGGGAGTGTTGTGTGGGGCGGGGGAGGCAATTTCTTGTTTTCCCATGTTGTTCTCCCAGGGTTGCCTCTAAAATCACACACCACATTGGCAGCAGGAAGGTGAAAGATTTTGATTCTTTACTCATTTATTAAATAAGCATGTAATGAGTGCCTGAGACATGGCTAGTACTCGGCTCATAGAACCCTAGAGGGTTGCTGAAGGCCTCTCCTAAAACACTAAATGAAATGTTTTTGTCTTGAGTAAGATAACGGTGCATTCTTGTGGGTGCTGCTCATCAAGGAGGAAAAAGGCAGATGAGGAAAGAAGGCGTGTAGGAAAGACTTGGGAGCTGCTCTGTGCCTCCCATTTGGGGTTTGAATAAAACACTGGAGTAGGTGGTGCAAACAAACTTAGCAAAGCGATGGCAGATCTTCCGTGGTTCTCGGTTCCTCCCTTTTGCAGCTATTTGCCCTCCATAATTTAAATGTTTATCCAGTTAATATAGCTCGATACCTGGGCTGTGAAACATTGAATTAGGGTTTCTGTAACTAATATGCTATATTCATCTTTTCAGCGGAAGAGTAATAACTGAAGACGCCTTTCCTTGTACCTTGATGGGGACATGTAATCAGTTTGATAATCTTAATATTCTCACCACTACTACTTGCTGTGCTCTCCTCTGTTTCAGGTTCTCTCATGATGCTCTCTCAAACTATATGTCTGGTTTGCTTGAAATTTTAATTTTCCCCATCAGTGGCCATTTTCTTCACTTTATTTGCACACAAATGGATTATTTTTTTGTTATTACCAAATGTATTTTTAAATAATAAGGAGAGTCCTAGCTGGTTTTGCTCAGTGGATAGAGCGTCAGCCTGTGGACTGAAGGGTCTCAGGTTCGATTCCGACCAAAGGCTGATGCCCGGGTTGCAGGCTCAATCCCCTCCCCCAAGTAGAGGGCATGCAGGAAGCAGCCAATCAACGATTGTCTCTCATTAGTGTTTCTATTTCTCTATCCCTCTCCCTTCCTCTCTGAAATCAATAAAAATATATTTTTTTAAAAAAGGAAATTCTGAGGTAACTATATGCTTAGGAGAAACTAATAAACAAAGGTTTAAAAAAAACAATAAGGAGAACAGGAGGGGAATTTAGGGGGATAAGAAAGAGGAGAGGGAGGTAGCAAAGGAATACATTGGTACCTTTTGCCAACTAAATAGATTTGGACTAGCATATTAAGCTTTTGTGATAGAATTAGAACTCAGTTGTCTTCTATAGTTACATTTCCTCATTTGGTCTTTTGCCCTGAGCCTGTACTTTCTCCCCAATGGTAGTCTTTTCATATTTTTTTTTAAGAAGAAGGATCATGAACTCTTTATGAATCTGATAAAAGCTATAGACATGAAAATTGTCATTATTTCAAAATACGCAAGTACATATAAACACAACATTGCATATAATTATGAGGCTTTATAAGCAACCTAAAGTCCTCCCTTAAACACAGCATTCATGACACCTGCTGTGAAAGTCTTTTTACTATCACCTCAATAAATCAAGGGCTTATTATGTCCCAGTCTTGTGTTGCAAAGAAACACAATTCAAACAAAAGGAATGTAAAGCAATTCAAGTTTCTACTAGCATGTTTTATAGAACTTTAAAGAACATTGAAAATATTTCATCCTCGGGAGTAAGTGTTAAGTCTCTGTTCTCCTTCACTGTATATCCCCCTCTGGAAGCTCCGTCAAATTTATTTGCACCCTTACGAATTCCCCGCACAGTTTACTCTGACAATCAGCCATGTGGCTCATCTCTTTTTCTATCTTTTCTCTCTTCAGCCTCCCATTCACATGCTCCACTTTTGACTCAATCCTTTTTATTTCCTCCTTAGACAAGTAGAACTTTGCCTTTTTCAAAGCAAAGGGGCTTCTCTTTCAGAGCCTGACATGCATTCTTCGGCATATTATCAGTTGGGTCGGATGGTTGCAATCTGAACCAATCAAAGTCATTTGGACTTAAACCTTTTTAATAAAATGGATGGTCAACTTTGACAATTTTTTTAAAAATGCTTTTATAGCAACAACTAAAGAAATACAGCTGTTTGTGTTCATCTGTTTTAATGTGACTTGTAGGCTGAATCTAAAAGCAGTTCAAAGCTGGTACCCCTAGGAGACATTGGCCAGTGCATCGTTATGGATTTCAATATATGGTCTTCTAGGATAAGTATTTGAAAGAAAATAATCAATGTGTTTATGAGTTTAAGTACATTTGTTATGTTGTTTAGTAGTGTGTTTCTGCAATAAAATCATGCTTTTTTTTGGTCATTCTGCCACTAGTCCTATGACTTTTCTCCCACATTTGTGTTTATAATTCCTTTTTTTAATAATGTGCTGTGATTATGATCTTGGACTTCAGAGTTAGACAGACTTTGGTTCAAACCTTGGCTCTCCGTATGCCTTTGAGCAAGCTAGATGGCAGCTCTGCCTCAGGGGCCTAAGCTATAAATGGTAACAACTGAACCTACCTGGAGGGTTAGTGGTTCAAGTGAATGAGAGAACACGGAAGAAAACATTTACTACAGACACTAGAACAAAGCGAGCTTTCAGTAAGTGTCACTAAGTAGTGGGAACAAGAGGATGAGGAGGAAAGGTGGCAGGTGAAGGTGCTTCCATGGCCCTTTCTTAGTCAGGACCTTAGCTCTATGTCCCTTGCTCTCTTTCATTGATTAACTCTCTTCATGCCCTCATGCTGCCCCATTTTTTTTTTCTTTTTTCATACCCTTCTCTTTTTAGCTTCTCGCTCTTCTCTTCTCTTCTCTCTGTTTTACATATGCAGATAGTTCTGGACAGGGATGTTTCAGAAGACTGATTCAATGCCAGAAGCTATGACACTTACTCATACCACAGGGACTGTTGAGTAATATAAGAACAAAGTGAGATAAAAATGGTGGATCCCTGTGGACACAAGCAACTCTTCTCACTTGAGTTTTTTTGAAGCTTATAGATTTTTCAGCTTCTTGACATTCATTCCTAAACTAACTTGCACATTTTCCAGTGTTTGGCAAATTTAGCACATTTATGCCATGAGTCAACATTTCCTGGCATGAAATTATGGCCATGAGCAGTCTTGCCTATGTGCTATAAGTTTGCAGTAAACTAGGAAGAGCCAAACAGGCCTTTTGGGATCAGTGGACCATGGTATGACCCAATCCATCAATAGCAGGAACTCTAACAGGTGTCAGTCCTACGCAAACCATTGAGTAATCTTCCGCCTCTTTGTCACTAGCACATAATTAACTAGTTACTTCAGCTTGTTATGAGGTAGCTACATATGTATGAGATCATCAGCTGAGAAATGCTGATCATTGAATTAAGGATGTACAATCATAGTTTCATTGAGGTTTTATGAGGAGATATTTCCCCTTTTCACAAAATCCCATATTATGTGAGGTATTAAATGTTTTAACACATATATGTTTAATTAGATTATTTTACTCAAGTACTCAAGTGGGACTTACTCTGCCATGTAGTCAGCATCACACTTATTCAGAAGAACTAATTACTGTGAACAGGACTACTTTATAGAAAACTTTAAAAAGGTGTCTGTGTTGCCTTTCCTGAACAAATGTTACATATAGTCACCTGCACCCAATATTACTACTTAAAACTGGGTGATGGATGTTATTCTATGGGCATGGACACCATAAGAGAAATAGGCTCTTTTCTATCACTGTTACATAAAAGTTAAGTTTATTTGGTCTACTTAGAGTAGAGATCAGTGTTATGACATAAACCTAGCAAATGGAAAAAGTTTAGTTGACAAAAGCCATCTGTACCCACATTAGAAAGTAATAATATACATTCATCATTTCATGTAACACCAGGTATTAAGGTCCTACTATGTGCCAGACATTACTGGATTCTAAAGACTCAGAGACAGTTTCTTCCTTCAAGGAGTTTTCCATCTAATCAGCAAGGCCAACCACTAAACAGATAATCAAGTTATGGTGTAGTTTGTGATAAGAAAGGTATGCATGACGTACCATGTGAACAAAGAGCAGATTTCAGAGGAAGTGGTTATAAATAGCTTTCTAAAAGAAGATGTCCCTTGAGCTAAATTCTACAAGAAGTCAGAGAGGCAAAGGTAATGATGTTGGAATGATGTTCCACCAACACATGTATTTTCCCAGAAGCAGAAGAATTCAAAGTACATTCTTTCTCTTCACCTTGGTCTTTGACATTATCTGTTATAGCACTTCTATAAACCATGAAAGTCTACATCATCATTTTATTAGAGTGTGTCTATATCTATCTATACAAACACACATATTATCTCTCTTAAAAATTCCATTTATTAATCCCCTACTCTGTGTAGCTCACTGAGCTTTGTAGGTAATTCCCTTCATTCTCCAACCACGCAATGGAGTTTATACTCCTTCCCCATTGCATGGGTGAGAAAGTTGAGAATTAGAGAGCTCAGTAGCTTGTGTGAGGTTCTCCCACCAGGAAGTGGCAAAACTGGAATTCAAGCACAGGTCTATTTAAAAGCTAGTGTTTTTAAATACCTCACTCTACTGCTGGTAATTGTTTGAGTTCTGGCTTTCTCCCACGTATGACACATTCTCATACTATCACTTTTGCTGCTGTCAGTTAGAAATAATAATAGTTAACATGTATACTTTGAGTTTAGAAAACACTTTTATGCTTTTCTTCATTTGATCCCCACAACAATTCTGACATGTTAGGAAGTAAATATTGCTATTTTTGCTTTAAGTGAGGAAACTGGGGTTCATATTGAATGTTCTGCTTAACATTATGCAGCTAGTAAGGGACAAAATAGAAATTGGAACGTGTCACTTAAGATTCAGAAGCCCATGTTGCACACAATATACAAAAATTAACTAAACATGGATCATAGGCCTAAATGGAAAACCTTAAACTATAAATCCTCCAGATGAATACCTAGGAGAAACTCTTTGTGCTCGTGGGTTTGGCAAACATTTCTTAGATAGGACACAAAAAACCACAGGCCATAAAATAATTGATCAATTGGGCTCGATTAAAATTAAAAACAATGTTTTGTTAAGACATTGTTCAGCAAATGAAAAGACAAGCCACAGACTTAGAAAAAAATTTTGCAAAAACATATATCTGAGAAAAGACTGGTATCAAGAATATATAAAGAACTCTCACAAATCAGTAGTAAGAAAAAAATGGCCCAATCATTAAAAATGGGCAAAATATTTGAAAGAGTACTTTATATTTTTATTTTTCAATTACATTTTACTTTCAATATTATTTTATATTGGTTTCAGGTGTACAGCATATTTAACATTTTTTTAAATGGGCAAAGGACTTGAATAGACATTTCTCCAAAGAAGAGGTACAAATGGTCAAAAAGCACACAAAAAGATGTCCTATGTCATGAAGCATTAGGAGATTTCAAATTAAAACCACAATGAGATAACATTTCACACCCACTAGGATGGCTATCACTAAAAAAAGAATAAAGAAAAGAACAAGTGCAGTTGAGGATGCGAAGAAATTGGAATTCTTGTACCTTGTTGGAAATATAAAATGATTCAGACACTGTAGTAAACAGTTTGACAGTTTCTCTATAAGTTAAACAGAATTACAACATTACCAAGCTATCCCACTCCTATATACCCAAAAGCATTGAAAACGTGTTCAACCAAAAAATGTGTACACAAATATTTATAGCAGCACTATTCACAATAGCCAAAGGTAGAAAAAAACTATTTGTCCATCAACTGATGAAGGGATAAATAAAATGTGGTATATCCATGAAATGGAATATTATTCAGCCTTAAAAAGGAAGGAATTAACCTCAGTTTTTAAGAATCAATCATTATATGGGAAGTGTGTTCAACATATGTCTAATAACAAGACTCAGGGGAAATTATATAGAAATGCACATATTAAACATTTGAAGAACAACAAAAAAAGCAGTGAAGTACTGATATATGCCATGACATGGATGAACCTTGAAAACATTATGCTAAGTGAGAGAAACCAGACACAAAGGCTGGTTTCTTGAATGATTCCATTTACATGAAATATCCAGAATAGGCAAATTTATGGAGACAGAAAGCAGATAAGTCTTTGCCACTGGCTCTTAGTAATGGAAAGTTTGATGTTGTGTGTATTTTAACACAAAATAAAGAAAAGATGTCGATGGCTGTAAAAATGTTGACCATCCTTGGATTTTAGGAAATTGTAAATTAAAACTACAATGAGATACCACAATATACCTACTGGAATAGCTCAAATTAAAGACTCTAAAGATACCAAATACCGGTGAAGATGTATAGCAACTGAAATTGTCACATGGCAGAGCCCCTTGGGGAAGGAGTTTTGTAGTTTATTAAAAAATTAAATATATACTTACCATATGACCCAGCCATCCTCCTCTGAGGGATTTACCCAAGAGAAATAAAGACCTATATCCACATAAAGTTCTATTTGCAAATCTTCACAGCAGCTTTACTAACAATTGCCCCAAACTGGAAAAATCCTGAATATTCATCCCCTGGTAAATGAACAGACTGTTGTACATCCATAAATGAAAACTACTCAGTGATAAAATAAAACGAACTAGTAATAGCATGAGTGGATCTCAGAAGCATTATCTAAGTGAAAGAAGCCAGACTCAAAGACGACGTATTGTATTATTCTATTTATATGGCTTTCTGGAATAGGGACAGAAAACTGATCCGTGGTTGCCAGGAGCTGTGATTGGGAGAAGAGAGTTAATTACAAAAAGGGAAGGGGAATTTGCGGGAAGCGCAGGGGTGTTAATGGAAATGTTCTCTATGTTGCTTATAGGGGTAGTTAACACAACTGTATACTTTGGCAAAACTTATGGAACAGTACACATAGGGTGAATTTTACCGTATTATAAATTACTCCTCAGTTAAGCTGACTTGAAACCGCTTGTTTTGTATCCTCCATTATTGTCTCTCTGAGGCGCACATGCATTGACCCTTTTATTTCCCAGTGTTAAAAGTAGAAGGAAGGTTGTTTCTAAACCTGAGGATCAAAATGGTTGCAATCTTTCTGCCATAATTGCACATCCCAAAGAAAAGGCTGTTAGGTTCGTTCAACGTGAGTGAGAACCAGAAAGAAATAATGACCATGCTTCTGGGCCGTCAAGAAGAGAAAGGGAATAGGAGAAGGGATGAAGAAAGGTAGAATTAGTGGGAAATTAAGCAGCTATTAACTGGGGAAAGGCGTGTTAGGCTCAGTTGAGTAGGAAAGATGAATTCGAGATTATTTCCAGACTCACAATCAAAAGCATATTTTGCCCCCTGCATCTTTGGATCCCAAACAGTGGGGTTCTTTGAGAGATTGTTGTACAACACTTTCATTTAGACGGAAAGAAAAGGATTCCAGCCTGTTAAATCACCTTGTGGCTGGTGACTGGTCGCACCTTACACAGTGCTCGGCAACTACTGGGAACACAACAGATATTTGAGGGGTTAATGAGTGAGTATAGTAAAACTTGCTGAAGGACTGAGCTATTTTCTATTAAATTAAAAACCCTACAGGGAAATGTAATACAACTATTGTTTTGTCCATTATTACTGCAACAGCACTAGAGGAAACAGTATCTCTTTCTTTATTGTGTGCTTGTCCTGAACAAATCCTCATCAAAATAGACTGCTCCAATGTTTAAAAGATAGACTAGATCTAAACGGATTCAATATAGACTTCAGCAACTGAATATACAATTTCAGCCAAGTATGTGTTTTGCAGTTCAAGCCCACTAAAGCTGCTACATGGATCATATAAGTGATTTGTGGCACATTCAGCCTGCATCTACCCAATGGTTTATTCAAATAGAATAGACAAACACCAATAAAGTGAAAAGCTCCACTGAGAATTGACCAAACCACATCACTTTCTTCACACCTCAGATATTCCAACCAATAGTAATTTTATAGCAGCTCTTCATAGTATCAGAGACAGAGCTCTCTCTGTAGCAGGAACCCACAATACAAGCAAACCTTTCCCTAACGCACAACAAAGAAATGAGTTTATGAAATCACCATTAAATATAATTGAACACTGGAGAGATGAGTAGAACAGAGGCAAGATGAGATGATGAACATAACACATAGGAACCAATTAAAAATGTACCATCTCTGCAGAAAAACACGCAGTGTTGAGAAAGCTTTTTATGAATATTAAGTACTATAACATAATATAGGACTGAGAGTCTCAAATACCAGTGGCCAAAAGATGTAGAATATTTTTAAGGAAATATACCTAAAATAGATTAAATGGTAAAAATCAATGCCCCCAATTTATCATTATTATCCCAGTTTTGAGAATCACTTATCTTTATAATAAGCAATGTATGGTTAATAAATAATCCTTATTATCACTTTTCCTAATAAGTTAACCAAATATTCAATTTCTGCTGCTTATGTTCCATGGCATGGTTTCAGGTTTACACTGGCAGCAGAATAGAGGCAGTGAGGAAATGGATGATTCAGCTCCATACCATGTATGTATGTGTGTGTGTGTGTATGTTTATATATATACATATATATGTATATATGTGTGTGTGTGTGTGTGTGTGTGTGTGTATCATATATATATGATTTCTGGCTATGCCACAAAAATCTGAGCATAGAGAGTTGACTATTCTAAGAAAAAATTTTCAAAAGATAGAGACATCATAAATTAGCTAGGTCACCCAGAAAAATTGTTTTTGTTTTTCTCTGACACCTATAGCTTTGTATTTACCACCTCCCAGAGAAAAAAATTATATAAGTGACTATTTAAACTTCTTGTCTGTGCGTGTTTACTGCAGCTTTGCCATAGCTTTGGAAATAACATGGACTATGTCGCTGTGGCCTCCCCATTTTTCGAAATAAGGACAAACATCTGTATATCTTATCATACATATACATAGACACACATACACATTCATTTAATTAAATGTTACACACTTTTCAAGGTATTTTTTACAATGGCATTTTATGAGATAGGGTGAACTATCTGAGTAAGAAACTATCTTCACTTCCTATTTGAAATTCAGGGTGATTCCAATATTCGTGGTGCTTTTGCTTGCGGTCTACAAAAGGTGAGGTACAGGCAGAAAATTCAGCTTTCCAGGGGTGATGACATAAGTGTCAGAGCAAGGGTTATGGGTCTAGATATCCCCAGGACAGTGCACCTAAAAGAACTGGGTTAAAATGGTGAGGTGTCACGTGTGATAAACTTGGCAATTCAGAAAGAAAAAGAAAAATTTAGAGACTGAGAAACCAAAGTAAATTATTTTCATAAAGAAAAAAAGTTCCACTGCATTTAAAGACCATTTGAACACTGAGAATTTGAAACTTTCAAAAGTTTGAAGTTGTGTTATGGTTGTTGTTGTTTTGGCCCATGTGAACACATTCTTTGAGCAAACATTCAGCATTAACTATGCTGGGAATACAAAAATGAATAAGACACAACCCTCATAGCTTTCTCATGAAGGCTTTTAAACATCCAGTATCTCTTACTGTATGCAATGTGGTGAGTTAAGTGAAGAGGGAGCAGCAACCCTTTATTGCATTTGCATCAAATTCCAGAGATTTTTAAAAAATAAAAAAAAAGAAATAGGAGCATTACATTTTTTAATTTAACCAATAGAAAACATTTTGTACTCTTACAAGAAAAAGTTTATATTCAACTTTCATTTCTCAGGTCTTCCTTTCCTGTACCATGGAAATTTGCTTAGAGGTAGATAGTATTTTTCACTATTGATATAATAGTAAAGTCCCATCTTTTTCTTTTTTAAATTTTTAAAATTTTTATTAAGTTTATTGAACTGACATTGGTTAATAAAATTCTATAATACATCATCTGTATATTGTATGTGTGTTCACCACTCAAAGTCAGATCTCCTTCTGTCACTACATATTTGACTCCCATTATCCTTTACTATCTCCCTCTTCCACACACACCCCTTCTCTCTGGTAACCACCATACTGTTGTCTGCGTCTGAGTTTTTATTTGTTTGCCTTGTTTTTTTGTTTGTTGCTTTCAGTTTGTAGCCCACATATGAGTAAAATCACATGGTTCTTCACTTTTTTCATCTGACTTATTTCAAGATCAATCCATGTTGTCACTAACGGCAGTATTTCATCTTTTCTTATGGCTGAGTAGTATTCCATTGTATGTATGTGCCGCATCTTCTTTATCCAATTATCTATTGAAGTCCCATCTTTTTCAAAGTGCTTGGACTAGTTCCCCATCTATAAATATGCAAACAAATATTTCCATTGGCATCAGCATAAATTCTGACCTCTCCTTCATTTATTTACATTTCTCCTTGTTTTCAAAAGCAGGCCTATGATAAGATGCCTCAGGGATAAGGTAAGAATGAAATGTTTACAGAGAATCCATACAGCCACATTTACCCTCTAGGTACATGAATTTGAAGGTAGGTATTTATTCCACATTTAATTAAGTCTTACCCCCCAAATCCCTATTTTTCACCACATCTTTTATGATTACTGCCTTAATATTTGCACAGAAGAGAGGTTGTGCATGTTTCTGGGTAGTTAGTCTTATACAAGGTTTTATTCTGCTTTTAAAAATTATTCATTCACTCACCAAATCCAAACTAAGGTTGTCCAGTGTTACCTGAGCTTACTGATGGGTTTTTAAAGCCAGCCTTTGCTGCCCCACCTACACTCTGTCTTTATGGAAAACACTCGTCAGACTGACAAAGACTTTGCTCTCAGCCACGTCAAGCGCCTTGTGCCAGTGCAGTGGTTCGAAGCATTTTTATTTCATGGACCAGTAAAATCTCTCTACACTGAGATAATATTGCTATCATTTTATTCTGCAGTTATGAATTTAAAAAGCAAAACACAGCTACAAGAATTTAATGAAAAGAATAACAAAAAAAATAGTGAAGACATAACTTCAGAGGAAATTTATAAATAGAAGACATTTAGCCCTATAAAAAAGCTCATAATTCTCCTTATTTTTTCTCTTCTTGCCATAGATTGACTTTTGGGAACCACTTCCTTCGAGCTCTGCATAGGGGCTATAAAAGAATAAGTTAACCAAATATTCAATTTCTGCTGTTTATGTTCCATGGCATGGTTTCAGGTTTACACTGGCAGCAGAATAGAGGCAGTGAGGAAATGGATGATTCAGCTCCATACCATCACAGCCTTCCTAGCTATTCACACTGCCAGTGCGGTCGGTACCTCACACGCACAACGGGCAGGGAAATGCCAGTGTAAGGAGATTATTACTCAGAGTTTGCCCCAATCAAGCTAGTGTGCAACTAAGAGACATTAAGATTTAAAGAGTCACCCTCAGACACTGAAATTGATAAAAATAAATGAATTTCTTAAACAAAGATGCTGTGTGAATCTCAAAAGCACAAGCGATGGCTTGGACATCTCCATCTGCTTTCCAGACTCAGGCATACTCAAGACTAATTAAAGTGACCCTTGGGAATGTAATGGAATATTAGAAAGCAGTAAAATTACCTACAGTCTTTTACAACACCTTGGGCTCACTGGCTTTTCAATGTGAATGATCTCAAATGCAGATGAGAAATAGATCAGTATTATGGAGGAATTATATTGGTTTCACACATGTTTGTGTTTTCAAGTGATCAGGTTGAGTTTTCTCACCAGCCGAGATAAAGCCTCAGCAAGTAAAACAAAAAAATCAAAAAAACTGAAATGTCCAAAGATGCCTTCCTTTAGTGAAAATAGCGACTGTCTCAGTGGCCTTAAGAACCGCTGGGTTTTCCATCATGTGAAGTTCGTCAGCAAAGGTGCAAGTGCTGATGAAAAAACCCCACAAAGACATTTCCCCTTCGCTAAAACAACAGATTGATGAAGAAGGCTACATCCTGGATCATATTTTTAATGCAGATCAAAATAGTCTCTTTTAAAAGCAACTGCCCCTAGAACCTACATCTCAAAGGAGGAAATAGGAGCCCCAGGGGTTAGGCTGCAAAGGATGCAGCACGGACTAGTAGCTAGAGGCAGGGGTTGGGAGAATGTTAACTGTGCTCCCCACTCTACTGTGATGTTTGTTGTTTTTGTTAATGCTTGGTTCAAAGTTCCCTACGTTTTGAGTCATCTGCCCCAACTCTGTTTTTCTCACAAGCCCTGATATTTTGGGTATGCAATTTTGTAGAACTATGGTTGTAGCCAGAATACCTGTATTTTTATTTTCACACGGCTGTCAAAGCCCCCGATGTAACCGATGGAGGGGAAGGGCAGTGATCTGGGGAGGGGCTATTAGAAGGTTACTCAGCATCATCTGGAGGAAATGACTCCTGATGGGATCCTAATTCTTTGCATTGACATGACTCTGGTTGGAGAAAGATAATGAATGTATCAGACTATCCTGGCTTAATGGGAGAAAAAAAAACCAGCAAAGAATACTTAATTCCCTTATTTCGAATTTTGTGTTTGCTCTGCAATCTTCTAACCCAGGATTGGTATATAGGATTTCTCTCAAGTGCCAACTGCAATTGACTGGTAGTGGCTGCCTGAAGCAATGAAGTGAGGAGGATGCTGAGACCACTTCTGGGCTCAGTGGGAAAGAATGCCACAATTGATTAGTGATGTCTGTCAGGAGTTGCCGAACGTGTGTCACCCCTCTAATCTATGACACAGTTGAGGAAATTTGCCTACTACGATAAATGGTCTGGGAAGGCAACCAGACTTGGTTCTGGAATCGGTACATTTACCTTTGTAAATGAACAAATTGATTCTCTGATAACCAGTCTATCTCTGTCAGTTTCACCTGAGGTTGCTCATTTGGTTGAACTGCAAAAAATGGAAGGTTTAAGCCAGCAATCTAAAGATCTTAGAAATCCTGACACCAAATGCTATTACCAGAAAACGCCCTCCTTGAAGGATCTTACCACTCATTATCTTTTGACTTATTATGTATTTACTATAGAGTACTCATCATACTCCTCCCCTTTCCCTTTTTAATACTTGCCATATGTCATCAATTAT
The DNA here is from genome assembly GCF_000327345.1 of Myotis davidii. Lineage (NCBI taxonomy): Eukaryota > Metazoa > Chordata > Mammalia > Chiroptera > Vespertilionidae > Myotis > Myotis davidii. The sequence continues at coordinate 1,570,381 of NW_006285240.1, read as the reverse complement.
AAGATGCCACCATCCAGGTGGTATATACCAGGAGAGAGCCAGGCTTCTGTTTTTCACACATTCTACTGGTCTGATAGTGGGACCACCATGGAAACCTCTTGATATTTAAAATAATGAATTTTAAAAAATATTCTTATTGATTTCAGATAGGAAGGGAGAGGGAGAGACAGAAACATCAATGATGAGAGAGAATCATTGATCAGCTGCCTTCTGCACACCCCCCACTAGGGTTTGAGCCTACAACCTGGGCATGTGCCCTTGACCAGAATCAAACCAGGGACCCTTCAGACCGCAGGCCGACGCTCTATCCACTGAGCCAAACTGGCTAGGGCGATTAATGAGTTCTTTAAGGAGAAAAGACTGTGAATCCCAGTTGCTGCTTGAAAACTTTTCTCTTTTATGGATGAAAAAGTGCACAATCAGAACTTATGGAACAAGTGTCAGTGGCTCTGAAGAAACCCCCAGAAAGGGCAATTCAGTGGAGCCCTCTTGTGAGAAATGGTGCATTCCCAGGGTTCTGGGCCCCACAGAGGACAGGCTGCATTTGGGGGAGCGTGGGCACCAAACACTCTGAGTGTCCAGGGGAGGTCAAACTCTGAATGTGAAGAGGTTTTGGAAAGGCGTGGCCAATGTATTCCCCTTCTGTTTCCTTTTTATGTTTGCAAAAGACCTACATGTAAATAAGTTTGAAAGAACAGTTCTCGCCCTAGCCGGTTTGGCTCAGTGGATAGAGGGTCAGCCTGTGGACTGAGGGGTCCCAGGTTCAATTCCAGTCAAGGGCATGTACCTTGGTTGCGGGCACATCCCCAGTTGGGGGTGGAGGGGTGTGCAGGAGGCAGCTGATCAATGTTTCTCTCTCATCTGATATTTCTAACTATCCCTCTCCCTTCCTCTCTGTAAAAAATCAATAAAACATATATTTTTTTAAAAAGAACAGTTCTCATAAGTATAAAATGCAGCTTTAGATCACATTGACACCATTTGTTTTCCTCACTTTGGTACGTAAAATATCAGTGCCTCTTCCAATTGATGATGCCTTAGACTCAATGAAACGCAGTGTAATTTACACCCATAACAAGTGAGGAGATGCAGCCTTAAGAACCTGATTTGTTCCTGGGTTGTCCAAGATCTCTCTTCAAGTGAATTGCACATCTAGGATTAGAATTTATGAGACCTTAATCCTTGCCTCGCCCACTTGAACATGACTTAGTGCCATATTTTGGAAAGGTTGGTTCTAGTAACCAAATCAAGGGCTGGATGGCCCACTGGGAGTGGTCAGCGTAAAATACAGCCCTTCTATAGACCAAACCAAGAAGATTGGTCTCTATGAGTAGAGAGGTCTGACAGTCCAAGGGCATGCTTTAACTGTCGGCATGGGTATGGGAGGAAGAACGCCCACTGTTACGTGTGTCACTAAATTTTTTGCTAATTATCAACTATCATTTTCTGGAAATACCCTGTAGCCTACTTGTCTGCATCCCTCTTTTCATCTTTAAGTTCATTCTCACACAAAAGGAACATTTTTGTGTGTGTGAACTTTCACAATTAATAATCATGATACAAAAAACTATTAAGTTAAACAATACAAAATTGACAATATTTTACCATTTCTGACCTACAGAATCAGGAAGTTTGTGTGGTTCAACTTAATGGGTGACATACGAGATTTTCACGTAAAGCAGTTCACAACCAGAGACAAGAAGACAGCCTTCCATTCAACATTATTGAGAGCCTTCTAAGTACAATCCCTCTCCCACTGAAGCTTCTACCAGCTCTGTGGGAGCCTCTGAATAACATTTTCTGTGTAGGTCGTCCCCTATGAAGACCTTCTTTTGATCAACTGTATAAATAATATTCTATGTGGGGTGTTTTTTTTTTAACTCAATAAACATTTATTGTACACTTAACAAGGGCTGGCCACCAATCTCAGCCTTACATACAAAGATTAGTGCATCACAGTCTCTACACTTAGGAGCATGCAGTCTAGGAAGGAAGACAGGCACGGACATAATTACAGTGCAAAATAGCAAGTCACATAATGGATATAAATAACATGCTGAAAAGGCACTTACCCTGCCTGGAAGAGCAAGAAGACCTCAAAGCAGGTGACATTTGTATTGGTTCTTAAAGGATGACAACA
>NW_006285240.1:1565472-1567694 GCF_000327345.1 Myotis davidii | reverse complement strand
TCCCATTTATATGAATTTTCTGAATCCATAAAGTTGTGGCTATCAAATTTTTGTTTTGTTTGAAAAATTATACGTATATAAACATGTGTGTGTATATATCCGTTTATCAGTGGTTCTCAACCTTGGCTGCACATTAGAATTCCCATTTATATGAATTTTCTGAATCCATAAAGCTGTGGCTATCAAATTTTTGTTTTGTTTTAAAAATTATACATAAACACATGTGTGTGTATATATCCATTTATCAGTGGTTCTCAACCTTGGCTGCACATTAGAATCACCTGGGAATCTTTTTAAAATCCTGATTTCTGGGCCTCATCCTCCTGAAATTCTGTTTCTTTGTTATGGGGTGGGGCTACAACATTAGTAACAAAGAAACAGAATTTCCGGAGGATGAGGCCCAGAAATCAGGATTTTAAAAATATTCCCAGGTGATTCTAATGTGCAGCCAAGGTTGAGAACCACTAATATAGACTATAGTTGTTACTTCATTTATATGAATCTTCCAGATGCACAAAACTATGTGACTCTCTAAATAGATCTAAATTGGTACCAATTCCAACATTGAGGGGGGTTCCCCCAAACCAACAAGCAATTCTGACACCAGCAGGATATCCAGGAATTCAATTCTGACTCATCTACCCAGAGATAGCATCAGATTGCACAAGTTAAGGGTTTAGTCCTACAAGACTAATGATTGAACTCCATCTTCAGCCCCTGTCCCCTCCCTGGAGTTGGGGGGCAGGCTAGTAGGACTGAAAATACCAGCCCTCTAATCACAGGATTGGCTCCACTGGCACCAGCCCCCATCCTTAATTTTTTGACTTTCCAAAGTCACCTCATTAACATAACAAGGGGCAACTTTATCAACTCTCAACACTTCAGAAATTCCAAGGGTTTGGGGAGCTGTGAGTTGGGAATTGTGGACAAGACCTGATATATATGGAAAATATATGTTGATCATCTGAATAACCAAATATATATTTCTTGTAAATGATACTATCACACTGTGAAATATACCGTTAGTACTGGATAGGAGTTGTGGTGAATCTATAGACTGCTTTGAGTAGTAATGGACATTTTATCTTATTTTTTTGTTAATCCTCACCTGAGGATATTATTCCCCTTGATTTTTAGAGAGTTGAAGCTGGGGAAAGAGAGAGAGATGAACATCGATGTGAGAGAGACACATAGATTGGTTGCCTTCGGTAGGCACCCAGACCTGGGCCAGGGATCAAACCCATCATCCTTCCGTATGTGGGCCGACGCTCTAACCACTGAACACCACAATCCAGGGCTAGTATGGACATTTTAAATCTCGTCTTTATGCACATATTTCCAAAAGTGTTAGAAATCTGAGTTCCAGATTTAGCCTGCTCTGTTAGAATTCCTTTTTCTTCACCTCTTCGCTTTCGGTCCTTGGACAAGCAACCGTCTTTCTGAGTCTCAACTTTCTCATCTATAAAATGAGAATAAGTGCAACCACCTAATAGGGCTGCTGTGTGAATTCAGTGGGGTGTGCATGTTAAAGCATTTGGTATCAGTGAACATTCAAGCAGAGCTGACAATGAATACTTTGTGCACATTAGAATTGGGTCTTGAATATTGGGACTATTATTGTGAACATTAATGATTACAGGAAAATTAATAAGCTGGCACCCTTGGGGCCTATTAGGAGCCAGAGAGTTATTTGTCCCTGCACTACATGTCCCTGGACTATCAGTTCTCACATTCTGAAATTGCTAATTTATATAAAAACCTAACAGTGTTCTTCCTCCCTTAGTGCTTCACTGACAAATCAAATCATCTGACTTGTTAAAATTCCATCCAAAGCAGGAGTATAAAAGCTCTGACCGAGTGCCCGAGTCTGTCCTCTAGTGTCTCTCGTTTAGCCACTCAACGATCTCTTCTGCTGATTTCAAGATTATTGGCTTTGGAATTGCAAATACTAAATACTATGGCATGATTTCACATATAGGTGTAATCTAAAAGAGTCAAGTTCATAGAAACAGAGAGTAGAATGGTGATTGCTAGGAGTTGGTGGGCGGGAAAATGGGGACATGTTGGTCAAAGGGTACAGTTACAGTTATAAGATGACAGTCCTGGAGATCGAATCTGACTATAGTCAACAATACTGGATTGTATACGTGAAATCTGGTAAGATGATAGATCATAAAGTGTGCCACCAAAAAAAAGTAACTATGTGAGATGATGGATATGCT
>NW_006285240.1:1486639-1561210 GCF_000327345.1 Myotis davidii | reverse complement strand
TCCAACCACTGAACACCACGATCCAGGGCTAGTATGGACATTTTAAATCTAGTCTTTATGCAAATATTTCCAAAAGTGTTAGAAATTTGAGTTCCAGATTTAGCCTGCTCTGTTAGAATTCCTTTTTCTTCACCTCTTCGCTTTCGGTCCTTGGACAAGCAACCGTCTTTCTGAGTCTCAACTTTCTCATCTATAAAATGAGAATAAGTGCAACCACCTAATAGGGCTGCTGTGTGAATTCAGTGGGGTGTGCATGTTAAAGCATTTGGTATCAGTGAACATTCAAGCAGAGCTGACAATGAATACTTTGTGCACATTAGAATTGGGTCTTGAATATTGGGACTATTATTGTGAACATTAATGATTACAGGAAAATTAATAAGCTGGCACCCTTGGGGCCTATTAGGAGCCAGAGAGTTATTTGTCCCTGCACTACATGTCCCTGGACTATCAGTTCTCACATTCTGAAATTGCTAATTTATATAAAAACCTAACAGTGTTCTTCCTCCCTTAGTGCTTCACTGACAAATCAAATCATCTGACTTGTTAAAATTCCATCCAAAGCAGGAGTATAAAAGCTCTGACCGAGTGCCCGAGTCTGTCCTCTAGTGTCTCTCGTTTAGCCACTCAACGATCTCTTCTGCTGATTTCAAGATTATTGGCTTTGGAATTGCAAATACTAAATACTATGGCATGATTTCACATATAGGTGTAATCTAAAAGAGTCAAGTTCATAGAAACAGAGAGTAGAATGGTGATTGCTAGGAGTTGGTGGGCGGGAAAATGGGGACATGTTGGTCAAAGGGTACAGTTACAGTTATAAGATGACAGTCCTGGAGATCGAATCTGACTATAGTCAACAATACTGGATTGTATACGTGAAATCTGGTAAGATGATAGATCATAAAGTGTGCCACCAAAAAAAAAGTAACTATGTGAGATGATGGATATGCTAATTAGCTTGATTATGGTGATTATTTCACAGTGTCTACACATATCAAAACATCTAGTTGTGCACCCTAAATATATTCAATTTTTATTTGTCAACTTGATAATCAGTGAATGATCCTGTGACTGTAATTTCCTTCTTATAAAAAAAAATCACTGTACTTTCAACTAATTGGGCATATCATGAGATACTAATATTGAAGTTCAACGAACTTCTGATTATCTTATCAAATAATTGAAAATGCAAACATGTAAGGATGCACTGTAAACACTTGGATGAGGGGGAAGCATAAGGGGTCTTGGTTTTGTTTCCTGTTGCTCCTTTGAGACATCTTGATTTCTCCAGGTGGAGAAGCCTTCCCCAGGTGGGTGTTGACGGGATAGCACAACAGAATACAGAATGTCAATTGTAATTACACCCCACATACTTTTTTTCCCCCAGGTTACAAATGCTGCTGCCAACTCTCCTGGCCAAATGACTCTTCATCTGAAACCTCTCCTTGTGTGTGGAGGGGATGGATTCACTCATTCCAATTTCGATGGCTGCGTTGCTTCTGCCCTGTGTGTTCTGGAAGCTTTAAAGAACCATATCTAGTTCCTGTATTCTTTCTTTTAATTTTTCAGTTACAGCTGCACCCAATGTTATGTTAGTTTCAGTTAGACAACATAGTGACTAGACATTTATAGAACTTGTGAAGTCATCATCCCAGTAAGTCTATTTAGTATCTGTATTCTTATCATCTACATGTACTTTGGATTTTTGTTTTCACAATTTTCAGTTATTGATTGTTTTCATTTTCTGTTTTGTTCAGAGAAATTACCGGAAAATTGTTCTTCACTTGTTATTTATTCATATAGAATAAAAAATCAATTTTATAATGTTGATAGTTACAACCCATGCTAGAATAAAAATTCCTTGGATCTTATACCTTTGTCACCTTTCTGAGTTGCCATGTCTACCCCTTGATGGAGGAAAAGTAGGGTTAACCAATCCCAAAAAATTTTGTCAACTCAAAGTAACAGTTCATTTTGAAATTTTTGCTTCCAAATAAAGAATAATCATTATCACAGGCCCGTTTTTAATCTTCAAGTATGCCTTTGATTCAATATTTTTGCAAACTGCTGAACTTTAAGGTCCCTCCAAACTGTGAATAACAGAGTGTAATTTTCTTTCTCGTTTCTCTCCCAAGTTATTAAATGATCCTGAATTCTAGGTCATAGATGTCCTTGTCTCTAGGATCGCAGTTTGGAGGGCAACTTGACTAACGAAGTAAACTCTCTTCAAATTTTCAGAAAATAACCCGATTCAACTTGACTTTCCAAATCACACAGTACTTTTTAACCTTAAAAACTCCAATCTTGTTATGACGGACAAAACATATTGATCTTTACCTTTTGTTATCTCTTACGGCTGCTGCTGTTTCAGTCTGTGTGATCCAGTATGTGCTGTGGCATTTAGACTGGGTCAAGTTTAATGAATTTAATGCAACCAAAAAAAAATGTACTGAATGAGAAAATAGATGCACTTCAAATAGTTCAATATTTACCAACTTAATGGCTGTCGCATGCTTCAGTGACAACCCAGTGACCTGCTGGCTGAGAGAAATTAATTCCCCAGCCTTCCAAATAAGCGACTTGTTGCTAATTTGAAAAGCAAAATGGTCGGTTCTATTTTATGATTTTGAAAGGAAAGAAATCGTTGTGCCCTTTCAAACTAAGAATAGTTCAATGAAAGACTCTTTATCTTGGTAGTAACCCAAAGTTTCACACTTACATGGCCACCAATCATACACATGCACAGGCCTGGGCAGAACTTGCTTATATAGCTACAAAGTGGGCTTTGTGATCCTATGGAATGTGATTACCTGTGTCCTTTTAGCAACTAACTGATGAGAAACAGAAATGCCTCCATGTAGCTAATGACACTTCTTTCTGAAAGCAGAGAAAAAAAAGGAAAATTAATGTGATCTCTGTATGATGTGATGAAAACATTGAGACTTCTTTCATCATTTGGGCCCATATTTGGTTAACATTATCTTTATTTTGGCTTTATCCTTAAAACATGGTAGCAAAGTCATTCAAATGTATTAACTACTTTGTTTTTAATATTATTCTGGAGCCATTTGACGGAGAGCATCCTGAAGTTTTAAGAACAAGGTTGTATTTGTCTCGTGAATGTATATCCTCCACAGAAGAGAAAAACAAAACAATTTGTAAAGGTGGGATGGGATACATAAGGACAGAACTCTCCTGAGCCATTACTGATGACTTTCAATATCTATTCATTCTGTGTTTCCCTAATAATTCTGTATGTAGATCATTGTTACTTTGCTATTTTAATCATTTTGAAAACTCGTTTTACATTTAGATCTATCTCTGACAGGAGCCGGCTAATTCCCTGATGCCCAGATAAGGAAGAAAAAATGTATCAAATGTTTATGTTCTTTGCTTTCATTCACACCCATCCCTGCAGAAATGAAATGGATATGGGGTTATCCTGTGCTGGAAGCCAACCCAGCCGGCTGTGAAACTCAGGTGGCTTAGTCACCCTGAGAGACCCAGGGCTAAGGTGTCGGCTCCCCTGGGAAAGAGGGGTCAGCACCGTTTGGAACGGTTGCCAAGGTGTATGTATGTCAGCCCCACAGGCCCACACTGCACTACGACATTTCCAAACAAGAACGTTTATTAATCACGCCAGCCAAGGAAAGCTGCTCTGTTTTTGAAAGGAGCATATTCAAGAGAGAAACAACTTGAGCAGTGGGGTGATTTCATACTTGTTAGCTGATAAATATAGCCTTTGCCGGGATAAAACTGTATGATGCAGTGTTGAAAAGCTTAATTACCAAACTGTCTATGCACGTTTTGCTCAGGCAGCAAGGGTGACAAATTATACAGAGGAATAGTATTTTTCACCTTTGGCATTTCTGAAGGGGAGAAGCATGTCTAAAAACACTAAGAAAGCAGTAATAATCCTAGGATAGATGGGGGGCGGGGGGTGTGGTAAGACACTTCTTTGAGTAGAAAGCAGTAATAATCCTAGGATAGATGGGGGTGGGGGTAAGACACTTCTTTGAATCACCAAGCCTGTGCAAAATGCCATCATCCCCACTCCCCCCCGACCCCCCAGCCTACCCATTACTATGTTAACTAAAAAGAACAAAGTCAATTTTACATCTATCTAGTATTTTCTACTCATCCAAGTATGTATAGAATGAGTATATATCCACTTTTCATCCTCCTAACACCTTTGTGAAATATGCAGAGCAAGGAATTCTTATTCACCTTTGACAAATGAGGAAACTGATGCATGCCTTAACCGGTTTGGCTCAGTGGATAGAATGTCAACCTGTGAACTGAAGGGTCCCGGGTTCGATTCCAGTCAAGGGCACATGCCTGGGTTGTAGGCTTGATCCCCAGTAGGGGGCATGCAGGAGGCAGCCGGTCAATGATTCTCATCATTGATGTTTCTTATCTCTCTCCCTTCTCCCTTTCTTTCTGAAGTCAATACCATATATATATATATATAAAAAGAAACTGAGGCATGGAGATTGGCCAACCAAAATCACATAATGACATGCCAGGACAAGACCCAGGCCTTCTATGAACACTTCTATTTACACGGCATCATGCTGCTGCCATATGAACTTGATAATTAAATCTGAACTGAAATATTAGTTGGCAATACAGTCAGCATCGTTATTGGTCCTGTTATTGATGCTTCATTTCAGAGAGCTAATACTAATCCTGATGTGGTATATGCAGGAGTCTAATATGGAGTAAAGTCTCCATGAGTTACTGGCTAAATGATTTATATCCCCCTTATTTTTATTTGCTGGTTTATTTCCTTCTTCAAAGGGTTCTTGCTGTGAGAAATGGCTGCATCACAATGACACTGAATATCAACTGAGCAGTAGTAGGTTAGCTACAGACTACATTCATCATTTCTTTCTTTGTTTCTTCATTCGTTTTGTTTCATTCTCCTCTGTCATTTCTTTCTCCTCTTTTATTTTTTCTCCTGCTTCTTCCCCTATGCCCAAGTCTCCATTCTCATAAACCTGCAATATAAATGCAATCACATTATGATTCATATCATTTGTTCTATCTTATTTTAATATATCCTTTTTTCCCCTAAAATTTTAAAACACTTGATTCTGCATTTAATTCAAGTGGCCCGGATAATCATTATTTTGATTTTCAGAAGTGATGCCAGAATTTAAAACTGGCTGTAGATGTCGGGGATCTCCGTGCTGATAACCTAAAAAACACATGCAAAGGACGGGATCAGGCTCTGTGCTGGGCCCGGTGGAATATCATCAGCAATCGCCACCTGAAGGTTCTGGTCAGGGGAAGACAAAGCCACAGGAAGTGGAAGGCAGGGCCGAGGTTCATGTCGGTGTCATGGCAGGCAGTACATTAGATGCTCTAACTCATGAAGCTAGGGAATCTTCAGAGAAAGGACCCTGTTTCTTTAGGAAAGGGTCCCTGGTCAGGTGCAGAGGTGCATCAGGCAAACACACACCTCCACACCCATCCTGGGCAGACCTGGCTGACTCCAGGAATCGGAACTTCATAGCAGAACAAATGGGTCTTTTCTGTGGAGAAGGCTCAATGGGACCCAGAAAGTGGGAAGAGGAAAAAGCTTCAGCAAACCTCAGACTTGCTCATGCAGGACTACGCGGCGGTATTCTAGTCTGGAATGTGTTTGTGTCTCAGCCAGTATCATCTAGTCAGGCAAGCCAGGGAAGAATGGAATGGTAATGTGGTCTACGTTTCCTTCTCAACAGATAGCCATTATAGTCCAAGTAAGATTTCATAGCAGAATTCACCAAATGGACCTGCTAAAGAGAAAGACTGTCCAGGAGAGTGTTAATTTACAAGGCATGTAGAACCACAGAATCCTGGAAATCAAAGTTTAGAAGGCTTGGAGACCATTTTGACCAGTTCTTAGCCATGTTGGATTTTGAACCCACTTGAGAAGCTGGAGAAAACTATGGATCTTCTCCTAGTAGCAACAATAAAGATAACTATGCATGCACGCACATAGAATTTGCATGCCATTTCAGAGCCTACTTTTATAAATAAAGTTTTATTGGATCACAGCCTTGCCCGTTCGTTTGTGTATTGTCAGTGGCTGTTTCTGTACAACCACAGCAAAGATGAGTGTGTCAGAGACCATATGGCCTGCAAAGTCTAAAAAAGTTAACTCTCTGGTGCTTTAATAAAAAGTTTGCTGACTCCTGTTTTAGGGGATTACAAACCCTCCAAAATCTATTTTTAGACACTCTGGAGTCTATGGACCCCAGATTAAGAACCTCTAAATCTTGACCCATGGCCTTATGTAAATACAGGCTTATCTTAGATCCACACATCTGGGCCATTGGTCCATGATCCTAAGCCCCATTGGAAATCTTTTAAGGCAAGAGTTTAGCTTTGTAGTTAAGAACACATTCTCTGGACTTAAATAGATCTGTGTGTTACCCAGACTTTGCTCCTCATTGTGTGACCTTGTGACTGACACCTCATCATTTGAACAATGAGTTGATGGAAGCTACTCATAAGATTATTGTGAGGCTTAAATATACAGAAAACCTTACTGCTGGACACATAGTAAGTGCATAATAAATGATAGCAATGATGGTGATGATGATGAGGGGGAGCGGGAAGGGGGAGAAAGAGTAGAAGCAGATCCTGCTCGTGCCTCCAAAGCCCCTGGGAAGGCCAGTTTCCTCTGCATTTACATAGGACACTTAGGAAAGCAGATGATAAGGAGAGTGTGTACATGGACAGCCAACCATGGTGAAACTCAGAAGCTTAATAGCTCTAGGTTTCTTCAAAACCCTCATGAAACAGAGTGGTGGTGTCTCCCTGAGACCAGCCATGAGCCACGTTCTCTTGTCTCGTTGCTTGTCCCATTGGTTTGTTCTCAGGGGGTCCTTGAAAAGAAACCAGGGTAAGTCATTACCAGGCGTCGAGATGGTATAAAATAGAAGCATTCTCTGCAATGAACAGTGTCTTGTCTTTAGCAAGTATGTGTGCCAAATGCAAACAATTGCATGCTTGGACTAGGTCCTCCTGAAGATTGTTTACAGGCAGACCTTGGAGATATTGAGGGTTTGGTTCCAAACCACTGCAAGAAAGCAAGTACCACAATTCAGCAATTGGCCATTTCTTTGCTGGTGGAGGGTTTTTACCTTCAATCTGTAAAATGCACATCTGTGAAGCACAATAAAGCGAAGGTCAATGAAACAAGGTATGCCTATACTTACGCTCTGAAACACTGTGAAAACTTGGATTTAGTTCACACTGTTAATGCATCAGGGTAAGTATGCCGATTCATTGCCTATCCTTGGTCTTCATTTCAAAAAGCTCAGCTCCTGGTAAATTCCGTGACATCGTGGTGGGTTCCATGGCATCCTGAACCCACCACTTTCTACACATGTGATGTAGACCAGTTTCTTATGTCCCTCAGCCTCAGCACCCTCATCTGTAAAACCCGCATAATCTCCAAAAAGATATTATAAAGTTAGATAAAAAAGCAGTTTACTATTGGTTTTAGAATTGACAACAAATCAATGGAAATAATGGCAATAAAAGCACTTAATGTTATCAAGGAAGCTTTACAAAACCATACATGGATTAAAGGGGTAAATATAAGCAAATATATATTCCTCCTAATAAAACAGAGCAAAAATATAGATGAATATTTCAAACTCTCAGAAAATGAAACTACAAGTTTTATAGATTAATTATGAAAAAAATCACTTAAAATAACTTATAGTAAAAGTATAATGCCCTTAATGTAGATAAAACTTCCCATAGGTTAAAATTTGTTACTTTATGTAAACATCAATGATGAAAGAGAATCATGGATTGGCTGCCTCCTGTACACCCCACACTGGGGATCGAGCCTGCAACCTGGGCATGTGCCTTGACCGGGAATTGAACCCTGACCTCCTGGTTCATAGGTCAATGCTCAACCGCTGAGCCATGCCAGCTGGGGCAGTTATTTTATGTTGTATCATATATATACATTGTTTTTAATTGTGATAAGATGGTCACATATTTATACTTTGACTTTATATATGTATTTATAAAATATGGCTACGTTCTCTGACTTTATAAATTTATAGCATGCTGTATATAGTTGTTGTAATAAATACCCTTGCACATGCCTCTTTTACACTAATGCATCCTAATTTTTCCAAATATGGGCTTTGACCCATAAATGATTTGTAATAGCAATTGAGAGAACCGAGAAGTCATTTTTGTTGTCTCAATTTAAAAAATATATATTCTTTTATTTATTTCAGAGAGGAAGGAAGAGGAAGAGGGAGATAAAAACACCAATGATCAAGCCTATATCCCAAGCATGTGCCCTGACCAGGAATCACACCATGACCTCCTGGTTTCTAGGTTGACACTCAACCACTGAGCAAACCAGCCAGGCTGTTGTTGATTTTTTAATTAAAACAACAGAAAGAAAAAAGAAAGAGAAGGCTGACATGTAGTAAGAGTAGCTATTATTTTATAAAACTTTTGTTTCCTTGCCCTGGCTCAATGTAAACTGGTTTCATATAGAAAACCACCTCTAGAAATACGATATGTAAAATAAATTAACCACTCGTGTCCAATCTAGCCCCTATACCCAACAGTTCTTTCTTAACCCAAATCTGGAGGTGCTGAGGCTGGGGCACAAAGTTACAGGCTTCAAAAAAAAAAAAGAGACCAAATGTGATTCTATCTCTATACCATGCATTACAGGCTGTTCTAGGAATCTGCCTCACCAGGCATATCCCTAACGTAATGGCATTTCCTTTTCCTTCTGGGTAGAGCCAGGGCTGCTGTCTCCCACAGATGGCCACGTCCCCTTCACAGGTTTCATTGCTCTTTGCTAGACACGGTACAGCACAATATACTCTCTGTCCACACACCCTGAGGCAGAGAAAAAGCATCAGACAGCAAGGACCTCCTGGGGCCGCATGTTTCCATTTGTGAGGATGGTTTTAGAGGGAACAAGAGCAGAGGCATAACATAACACCACCAATTTTCCAGGCCAAAGTGCTGGGCATTTGATTTAGACCCCTCATGTCATGTCGAAACCATATGCAATCCATACCTTCTGACCCAGATGACAGATAACAGTCGTCTTAAATCAAAATAAAACAGGATGGGGTGAACAAACCCACATAAAACAAGCTGAGAAGTCCTCTCCGTCTCTCTGGGAATTTGAGAGCCTGCTGAGCTGTCCAGACCAGGGATGGAAGGCTGTGGTTTACTAGTGAGCTGGCTTGGAAGTTTTGCTGTCACTAAGAAGAGAAATCTGCAGGCTAGTTCAGCATAAATGGCGCCCTGGCTGCATTGAGGGTGACCACAGGTGAGTCATAAGCAGTGCAGAAAAGTAGAGATGCACGCTGGATGTCGGAGGAATGCCACTTTTATCTCCGTCTCAAGACAAGTGTCTCATGAGGAACTGAAAGTGGAATTACTTAAACTGAAATCTGCTGACCTCATGCGCACAGTTCCTTCCCTGACCCGAGTCTGGGAAGTGTCACTGGTAAAGCCCCAGAAATGAATTTGCCATCAGAAAGGAACAGAATTAGATACTCTCAGATGCACTCAGTGACATTTCCACAGCATTAGATGCCAACCCTCTCCACCTCAAACCAAAGCACTGAACTGCTTGGTTCTGTGCCGTTGTGGGAGGAAGGCCTCTATCAAAGGCAGGCTCCAGCACCACAAGCCAAAGATAAATAGCAGAGGAAATCATTGAGACCATGACCTCTTGGTGACCCGCTGGAGCTCAATCTTTGCTAGACCTCAGAATATCAAACAGCCACCAGCCCGCCAAGAGCAGTGTATGTAAGAATAGCATGGAAGCCACCTCGGCCTGGCTCTCTAGGAGCTTGAGGAGAGAAATCCCAAAGGAATTTTCGGTGATAGCCCCAAAGCAAGGGCTTGATGTTTAGGTGAAGAAATCCCTTCTGTCCAGTGGTAAGATATCAATAAGTGAAAAATGTGGTTTCTCACCAACTAGCAAACAATGAACTGGCAGGATCTCACGGGACCTTCTCCTCCCGGGGGTTTCGGTTATGGAGTCCCACCAGTGAACAGTATGGAGTGGTTGCTATATGGCCAGTCTTGTGGAAAGTTCTCAGAGGACGGTCAGCAGAACCAGACTCGTGCTGCTCATGGAGGGAAGCACTGAGCAGAGAGAAGCATGGGTTCGCCTTTGACGCAGTTCGCCTTGTGCAGCACATGAAAGCAACTCCGGACGCCACTTCCAGTTTAGGGAGCCCCTGAGGCACAAGACAGACACTGAGGCTAAAGGGGACCAGCATCTAACAAGCAAGGCTTGGCCCCTAAGTTGCCATGGGAGTGTCCGGCCTGAAGACGGAAGCAAAAGGGGACCAGCATCTAACAAGCAAGGCTTGGCCCCTAAGTTGCCATGGGAGTGTCCGGCCTGAAGACGGAGGCAAACTCAGCTGAATCCTCAAAATAAAAGGTGTGGAGAGAAGCCGGGAGATAAAACCTGACCTTCAGTGTGATCGGTAGGAGATCATGACCACAGGAGAAGTTCAAACAGATCTAATTTGCATCTCTTAGCTATAAGACCAAGGAGTACAAAGATCCATTGAGAGAGATGATATAGAGAGAAATACATATACATATATACAAAGATCAATCACATGCAAGAAGATCAATTCTTCAGACTGAAGCAAGACTCCCCCTTGATTCTTCCAAGGGCTTCTCTTATTTAAGCTACAAATAAGGGGGACTTCTCAGGTCCTTGCTGCCTCATTTTGTCACTTTGTTACCCTGTTGCAGATTCCCCCAGACAGCCATGACCTCTGTCCTTGACCCATTGTGGGGTGGTCATCCAGACAGAGCATCTAAACCTTGTGACCCCGAGGCCAGGCCTTGGTTTGTTTTTGGGTGAGAATGACAACTCAGACTTGTCCAATGTTTCTGTACTTTGGTTTTCTGCACAGCATCTCAAACAGGGACTTAAAGGAGGAAAAAAACACACACAAAAAACAATAAAATGCTTTCATGCACAGAACCTCAGTATACTAATCCTATTTACATATAGAAAACCTGTTCTCAGGAATCCCATTGTAAATACTCCTTTCCTCAGAGAACTATCAATTCATAGCCATTCCTTGAGAATGCTAAGTGAGGGTTTTGTGCATGGAAACATTTTGTTCAATCTCATGGTTATTACATTTTATTTTAAATGGCCAAAGAAGCCTGATAGATTTGATTCACTTGGATTTTGCATTTTATTGCTTGTTCCCCAAATAGGATATGCCTCCTTGAGTTTCACTGATCCTTTAACAGACTCAGGCAATTCATTGATTCCAGCGAGCATTTGTCAATTGTCTCCCTAACAATTGACTACCTTCCAAAGACTTCACTTGGGTTTCCTTCCTTTATCTATTCTCAGTGCATGTGGTCTGAGGCAGTGCACTATGCCCTGGGCAGTGGGGGAGAAGGGAGGTAATCTCTAGGCCTGAGTTAATCAGTGCTTCACATTGTGTTGGCCTCAGCAACATGTTCAGGAGTAAAATAAACATAAAATAAACTTGTTCTATCATATTGAGGTTCGAAAGTCGATGAAAAGCACATCATAAAACAAAGTGTCTTCCTAGTGTGTCCTTTGACCACTGTCAAGGATTCATGGAACTTCTCTGCTTATGAACAAATCTTACATGAAAGTTTCTCCCTATAATTAATTATAAGCCCATAAAATTTCATTCCTTTCCCAAGATATTTAAGATCCAAATTTCTCAGACCAGCCCCCGTGGGTGCTCCGTCTTTTCCAAGTGTGCTTCTGAGACCCTTACAGAGACACTGGATCATGTAGCTCTTCTTAATTTCTACATCTAGATTCTTTGTTCCTCTCTTCCTGCTCCCTTTTTTCATGGCTTCCTTCCATCACTGGTCATATTTCTAAAAAAATGGATCCAAACCCAAAGTGTGGAGGTCTGACTGTATTGCTCCCAGTGTCTATAATTTGTAGGTTATATTCTCTTGCAGCGGTTCTCAACCTGTGGGTCACGAACAATGAAAATACATCCTGCATATCAGGTATTTACAGTACGATTCATAACAGTAGCAAAATTACAGTTATGAAGTAGCAACGAAAATAATTTTATGGTTGGGGGTCACCACAACATGCGGAACTGTATTAAATGGTCGCAGCATTAGGAAGGTTGAGAACCATTGGTTAGAGTATGTATTGGTCATGTTTTCCTCCAGGAATCCAACCACTCCTTGTGTTTTATAGCATTGCTTCTCTGTCACTTGTTGGGTTTGCAGCAGTGTATCTTCAAACATCTGCCAAACTGCTAGGGTCTTCACTCTGTGAGATTGGTAATGCCTTAAAAGAGGAATGCGCCCTAACTGGTTTGGCTCAGTGGATAGAGCTTCGGCCTGCAGACTGAGGGGTCCCAGGTTCGATTCTGGTCAAGGGCATGTACGTTGGTTGTGGGCATATCCCCAGTGGGAGGTGTGCAGGAGGCAGTTGATCGATGTTTCTCTCTCATCAATGTTTCTCACTCTCTATCCCTCTCCCTTCCTCTCTGTGAAAAATCAATAAAATATATATATATTTTAAAAAGTTGAATTCATGGCATATCAGTTGGCACTTTGGAAAATAGACACTGAGATCAAATTAGATGTAGAAGGGGAAGTGTCTGTGAAAGATGAAGAGTGCAGGGAGCAGAAGTGGGTATGGAGCGCTTTCAGGTAGTGATGCATGTCTGACGTCTGTGAAAGAAGAGAAGGAAGAAGGAGTAGGTTGGAAGAGCCACAGAGTGCAAGCTCTAGCTCATCTCAGGCTGGTCATTTGAGAGCACAAGAGCAAAGATAGCCTGTTAGAGGGAAGAGATGGCTCAGGCAGGAGTGGCCCAGTTCTTGTGCCCCAGTCTGCTCAGTGCAATACCTAACTATCAGCCAACTACCATCCTCACTGCAGGAGTAGAGTACCTCCTGGAAGCCACGTATGGCATTGTGGGTATTTTAAAAGGGGAAATCTGGCATATGGTGTGTTTGTGTGTGTATGTGTGTGTTTATTTTATTGATTTCAGAGAGGAAGGAAGAGGGAGAGAGAAAAACATCAATGATGAGAGAGAATCATTGATTGGCTACCTCCTGCATGTCCCCTACTGGGAATTGAGCCCACAACCTGAGCATGTGCCCTTGACCAGAATCAAACCCACTACCCTTCAGTCTGCCAGCCAAGGCTCTATCCACTGAGCCAAACTGGCAAGGGCTGTGTGTGTGTGTGTGTGTGTGTGTGTGTTTAAAAGAAAGAAGATCAGCCCAGCTGGTGTGGTTCAGTGGTTGAGCATCAACTTGCAAACTGGGAGGTCACAGTTCTATTTCCAGTCTATATGCCCAGGTTGTGGGCTCAATCCCCAGTGTGGGGCATGTGGGAGGCAGCTAATCGGTGATTCTCTCTCATCATTGATGTTTCTATCTCTCTCTCTCCCTCTCCCTTCCTCTTTGAAATCAATAAAAATATATTTTTTTTAAAAAAAAAGAAAGAAGATTGTCTTGAAAATAGGAGTCTGAGACATGATAAAACCATGAAAACCAGAATAGAATCTTTTTGTCTGGGAGAACAGGTCTCACCCCCAACTTCTAGTCTGTCTGGTTGAAAGAGAATAATTTCCCAACTTTAAAAAGGAATAGAATTAGAAATGCCAAGAGTGCAAAGTATTCTGGGACTGCTGGGCATCCAACATGCTGTGTTAATCATAAAGGGGGAAAAGCCCTCTGTTTTGGCCACAAATCAGGGGAGTTATTTTGGGATCAGCCTCATCAGTGACCCAGACATTACCATTTGAGTTCCAAAAAGCCCTGAAGAACATGAGAGCACTTTGCCACTGTTGTGTGTCTCTTTCTTCACAGGACTTTTTGCACGAATCCGCTACAAGTCCAGCATTCTCCTTCTCAAGGGAGCCTGCAGAGAAGCAGGTCATTGTCATTAGAGAAGGTGAACTTTCCTGGAAAGTGATTGGCCTGCCTATGCAATGGCCTTCAAGGCTCACAGTCTCCAAGATCTTATACGGTCTTGTAAAAGAGCATTCAGACTTTACCTTATACCAGCCCATCTTCTGCCAATAAATTGCCCCATATAAGAAAGCCCAGGAATATACCACTATTTCTAGAATCTTTATGATATTTTCTATGTAATTTCTCTGATGCAACTTGCTGGCTATTGGGGAGTAGATTCAAAAGGATTCAAAGAAAAGTAATGCATGATGTTAACCCAGAAAGGATGACTGATGAATTCCCTACTCAGGTCACCTATGAGCAAACTCAGACCCTCCTCTTACTCAAGGGGAAAAATAAATCGTTTATAATAACCAATACTAATCGTGCACTTTTGCATAATCTCATTTCATATTTAGAACATCCTATCCACAAGGTCTTTACATAATCCTCCTTGGAGAGATGCAGACACCTAGGGTCAGCGTGCTTAAGTAATTTACCTAAACTAACCCATCTGGCAAATGGCTGAGTTGAGACTTGACCTTGGGCCATTCTGACTCCAGAGCCTGTACCCCTAACAACATTTTCCTATTTCTCAACCATTGTGATCAGGACAGATCCAGGTTCTGGGGGAGCCTGAAGCTTATATATTAGGGACCCTCATTAAGAAAAAAGAAGAAAATATATGAAAACAAAGTGCAATCCAAGGCCTTATAAGGGGTCCATGCGCGTGAGGGAAGCTGAAGCTTAAGCTTCATTAGCTTCACAGTAAATCCATTTTTTATTGTGATAATGATATTATTGCCAACAATGCCAATATGAAGAAGAAGAATTATTCTTCAAATCCAAATATATAAAAATCAGGTTGGCTTAGGATTTAAAAATTTACTTTGGATAACAAAGTTGCTCTAGGTACTCAGAGACCCCATATGCCCCTTTCCAACACCATATAATTTCTCTGTATCTGAGTCAGACCCAACCTGCTCAAGTTATCTTCATGCTATTCTTGCATCTCTGTTGGTGCTAGCTTTCAACTTCTTAATAATGATTATAATTATTAACATTACTATGTGTGCCATGCTTTGCTCTAAGCCCTTTTCTCATTGCCTACTAATTAAAATACCTTGTATCATTTCCACTTTTCAGATGAGGAAACTGAGGCCCTGAGAAATTAAACAGTGTATTTTTGAAATCTGCTCTTTTAACCACTACAACACAGCGCTTCCAATAATCCAGGTAAATCAGACCTTAGGGACTCCATAGAAACCAGACATAATTACAATGCTTGATAAAGTACCAAACATAAGGCTACATATTCTGTAAGTCACAGACTTAATACTTTGGTCAGAATTCCCTGTGAATAGTGTAAGAACAAAACCATATTTAAAGCCCATTCAACAATTCTGAGACATAGAAGTCCTTGAAACTATGTAATTTAGTGATAGGAAATACATTTTTCCCTGGGTTGCAAATTATGAAGCCCAAAGAATAAGCTTGGTAGTGCCTGGATTGACATACTAGTACTTACTATAAGTATTATACTTTTGTAGTCAATATTAAGTGACTAGAGATGTGTGCCACCCCTGAAAACTGATAGCTAACCAGAAACGGTGCCTGAGGAAACTCGGGGATGGTATAAAAATTATCTGGTGAAACTGGTTTGGCAGTCTTCCTGGGACTGAAGCTCCATGGAGGATACCTATCTGAGTCATGTTTCTTGAACTTAAATGTTTGAAGGAATCTCAAATTTTACCTTGTTCAAACCCTTCATTGACAGGTGAAGTCAGTGGAACCTTGAGATGCCAGAGGTCACAGAGCTGATGAGCATCATTCATTCAATAAAATACTTGAACAGGTTATGGAACTAAGATAGAGGACTCTTCCACTGCACTATGCTGCCCTCTGGCTAGGATATACTATTGGGCACAACATCAGTTATCTTGTAATTTAAAAAAATCTGTATATGACATAGGCACACAAGATTTTCATTGGGTTGGGTTCTGTATACCAAGCTACCATCATCTCCCACAGTTCCCCAGTATGAAACCTTGTTTTTTGTATTTCCCAGAAAGATGTGATTCTCAACCAGTTGTTCTTAACCAACACCTTGGAACTTTTCCAAACCAATTATTTATAGATAATAATGTAAATGACTAAATATATTAATGCTAAGTAGGAAGCAAGCAGAATGTGATAACATTTTCTACTGTGACCAGAGTATTTAGAATTAGAAAATGATTAAAGTCCACAGGGTGAATGTTCAGGGAAACTGAGGCATCCAGAACACTCTGTAGCTTGAGGGATTCAAGCTTACCAGAAACAGAGCATTAGAGGTGCCACTTTCCACACTTCCATGATCCTTGTGTCAAAGATCCCTGCATCTCAGGAGAAGGGATGAGCCTATCTTTTATGATATCAAACCCCTAACGCTCCCAAGATAAGAGTACCTCTATGGAATTTGGTCAAATGGCTCCTATTATGACCTAGTGGCCAAGTCTTAGGCTTGGGATTTATTCCTAACCATCATCGTAACTCACCTTGCAACTTTGAGTTTATTACTATTCCCATTATCTCAGTTTGTTCATCGGTAAAAGAGAAGAATGAATATTTGCAATCATCAAATAATAATTGCACTTTGCATGGAGAATTCCCAGTGAAATGAGAAGTCATGATTAGCATACATACCAGGGCTATCTAGTTAATATTAATTATCTCATGTATTTCCCACTACAGGTCTAGGAGGAATGCATTATTATATCCTCTGTTTACAGCTGTGGAAACTGAGGATCAGAGAAATTAACTAATTTGCCCAAAGGTATCAGAACAAGTGAGTTGTGGAGTCAGTGTTCAAACCTGCCTTTAAAGACTATTTTTTCCACAAGTTAAGATGGATTTTATTTAATAGGATCCAGAATGCATAGTCCTAAACACTTATCTTATGTCCAAAGTCCTCTGAGAATATATGGCTAAAAACTCTCTCTTAAAGGAAATATCAGTAATGGCACAGTCAGTCAACAATATTTATTAACTACCCTTTATGTCCTACCAAGAATGATGGCAACAACATTTTGTATGCCAGACTCTCAACTTCTCAAAGTGTTATCCATATCTACTGATGCATTTTATTCTCACAGAAATATTACGATTCCTCAGAGATGAGGTCAAAAAATTTGCCTGGTCAATTATAGTTTCCTGACTCTTCACCCAGAGAAATTTCTTTTGGGAGGAGGAGTTTTCATTTATGCACGTGTGATTCAATTACTGTATTGGATATTTTAGGTAAAAGAATAAGTGTTTGCTGTAACAAGTCACAGTGCAGATCTGCTTTTGAGATTACCTTCTCCTTTCTTCTTTCAATCCCACCCTCCTGAAGTTATCCATGGAAAGTATCAGTCTATAATCTCCCATTCCAGACTATAAACATTCATGGTTTTAAAGATAGTATCATAGACTGACTCATGTAGTAAATGCCACTTCTTCCAGGATGTCATAAGTATAACTTTAACAATTTTAGCACAGGAATCCACTTGAGATTCTATCAGTGACCCTAGAGACTATTTTTGTCTCCCCCAGTGATCTCATACCTGCCCTCGTGGACCCTTCTCCCTAGCTCTACGCCTCCCAGACTGACCATTTACAAACTAGGTTCCCCAGATTCATTGCCACTGACTGAACTTGCTATGTTCTGAGTTTGTCACCTACTTGCCATAGTCACTGTTCATCCTAGTACATAAAAATTGTGGTCCAGACCCACTCTGTCACCTTAGCCAGCTGCCCATCAGCTTCCATGGAGGGTATCTTGTGGTCTCAAAGGATGACTTTATAAGAACTTCAAATTGGGAGAATGTAGCACAGCTTCCACTAATCCCATCCTGCCATGCTCCTGACAAGGTAAGAGTGTCTCTTGGGCTCTGTCCTAAAATTGTTTTACAATCACTTAACTTATACTCACATCACATCCATTTTGACATCATAATGTGATTTGCATTGATTTGAGGCTGCCATCAGGATGAGCTCATAACTATGTCAAAACCTCTGCTGGGTAAATAAAGAACTGATTTTGAATGTGGGGAATGATGGAGGATGGAAAAATCACAGAAAGGGACCAGAAACAATACAAGCGCCGCAGGGAAATTTTAGACATCAAACATTTTTTTTAACACAAAATACCAAAGGTCACTAGTCTCCCACATCAAATACACAGACCATTTTTTTAAACAAATCCCTTTCAGGCTGAGTCTTGAAACAAGTCTCAAGTATGTGATTGTGTAAAGAAGATGCTAGGATAATTTTAAATTTGTTGTTTTTAAAAAATGATGGAGGATCTGTTCGGGATGTCAGACACGGAAGGCGATGAAGAAGGGCACCATTTTCTTCCTGTCCCCATTCCGCGCGTGGACTTCAACCTACCCAGAGTTGTTATCGTCCGACAAACCAGTCCTGAAGTGCGAAAGTCCAGATCATACTCATTTGCAGGCCTAAGATGCCACCAGATGTGGCTTTGTGCCAGTTTCTAAAAAGACTAGCCGCCCCCTTTGTATTCAGTGAAGGCTGACCAGAGCACCCCACTTCTCCCAGGATGCAACTGCTATAGTTATCTCGGACACAGTCCAACGTTTATCTCGGTTTAGCCAAAGGTGGGTGGCATCCGCATGAAAACGACCTTCACCCTCTCATCCTGTCTGGAGAAGGCGGGCAGAGACCGAAGGTTTTCGGGCTGAGTTCCCGCCGACCTTAACTGGAATAACTTGCTCTCTTTCATGAACATCTGCAGCTGTGTTCTCCTCGGGGAGTTGTCCAACTAAATGTGATTTTAAACATCTGTCAGCTAAATCAGAGCTCCAAATTTAGCACTCGGGAACATGATGTGGATTTGTGATGCTCGCTGGAGAACACTGGATCCATAAACCAAGTTCACATGACCCAGCCGGGTGGTACTCCGGTTGGTAATTTCGTCTATGACACATTTGAGTGACCACTTCCCTGCAAACCGCTTTCTGAACTTGCTGCAAGATCAATAGCCAGAAGGGGAAGTCTTCACACTGGGAACACGGACTGTGTTCCTATCCAATCGTTTGCCTGGAATTTTTAAAAATTCCCAGTGGGCTCATTTTCTCTGAATTTCCTGAAACTCTGTTCTCTGACCTGAGCTGCTTTTCTGGTCCAGCTACAACTTTGCTCCACTGAACCCGTCCTGGAGAAGGCGTTCTGCATGTAGTCACGAATCCTAGTTACCATGTTTGGAGATGTCCGGCATGGGAGAACCATCCTTTCCCTGCATTGAATGATGTGTCTGAAGGCCTTCACTCAGAGACTCTCTCTGCTGAGCCAGTACTCCCAAGTGGTTGGCCAGGGATCCTTCATGCACATGGGGGTTTGTAACCCACTTTATTAGTTCCTAAGACTATTGTGTCCTCGGAGGGAGACATGAGGAGGAACATCCTTGCAATTCAGTGTGGGTCCCCGACAGGTGATTGGCCACAGGAAGCTAAAACGTGTGGATTTGCTCGACTTAGGTTAACACAAAAGCTCACAGCCTCCCAAGTCCATTCCTCCATTAAGCCTTCCCTAGTTCTTCAGATAGTTAGTTACTTTCTCCAAGCTCCCAACACAGCCTTTGTGTGCCTCTCATTGGGTAGATTGTGTGGTGCTGTCAGGGAGTGTGTTCAAATGCCCCTGGGATCTCCAGGGAGGCAGAGCTGGGTTTGATTTGTCCTATCCCCAAGATGAGGACAGACTGTTGCCAATGGACATGTTATAGTGAATAAGTGCACGCAGGCCTGACATGGGTGTTTAAGGTAAACACCAAGGGGCCAGGAGAGGTGGTTCAGGCACGGGGTTGATGGCAATAGGAGAACCTTTACAAAGTTAGCTTGGATAACCACACATGGATCATGCATGCAGGGAACTGACTCAGCCATGTTTTTGCTGTTGGAGAGATGGCAGTCCTCTCACAGGTACCCCCAGGCAAGGACAGCTAGGAGCTAGGACGCAGGGAGAACAGTGTCATTTAAAAGGGTCATTTGTAGGGACTGAGAAAGGGGGAGCTTCTGCCTCAAAATATCTTCTTTCTGGCCCCTGAAATTAGAGTGTTTTAAATGTATTCCTGGAAGGCACGTTAATTCTTCCCTCTATTCATCTCACCTTTGGGATGACATACCTTGGAAGCCCACATTAGATAATAGCTAAGACCAAAGAGTATAGTCAGGGTTCAAACCCCCGTTTGTCATTCACTGCAGTGTATTATCCTGGGGAAATTGCTAAACATCTCTGAGCTAACTCATTAGGTAGTTGAAAGGATTACATGAGCCAGTGTGAGTAAGTATCTGGCATAGAGCCAGTGTTCAGTACCATTAATATTATCATCATTACTATCATTAGGTTGGACTCTTTTGTTTGCAAGTGATAAGAGTGAACCAAACCTGGCTTTAACATCCAGGTGTGTCTCACAGAAACCGAGTGGGCATGCACGTGGGCCTCAGACAGGTACCGTCACCTCTGCCCTCTCCGACATCTCCTTGATTTCCTCCTCTCGGCTTCTCTTCTTCTCGGATCCACATAATTGTTGGAGAAAACCCATCTCTCAACTCCTAAGCTGACACAGTGCAGATTCAGCTTCCAAAAAAGATACTAAAGCAGTTTTCTCCTGGCCTTATTTTCACATTTCCGGGGAAAGACTCAGATCCACTAACCTTGCATCTGGTGCTAGCACTTCCTATTCAGGCATAGGTGCCTCAGACCGGGTGTGAATGTGTGGTGTTGTTAGGGAGTGTCTGTGGCAGGGCTAGGCATAGGTGAGGCAGGGGTCGCAGGTACACTCTGGCCCCCTGCACCGGGGCCCACTGCATTGGGAGGAGGCTGGCAGAGAGGGAGGGCAGTCGGGTGTGTGGGGAGAAATCTCCATTATGTGGGCAGATGCTGCGAACGATACTTTCAAACTGCGATGAGGATGAACATGGGACATTTAGAAATGTGAAGAAATGTGTGAATTGTCTTGTGTGAAAAAAAATATTGTATGTATGTTATAGTCATAACTCCATTCCCTTGTGAAGGCAAAGATTTATAGGGAACACAAAGAAATTAGTTTAATGTTATGGTGATGATTTTTTAATGGCCCTAGATTTATTAACAAAACTTTGTTTAATGTGGAAAGCTCCTACGGGGATTAATAACCCTGGAGCCTTTGCCACCTAACACCTTAGCAAGGATTAGCTGACAGCTGGCTGCGAGCCAGGCCCCAGGGGACAGATCCTGGCCCCAGCGGAGGAGGGAGGGGGCAGAAGTGCCCGGACACAGTGGATGGATACCCAGGCCCTCTCTTCCCTGGAAGGTGGAAGGCGGAAAACCTGGCTCAGAAGCCTCCATAGAATTGTCACAGACACCTGAGAATTCCAGGCCAGAGACAGGGCCGCTACCAGAAAACTCCTTTGATAATAAAAAGGCATCGGGGACACTGTGAAAGGGCAACAAACACGGTTTCCAGAGCAAAGCTCATGCAACTTCCAAAGGCCCTCCAGACGCCCTATAGAAACATTTCTACAGAAACTAATAGCCCCAGGCCCGCCCACTGGCACTCCATCACTGGTTCCCACCATGGACACAGGGAGGGTGACCCGGGAAGTCTTTCCATGGGGGTTCTGGCGCCCTGCTTCTGCGAGGCTGAATGTCAATGGGCTGCTTCTTGTAGCATGTCCCTCGGGGATTGGTTAGGACAGATGGTCACTGTCATGTCAAAGCCAAAGACTTATGAGGCGGCAACGTTGAGAGCACTGTGAGAGCTGAACTCCTACCCCAGAGACAGACCCTTGAGACTCTGCCGGGACAGCGACCGCGGCCTGAAATGCAGAGGGCAAATCACAACCACAGCCCAAGCTGCAGAGTAAAAACAGTGTTGTTGAAATGGCTCAACTTGGCCGCCCTGAAACATTGCCCACATGTTTCCTGAAACACCGCTTTTATCTTCAACAAAGCTATATAAGGCCAAAGCTCCAGAAAATTCACTGCAGCCTGAAGGCTTTAAGTGAGTGGTCAAGGCCAGGCATGAGGAAGCCCAGAGTTTCCATGTTAGAGACCCTTCCTTCGTCTGCCCCCAACTATTGGCATCTATAGCCTCAGGCCCCCCGTGTCGGGTGGAGTGTCAACCTGCAAAGTTACCTATATAACACAATTACAAATAGCCATGCATTCATTAAGGGAGTAAGTTAACTGAGCACCTACTATGTGCCCAGTAGTGTATCAAGAGCTGAGGATAGCCCTGGCTGGTTTGGCTCACTGGGTAGAGCATCGGCCTGGGGACTGGAGGGCCCCGGGTTCGATTGCGGCCAAGGGCATGTACCTTGGTTGCGGGCACATCCCCAGTGGGGAGTGTGCAAGAGGCAGCTGATCAATGCTTCTCTCTCATTGATGTTTCTGGCTCTCTATCCTTCTCCCTTCCTCTCCGTAAAAAAAATCAATAAAATATATATATTTTTAAAGAGCTGAGGATAAACTGATGAATAACACTCAGTCCTGCTGAGTCTAGGTATCTATAGTCCAGTCGGGGGGAAAGGTACCTAAAGAGGCAATGACAGTTCAGGATCATAAATGCTCACAGGATTGCCTGGGTACTTGGCACACCTGAGAGAAACCTAACAGAATATTGAAGAGTCAGGAAGTTTCCTAAAGCAAAGAATGGTTCTACAGAGGGCTACAGGAAGTAAAGGACTCGGGCAGATAAAGATGGGACTAAAAACTAGTTATTAGACCCGTCAGCAATAGCCTCTGGCCCACCTCATACACAGAGCCCAGCGAGGGCCTGAATTGGCAAAAGTAGCACACTTCTGTATGTGCATGTGGAGAGCTGGATGGTGGAAGGAGTTGGGCACAGAAATAAAAACAAAGGCTTTCCTTCCTCCAGGAATTATTACAAAATCTGACTTTCTGATTGACAGCTAAGAGAACTGTCTGGAGTTTCTAGCAGAACAAGTTAGTCAGGTTAATCTAAATCACCTAAATTGTTTATCAAATCTGTAGAGTACCTACTGTGTGCCGGGTAGCTGGGCTGAATGCTAAAAAAGATACTGCATGGCAGAGAAAAGAGAGGAGAGATGGGATAGGGTCAGGGGTGGGGGGAAAGAGGGAAGGGAAAAGCTTTCGAGCAGACTAGGTCACCCAACAGCTTTCTGGTGGTGTCCGCTGACCGGCTGATTTCTATCTGTGGGTTGGTGACTAGCAACGTCATCTCTGCTAAGATGAACAGGAATGGATACTCTTGGAAGAAGGGCTTCAATTCAGCATAATACACCATTTCTCGCCAGTTGTCTCTGACATGCTTCAAATGTGGGACTAATGCTCTGTGGGAAGGCCCACCATTGGCAGATGTTTGCAGGCAAAAAAAAAAAAAAAGTTTAGATGACTCACTTAGACTTCTCTCCAGCCTGTGCCTGAGATTTGACAATGCTTAGCTGAACTATGGAGTGAAGGCATCTTCAAAGGGGCTTAGGAGGTTTAAGTTCTATGAGCATCTGTCTTAACACACACAGTTAAGTCACAAGAAAATGTCAAATACCAAAATGTGTCCCTCCAGCTTTGTGTGTTTGTGCATGTGCCTGTTTATGTGCACGCGCACACGTGTGTGTGTGTGTGTGTGTGTGTGTGTGTGTGTGTTGTTTGCAGTCAGTGACTTTTGCTGAATGTCGGATCTTTGTCCATTCTTACCTGACTCAAAAGTAAAGGGAAGCGTGTTGGGAGATGGGGTAAAAAAAAAAAAAAAAGGTGATGGGATTAGGAGCTACTAATCGGTAGTTACAAAAGAGGCACAGGGTTGTAAGGGAAAGCATGAGGAGTATAGTTAACAATATTGTCATAACTATGTATGGTGCCAGGTGGGCATTTGAATTATTGAAGGGAACACTTTGTAACCTATATAGATGAATGTCTATCTGCTGTGCTGTATACCTGAAACTAATACAGAAAAGTGTTGAATGCAATTGAAAAACAAAATAAAAATAGTAAAGGGGAGACACAGCCACCTAATTCATTCTCTACTCTTTGGAATCCCTTGTTGATAGAATTTTTAAAGCTGAAGGGGGCATAGAAATGAAATGAGAACCTGTCTATTGGGGTGCTTAGCATGCGCTTGGCATATTTTAGCCGTGATAGCAAAAGTAAAATAACTTTCACATTTCTCCTTTTACACATAAGGAAACTGGAGGACATAAACAGTTCAGATGAATTGTTCCAAGTCCCACAGCTGCTCATTCCTTTATGTATAAATTCAGGCAAACAATGCCGAGTGCTTGCCCCATGCTAGGCATTGTGTGCAGACACTGGCCAAACCAAGTACTAGAAAGCAGTTCACTGCATGTCCAGTCCGGGGTTCTCCCTTTAAATTCCGGAATTTACCCTTTAGGTACCCGGGTTGGAGGCAGCAACCTGCCTGTCATCTTTTTGAGGTGTTGCAAGAGTGATCTAATTTCTCAAAAACAACCTGTATCTTCCCCTGCGTATACAAGCATCTTGATCATTGGCAAAATATGGAGGAAATATTTTGATCTCAAAAGTTAAACCGGTTGTGAATTTCAGATTTACAACTTTCAAAACCATCAAGGTTGGCAAAATGAAGCACATTGAACAAGGTCAAGCGTAGTTTGCTATATTATACTATTAGATTGCTGTTATGTTAAAGAGTGTACTAAGTTAACAAACTTATTTGCCTCTTTCACAAGTGTTTGTTTTTAGGATGCTGGTCTCAAGCTATTAAAGCTTGGGTTAATGAAGTTATCTGTGGATCATTCCCAGGGAACTTGAAGTCAGGGGATACAAATGAGTTGTCCCAGCCAAATCCAGCCTTTGGCCATAGTATTTGGTTTGGCTTGCAGAGTGTTGGCCCACACGGGAGTTTTTACATTTTTGAATTACTTCACAACATTAAAAATCAGGAGGTTATTACATAAAAATAAAAATAAAAATTCTAGCTCCTCCTACGAAATCAGAAGTTGTTGAGATACTGAGCCACATTCTCACTCATCCGTCAACATGAGTTGACTACGCAAGTTGTGGACGGTACATGCCTTGGACCGGAATCAAACCTGGGACCCTTCAGTCCGCAGGCCAACGCTCTAGCCACTGAGCCAAACCACTTAGGGCTTTATTATTATTTTTATTGTTGACATTATTACCTATGTCCCCTATTGGTGGCCTTTTAAGTCAAGGCAAACACTCACCACTGCTCTGGACATCCAGTCCAACACTCTCCCTTTAAATGCTGGAATTTACATCTTATGTATCCACATTGGAGGCTTCAACCTGCCTGCCATCTCCTGCTCTCCTCCCTACCTGCCTGCTTCACTCACTGATGTACCAGGCCTTGCACTTGAGTTCATGGCCTTTGCTGCATATCAGGGGTCAAAATCTTTACAAAGTTGTATAGGCTTCCAACCAATTTTCTCCAGGAGTTGAGTTGGTTTTGATGGTCAGTGAGGTTCGAGTAAAAAATGCATTCATTCCCTTACCATGTGCTATTGTCTCCTATGTTCCAGATGGATGTGTGCTGAGAATGGAGGTGACTGAGATGAACAAGGCTTCGTCTCTCCAGAAGCCCTTGGGCTAGTGAGGAAGAGAAGCGTGTGATTAGATCGTTTATCCAATGCTATGGTGAGTCATGACAGCACAAAGATGGGAGTGACCGGATCTAAGAGGGGAATTTAAGGGATTTTATGAGAGCAAGTCATTGAACTGAGCAATCAGAGTCCCCCAGGGAAAACAGGAAACATTCTAAGGAAAAATGGAGCCGTTTCATACAGTCCATTGGTAACCCAGGTCTGGTGGTTTTAAAACAGGACCCCCAAATTCTTTGACATTCCTCTCACTGAGGGAATGTTCCACGTTCCTGCCCCCTGTTTGGATCTGGGTGGACTTGTGTGTGTTTTAACTACTGGAGTAGGGGAAAGTGGTGCTGTACAACTTCAGAAGCTGGGGTATGAGTGGGAGTGTACCTGCTGCTGGCTGGACCCCTTGCATTTGGAGCCCTGAGCCACCGTGCAAGCAAACTGAGTGCTCTGAGGCTGTCGTGCTGTGAGGAAGTCCCGCCACATGTCAAGCCGTGTGTGGGTGCTCCAGTCGGCAGTCCTAGCCATTGAGTCATCACAGCCCAGGCACCAGACGTGGGACTGAATAATCTTCAGATGATTCCAAACCCTAGGTGTCACGTCAAAACCGCCCCTCCACCCAGTCTTCTCAATTGAGGCCCAGACATTATTGGACAAGAAATAAACCGTACTGTCTGTGCCCTGTTCGCATTCCTGATTCATGGAATGGTTGCTATAAGCTGCCGAATTTTGATGTAATTTGTTACATAGAAACAACAACCAGAACTACAAGTTGAATTGCTAAAAAGACAAACAAGACAGGGGAGCAACCTATAGGTCAGCAACAGCAGGAAACACAGTGCTAGTGTTTAGTTAGGTTACCCTGGACCCTGACCGGGTCAGGGTCCAGGGTAACCTAACAAAAGTTAGAACCGAGGCCAGCCTTCCAGAAAGAAGGGAACAATGGAAACAACACAGCGGGGCTAAAGATACTAACTACTCTAGGAACAGGAGCAATACTAGGCTTCTCTCTTCTTCCTGTTGAAATATCTTCTGCTACTGCCTCCCATTGGCCTAACCCAGACAGAGGCTGAGAACACACAGCCTGCAAGAGTCAGTAATTCCCAACTACTGCAGAGTGAGCCGGGGAAGACAGAAAATGGATCTAAGGGGAACACGCACAGGACTAAGTATTGAAGAATGAGCAGAAGGTCACAAGGCGGATAAGGGGGGAATAAAATGTCAGCAGTGATATGAAAATACATGTTCAGAAAATGACCAGTAGCTCTCCAAAGTTGGAAGGTACCTAGCATTTCTGGTAGAATAGAATCAGAAGATATTCCTATTTCCATTGTATGGACAAGAAAACTGAAGCTCAGTGCTGTAGATTGAATATCAATGTTCCCCCCAAATTCACACGTTGAGACATAATCCCCACTGTGATGGCATCTAGAGGTGAGGCCTTTGGGAGATGATTAGGGCATGACTGTGGAGCCTCATAAGTGAAATCACTGTCCTTATAAGAGAGACCTCAGAGAGCTCCCTTTTCCTCCCTGCTATGTGACGACAGAGAAAGACAGTCATCTGTGAAACAGGAAGCTGGTCCTCACCAGACAGTGGATCTGCTGACACCTTGATATTGGACTTCCCAGCCTCCAGAACTGTGAGAAATAAGTTCCTGTTGGTTATAAGCCACCCAGTCAATGGTATTCTATTGTAGCAGCCCAAAGGGACTAAGACCCTGAGAGAGGATACGTGTAGTGAACATTTGTCATTTGGGGAGTTCTCTGGGCCCCAATATCTTATTTTACTATTATGAAGAAAAATCAAAATGTATCATGTTAAAATATAAGAAATGAAAGTATGTTCTTTTAAAAGGCTATTCTTAAAAACAATAACCACTATGAAAGTCAAAGGGGCTGCCTGATCCCAATAGGACTTTTTTTTTTTTTACCAGAATTTGGGATCTTGAATGAGTAACACAAAGAGTTAAAAATGTGTTCACAGTAATAATGGGAGTATTTTAGGTCTGGTATTACTGGCACTGGGTGTCCAGCAGAAGCCTCTGGACTCTACCAGTCTTGATCTTGGCTCTGTAGCCTGATTCGTGATCTTTTTCAACTCCTGCTAATTTTCTATGTCTAATCCTCCAGACTTCCAGTTAATCCTGGGAACTACCCACTATCTTGCCAACAAATTCCTTTCCTGCTTAGATAGAATCAGTTTCTGTTGCATACAGTAAGACAGTATTACAATAAGCAAGAATTTGTGCTCTTAACTGCTCTTTATAGCATTTATTTTGAGAATGCTAGGCAGATATTGCAGTGAAAAAGAATCCAGACTGAGATACCAGATACATAAATACAATGTGGATCTCTTTGAACTGGCTAATCATAAAGGGATATCACCTAGTAAGAGAAAAGATTAAATCATCAGCTCACATGTTGTAAGTACTATAATAGTTTCCCATGGCTGCTGTAAAAAAAAAATAATAATAATGCCACAAACTTAGTGGCTTAAAACACACAAATGTATTATTGTCCCGGAGGACAGATGTCTGAAATGGGTCTCCTGGGCTACCATCAAGGTGTCAGTAGGGCTGTGTTCCTTTCTTGAGGCTCTAGGTGAGAATCTGTTGTCTTGCCTTTTGCAGCTTCTCGAAGCTGCCTGCATTCCTTGCCTAGTGGCCCCTTCCATCTACAAAGTCAGCAAGAGCAGGTTGAATCTTCTCACCCCTTCTGCCTCCCTCTTCCCTATTGAAAGAACCCTTATGATTACATTGGGCCCACACAGGTAACCAGGATAATCTTCTTATTTTAAGGTAATCTGATGAGCAACCTTAATTCCATCTGCAACTTTAATGCCTCCTCACCATGTAACATAACATTCTCGAAAATTCTAGGATAAAAGATGTGGACATCTTTGGGGAGCCAAAAATTCTTCCTACCACAGTAGTGATGCTTAATTTTATGGGTCCACTTGGCTGAGCTAAAGGATTCCCAGATAGTTGGCAAAACATATTTCTGGGTGTGTCTATGAAGATGTTTCTGGAAGAGACTAGCATTTGAGTTGGTAGACTAAGTAAAGATCACCTTCACTAATATAGGTGGGTATCATCCAATCCCTTGAAGGCCTGAGTAAAATAAAAAGGCAGAGGAAGAACTAATCTGCTCTCTCTGCTTGAGCTGACACACCCATGTTCTCCAACATCAGTGGTTCTCCGGCTTTCAGATTCTGCCCAGGATTTACACCACCACACCTCCCCCTCTTCGCCCCACCCCCATCCCCCAATGCTCAGGCCTTTGACTCAAACTGAATTACACCACTGGCTTTCTTGGCTCTCCACCTCACAGATGGCAGATTGTGGGGCTTCTTGGCCTCCATAACCACATGAGCAAATTCCTATAATAAATTTTATATATATACACTCTGTTTCTCTGGAGAACCCTAATACTCTTATTCTCTACCATGTTTTAACATACTTCACGTAACAATTTTCCTAGTGATGCATTCTTGGTCCATGCAGTGGGCTTTGTGTCCACAGCCCCAGGTATTAATAAAAAGTGTTTGCAAGCCATTGTTCTCTCTGCATATATTTCCCTCAGTGACTGCAGGAAAAGGAAGCTGATTAAGAATAAGATTGTGGTGTTCTTACATCCCTCCCCAAAAGCATCTTAATCTTACCATAATTTGCAACAAAACAATACAAATGACAGTTATTTGGGTCAACTGTTTATCATTTTGCCTAATTACTATACAGTAAAAAAAAAAAAAAGTTAGCCAAAACACATGTCAGATTAGCCTGTGTGAGCTTTATTTGATTACAACAGTAACCTCCATTCTGTACGCTAACCTTCACGGCTGGTTACACATGTAAAACGGTTGTCTGCTTACAAGTTGAAAACATTGGAGGGAACACTGGGCATTAGAGACATGGTAAATTATCCAATGCCTTGATTTCCTGCCGTACGAATGGTTTAAACTATCATTTGCTCTTTCAGAGGGTCTGTCTATATTCCTACTGTCTTTGCTTCCAACATCCTAACCCAGAGAGAGAGAGAAAGTGGGAAAAGAAGGGGGGGAAACAGGATTTATATAAGCATGATAAATCTGCTATATTACCTACTTTACACACTGGACACATTAAAAAGAAAAAAAAAACACCACCCTTAATGCAGAGCAATTGCTGCAAATCTTACGTCCCTGATTATATGGCAGTATTCCTGGTGGGAAAGCCAGCAGTCGTGAAGGATGGATTTTCGCATGTCCTATGTGTTTATTTATGGTGCAGCACATCATCAAACAACACTTCACAGGCCCTAAGCTGGCAAACTGGAGGGCTTTGAAGAGAAATAATGAGCTGAGAGGTTCATGACGTGCTATTAAAAAGTTTGTGATTGGATTTGGAAAATCAGATGGGTCTCCAAGGAAAGAGACCATTTCTAAGCTGTTGCACTTCGAATAGTTTTGAGCCCCAGAGCAGATATTTATGGGAAGGGAGAGTTGTTTTTGTCTCAAATCCAGGTTTTGACTCTGATGTACGGCAGGGAAGCCACTTTGCACTGCAGACCTGAAGTCCTGGAATAGCCATGATGTCACCTTTTTCTACTGATCTGCTACCACTGCACAGAGGCGCGTTATTAGCTCTGAGGTTTTAGCTTAATTCTCCCACATGTGGGCTGCAATTCCAGCCAAAACAACGTCGGCAGGGGATTTTACAGCCCCTGAATCATTCGAGGTGCTGCAGGCTCAGGGAGATGGGAGAGATTAGATGAGGACACATGATTATGGGGAGGGAAAAAAAGACAAAGAGAAAGAAAGGGTATCAGGACAGTGGGATTTGGAGTTGCCTGACCTGTGAGTTCCAAATCAAGCCTTTGGTCTTCCAATCAGTGATTTGATGCTCTGGGCGCTCACCTTTGAGATGTTCGGTGCTTTTCTGGCATAGGAGAGGGAAGGAAGCACTCTCTTCTGGGTGGTAAACCATGGAATCCCTGTCACTGAATGAGAAAGGGGGAATTTTAGAATATGAGACCATAAAAGAGGATAGTATTTAAAAAAGAAAAAAAAATTACACGCAGTCACAGAACTAGGGAAACACAAGATGCATTTGTGGTTAAGCCACTTTTCCAATTACAGATGACACTTTAACCCTTTGAATCCGAGAGGCATCCTGCAACACACACAGCAGGAAAGGATGGCTCTGCAGCTGCCACCACCAAGCCAGGCTGGACCGTAGATTGAGGAGGAAGGTCTAGAAACACTGGGTTAGCTCTCACCTCCTAAGCTCACTGAGCATGGTCCCCAAGCCCTTCACTTGAGATCACTGTGACTCATTCTCTTCTCCCCGTAGGCAACGTAATAACACAAATGCATAGCTCTCAGTAGCTCTTTTGAATTGAACGATCAATGGGGCAGAGCCATCACACCATGAAAGATGATTTGTGGTCATTAGGGGGGAAAGGGGGGGGTTGGGCAAAATGTTATGCTAATCAAAGCAATAACTGTTGTTTCTTCTTCGCAAAAGTCACAAGGACGATGCTACCTTTTCAAGCCTGCTCCAGCCAAACTCTGAAATGTGCAAATTTTTTTTTCCCTTATGGGCAAAGATGTTCTCTTTTTTTTCCCCCTTTTTGTCTTCTCACTGTGGGAAAATGAACTTATTTTCAGTCACCCCTGACATCTGACCACTCAACTGGTCACGAGGACACTGTGGTAAACCACAGCTCAACTTGAAATTATCTCTTTTAGGCGCGGTTCCTGCACTTTGGATGGCACATGCCTCCCTGACGGCGCTCCTCCTCTGGAGTTTCATTCTCTCTTTCCTCCAACTACTCAAAGTGGAAGGTCTTGCTCTAGAGCAGTGGTTCTCAACCTTTCTAATGCCGCAACTCTTTAATACAGTTCCTTATGTTGTGGTGACCCCCAATTTCATTGTTACAAATTGAACATAATTAAAGCATCGTGATTACTTACAAAAACAACATATAATTATATATGTGTTTTCTGATGGTCTTAGGCAACCCCTGTGAAAGGGTCGTTCGACCCCCAAAGAGGTCGCGACCCACAGGTTTGGAACCACTGCCCTAAAGCCTTTCAATGGGGTTCATCCTCAAAATAAGGTGAATGCAAAAACAGACATCAGTTTTCCCAGCGAAAGCCCCCAAAGTGGCCCATTTATGCATTGTGTCCTTCTTTTTAAAGGGTGGGGAGCATGAAAACTTTAAACATCCTGGAAAAGAAACAAGCAAAAAAAAAAAAAAAAGTTAACTCTCCTGTTTAGTATCAGGATGATCCAGCAGGGTTTATACATATTCCTTCTGTTTGAATCATCTTGTTTTTTGTAGCTGTTTTACACCTCCAGGATCCTGCCATCTGCCCACTTTAAAGAAATGCTGCAAAGCATTCCAAAAACAATGGCTGGAAGGAAATACATTTGCATAAACCCAAGCGAGACTTTTCTGCACATTCTGGTTATCGCTTCACTCCCTGGAGGGTGTAGTGTGCGGTGGCCCCGAGGTGCATGCTGTTGGGGGGTTCGATCCCCCATCCCCGCCCCCGTCGTGCCATCAGGCTAACAAGAGAGAACTTGGTGTACAGATCTGGCTGCCCCCTTGGCTCAGGAAGGAGGAGGAGGAGGGGTAGGCGGCTCCCTGGGCAGTTATGTCCTACTCAGATCTGGTGTGTGTCACTGCAATGTAGGTCAGCATTTGCTGGACAACTTGGAGCTGGAAGCCTGTGGACCCCGGCCCCTGGCCCAGTTTCCCTTCATTCTCTTCCTGCCCAAAACAAGTGAACAGCCCCAAAGAACATGACGAGGCCATCAGGACAGAAAGAAAGCAGTCTTTCCATTTTGCTCACGAATGATGGGGAGATCTCAAGCTTAGCAAAGGCTTTATCAGTGCTGGAGTTGGGCCAACGAGCAGGCTGAAATTCAGCTGGCCAGGCCAAACGCAGCTGCCGGCTATTCTCGCTTTCCACTGGGACTTAGCCTCAACCCCCCGATTCAGACAGAGCAGCGGATGGGTAATGTGCACGTAGCTGCCTAGGGTGATTGGAGAAACCAAATGACTTTCAATTACCGAGCAGCTGAGGTGGAGACAGAGAACAGCAAAATGAGGTGTCGGTGAAAGAGCCACTGGCCTTGCGGAGAGATTATTACTTTAAAGGGGTATTGGCAAATGCTTTCGGCTGAACATTTAGGCTTGGTTACTTGCCTTTTCCCCACAGTTCATAGAAGGAGAAAGATATTACGTGAATTGGGGTTTTCTTGTGAATTAAAACATTGATGTCCTGATCTGGGGTAACAAGCATTGCCAAGTTAGGGCTGGGCGGGCAGAAAGGAGGAACAGGACTCGTGCTTTGCCTTGGGAGCAATGCAAAAAAAATGTTCACAACACAGCATCATCCCACGGATTGTCCAAAGTCACCATACTGTGCGTGCTCAAAATGCAAAAAGACTCCCAAGTCCCAGTGTCTGGTTAATTGTCCTTTGATTAAAACAATGAAAATAAAATGGGTTAGGAAAGGGTCTTGCTGCAGGCCAAAAAGTTCAGAAAGCAAACAAAGCCTCCAGGAGAGCAGGGTTTTCTTTAATTGGCTGAGGACACATGCTCAAGTAATGCTGTCAATGTGAAATTTCCATTTGCACAGTAGGTACATTTGTGATTTCCCATCTTGCAAGTTGAATTAAAATTTACTGAGTATCCCTGTGTTCCTAGAACTGTGCACAGTATTTGCCCATAAATTATATGATTTAACCCTCCTGAAAATCTGGTAGGTCATATGTCATTATTACTTTTTCCCGATAAAACTTAACCTGATTAAAATCCTGTTTGATGGGTAAGTGGTTTCCTAACTCCCATGTTTAAGAATCACTCAACTGCCTCTCCCCTTTCTTTCTTTCTTTCTTTCTTTCTTTCTTTCTTTCTTCCTTCCTTCCTTCCTTCCTTCCTTCCTCCCTCCCTCCCTCCCTCCCATTTTTTAGCAGTTTATTTGTATGGAATGCAAATATTGGGTTTCCTCTTTTCTTTCTTTCTTTCTTTCTTTCTTTCTTTCTATATATACTAGAGTACCAGTGCACAAAATTGGTGCACTTGGAGGGGTCCCTCAGCCCAGCCTGCACCCTCTCACAGTCCGAGAGCCCTCAAGGGATGTCTGACAGCTTAGGCCCACTCACCATGGGGAGTGGACCTAAGCTGGCAGCCGGACATCCTTAGCGCTGCTGTGGAGGTGGGAGAGGCTCCTGCTACCGCTGCTGCACTTGCCAACCATGAGCCGGGCTTCTGGCTGAGCGGCACTCCCCCTGTGGGAGCACACACCATCGGGCAGCACCTGCGTTGAGCATCTGCCCCCTCGTGGTCAGTGTATGTCATAGTGACCGGTCATTCCACTGTTCAGTCAATTTGCATATTCGCATTTTATTATATAGGACTAGAGGCCCAGGGCACAAAATTCATGCACTGGTAGGGTCCCTAGTGGCTGCTGGCTACTGGCCAGATACTCCCTTCCTTCCCTTGGTCGGTCCCGCCCCATGGTCGAACTCCCGGATGATCTCAAGGTTGAGGGGACAGTTTGCATACTACACTTTTGTTATATAGCATTATTTTTCAGTTACAGTTTACATTCAATATTATTCTGTATATTTCTGTAGTGAGAAAACCATGTGTTTTACAGAGTCGTTCCCAACTGCCTTTTTAAAATAGCATCTATTTTTGTGTATTTATATCTTGGTTGACTGTTAACTTTCTGAGTTGAGTGTAACTTTCTGAGTGAAAAAAAATTATGAGCTAAAATGGAGGTTTCTTTGAGTTACTTCAATAGTCTGCTTAAATATGAAGGCAGTGGGTGGGGCTAGTCATGAAATTGTATCATACCTTTTAATTCAGTAGGGCATACATTTATAAATAAACTCTCAGTGAGGAAGACATTCTATAACCTGGTTAAAATCTGGTCTGGTATTTGAAATGCATTGCAATGTCCAGACATAAAATAGCTTGGACCTTATAACAGGAAAATACTGGCTTAAAGAGTTGGACCATTAAAGATGTTGGCAAATAGATGGTTGAAGGCCAAGTGCATCTTGATAAAGCAGGAAGACTGAAGTTAATATAGACTGCGTCTCAGTTAGAGGAGTTGGATGCCAATCTCTCCTAAAATAGAGTAAACAGACTTGGTGTAATTTTTCCTCTCCTTTTCACCTTTCTTGTTTGACAAAGAAAAGACATGGGATAGGAGAAAGAAGTAAAAAATGCTAGTAATAAAGATGAAAAATGGATGGCACCTGCCCTCAAGGGACTCCTGGTCCAGAAATGATGGCAGACACAGAAGCAAAATGGGATGCTAGATGGAAAAATAGGAGTGTGTACATAGCACACAAACATTGCAGAAGAGGAAGTAGTGACCTAGAGTGAGAAAGAAAGGATCAGGAAAGCTGGAAAGGAGGAAAACCTGAACTGAAGTTTAAATACTTTGACCAAGTGGGTAACGGAAGAAAAAAGTAAAGTCTGTACAGAGGCACAGAGCATGAAATGAGCTGACATGGGGAGCCTAGAAGGAATCTGATATTGCTGGGAAAAAGGGCTCAGAATGGAGAGATGAACTGGTGGAAATGTAGGAGGTCAAGCTTGGGGGTGGTATGGGAAGCCACACCACTTCCACGGGTTTTGAGAAGTAGGGTTGAGTTTTCTGAAAGTTACTCTTGTGGTGGTGTCAAGAATGAATGGTTAGTCATCTGATCAACAACATGAAAAGCTGGTTGTTTCAAAAAAGTAATTAAATAGACAAACTCTTGGCATGATTGATTTTTTAAGAAGCAGAAATAAACAGGACTAGATATGAAAAGGGACATTGAAACAGAAAAAGTAAATATTTGAAAATCATAAGAGAATCACATGAACAACATTAGGCCAATATATCTGAAACTTAGATACACTGGGCAATTTTTAGAAAGCATAAATTATGGAAATTAACTGGAGAAGAAATTGGCATTGAATAACCAGTAAGGCAAGGGAAATTACCTCAATAGTTTTAAATATAATATAAATAATAGTCGTTTCAGAACAGTTTGAGGGCATTTTTTCCCAAAAAAATTCAAGGAAGAAATACTAACCCTTAATAAATAACGATTCTATGGAATAGAAAATCAGGGAAAATTCCCCAGCATATTTTATAAAACCATGATAACACTGCTGACTCAAAGCCAGACAAAGAGAGAACAAGAATGAACCTCACGTAATATTACCAGAGATGCAAAAATACTAAATAAATATTAGCAAGAAATCCAAAGTGAGTGTGTATATAAATATCACATAAATTATATCTTATATGGCATACAAGAGTTGTTTAACACTAGAAAATCAATCATGTAATTTATCACATTGACATATTATCATAGATAATGGAAAACATTCCATGAAATTCTGTTCATAATATTTAAAAAATATTAGTCAACTAGTTTGACTCATAGTTCCATGACTTTTATTAAATTTAATTCAGATAAAAAACAATGTGCCCTGGCCAGTGTGGCTCAATTGGTTGGAGCATTGTCCAGTGCACCGAAAGTTTCAATTCCTGGTCAGGGCACATACACAGGTTTCAAGTTCCATCCATCCTGGTCCAGGTGCATACGGGTATACGGGTGGCAACTGATTGCTGTTTCTTTCTCTCTCTCTCTCTCTAAAACAATGAAAGCATGTTCTCCGGTGAGGCTTTAAAAAGACACACACAATCTAAGCTTCGTATGATAAAGGAAAAGAATGAAATAAAAGAGAAAAGAGAGTGGAGGCAAAGAAAACAATTAGGAAGTCATTGTGGCAAATCCAGGTTCCGGATCCAGACATCTAAGACTAGAGAAAGCCCCGATGGTAGAGACTGCCATGGTAGAGAGGGTGGGTTTCAGCAATGATTATGAGGAAAGACTGACAGAAGGTGGTGGTTGACTGAATGTGTGAGGGAGAAGGGTTGCAATGAAAAGACAGGAGTCTGTTATTGACTCCCAGCTTTCTGGGCTAGCTGGCTCTGTGGATGGTAATTCAATTAATCAAAGTAGAAAATGTGTTTTATCAGAATTAGCAAGGCTCTCTTGCATGAGGGAGGAATAACTATTTAAGAGTGCCTTGTATCAGCCTGAGAAAAAGCTTTTGCTGCCACTGGATTTCAGTTCATACCAGGAAAGGAGAGAGAGAGAGAGAGAGAGAAACACTATTGGATTTTGCAGCCTAAGCTGGGCCTGTCAGAGTCACCACTTGAATAAATGTTTACTAAACTAGCCCAAACCTTCCAGCAGTTTACACAGTGTATAAATCAGTAGGGGGCTGAGGCTTTTGGACACCCATAATCATAGTAGCTAAGAAAAAAACAAACGTTATATTGGAAGCATATACTAAATCTAGAGTTAAGAAATGCCTAATGATGGTAATAAGAGTGATAAAAATATTTTTTTATATTGAAAACAGAGCAAAGAGGGAAAGATGTTTCCATTTTCTTAAATCTTGCTTTATCATATTTTTTTTAAATATATTTTATTGACTTTTTACAGAGAGGAAGGGAGAGAGATAGAGAGTTAGAAACATCGATGAGAGAGAAACATCGATCAGCTGCCTCCTGCACACCTCCCACTGGGGATGTGCCCGCAACCCAGGTACATGCCCTTGACTGGAATCGAACCCGGGACCCTTGAGTCCGCAGGCTGATGCTCTATCCACTGAGCCAAACCAGTTTCGGCTATCATATATTTTTTTATGTTCTTATAAATACTTGCTGCATTTTGGGTTACACTTAAGCTTTGTTTACAACAGATGTAATTTTTATAGAAAAATAACAAAATATAAGATTTTGGTCCTCAATGACCACATGCTGGCGACTACCAGAATTGCCTTTTTTGTTCCCCTTTATTTCTCTGATTTGCCCTCTCAATTTGATAATATCTATGTATGTTTGTTTCACCCATTGTACTATGAATTGAGTATGAATCAAAATCTGTAGAAACAAGTCAAACCAAGTCACCATTTTACTATATATTTGCAAAATATCAAGACAGTTAATGGCTAAATATTTCTATGCAGCTACACAGCCTAGGAAAAGAGTGGACAAAACTATAGAACATGGAAGACCATTTCCAAAGCCATAATATCCTACCGAAGGCAGCAGCTGCCCAAAGGTTCTGTTACTAGCTAGACCAGCCTTCCCAAGATGGTTGAGAATGATGACGACTTCATTTGGATTTGATGGAGTTCATTCAGGTGTGAGCTGGGGAGAGAGTGCTGGAAAAGAATGAGTGGTCCATCTAGAGTTTGTGTAGCTTTGTCATAACTGACTGTTGCTTCAACTTTAACCTTTGGGACACCAGACTACAGATGGCATTACCCAGGGACCAAACCCAGATCAGAGGGAGAATGAACAAGAACCCTCTGCCAGGAGCAATCTTCTTCTGATCTGATCCAAGTGGCAAGATCCACAGCAGGACAAAGGAACCTTTGAAAGGGACTTGAAAAAGAGTTCAGTTACTCTGCGGTTAACCCATCAAAGACATCTTCCTGTAACCCAGAGGACGGCAGGCCTCGACATGTGCTGGCCATTTGGAAAACAGATTCATATGGAGTAGATCAAACATTTCAGGAGAGCCCCTTGCCTTGAAAATATGGGGCCTTATGAAAATCATTAAGCAATTCATTGGTATTTATTTGCCTACACCATGCTTCAGCACAGCAAGCAGGAAGACGCGGATGAGAACCACTGACCCAGTTTCAGAGGCCCCAGTTCAGGGAAGAAGGATTCCCTTACATGCCTGATTTTTAAGAGCCTTTTAAGAAGACATCCTACCACACAGCTGGCATAGGAAGGCTGTCTTGGCTGCCTTTAACTGTGTATTAGGTTAACAGCTACCTCAAGCTTCTTAGAAACCTAGAAATCCCCAGGCAGCTAGAGGAATGCCACAGGGCTAAGAAAACCCTTGCAGTCTCAGAGCTTGAAGCAGAAAAATATTTCCAAACATCTTCCTTGCTCACTCTGTGGCACTTTGTGTAACCCACTCCCAGCCTCATAAAACATGGGTGGCTCCACAGCGAGCCCAATAATCTGTTCTTCCTAATGCGCCACAACTCTTTCATGGCCCGGGTCCAGCGGACCTGGAAGTGAACAAGGAGCAAGTTCATGTGTTCACTTTGGGAATTGCCAGGTACATGAGTTCCTTCTGAACCAAAGTAATCCTACTGTCGGATGCAGGGGACTTACTTGGCTTGCTTTAAAGTTTAAGAAAGTAGTCCCTGAAAGATTCATCAGCCTCATAGCCTCAACTTTTAAAAAAATATATTTTTTTATTGATTTTTAGAGAGAGAATGGGGGAGAAGGAGAGAGAGAATGAGAGAGAGAGAGAGAGAGAGAAACATAGATGTGAGATTAGCTGCCTCCTGCACTCCCTCTACTGGGCAAGTGCCCTGACTGGGAATCGAACCTGCAACCTCGACAACCTTTTGATCAGGGGACAGCGCCCAAACAACTGAGCCACCCTGGCCAGGGTTCAACGTCTCTTTTACTCAGAGGCAAAGTTCTCATCGGGGAGAAGGGCTCATCAGAATGCCATGATTCTTATACTTTGGACTTTCGAATCTAGCCCTGGGGGATGCCAAATGCATACTCGGAGGCTCTTGGAAGTTGGGCTCAACTTTTCCCAGAACATTACAGAGGTTGAAAAATCTCTCCTCAAATATTTAGCACATATTTTCTGAGATTCATTAAGTTCCAAAATTAAAAACACAATTTTAAAAGATCCAGCTTTGGTTCTTCTACAAACCACATATTCAAGGAATGTTTGTTGACTGATGAATTTGTTAGCTGATAAATACAAGAAATGCAGTTTGCTTTGTACCACATAGCAGCTGAAACTGCTAGGAAGACGTTTCTCCCTAGTTTGTCATTATACACGTTTTAGAAAATGAATTACCTAACCCTACCTGTGTTTGAAAAACCACTTTCCTCACAAAGCCTTCCTTCTATGCTCCCCTTTGGCATTTTTCAGGGGAAGAGCTGTCACTTGGCTTTGAATTTTTAATTAAATTTTTGTCATCTCAACCTCATGGTTCCCAAAAGGAAAAATTCTATCCAAAATTTGTTTACTTAAATCTGAGAGAGTAACTCCCTCAGGATTCAACATGGATTCTTGCACAAAGCACATATTCAATAACTGTTTGTTGACTGATCAATTTGTTTGTTGATAGATATTAGAAATGCCGTCTGATGTATGTCATATGGCAGCTAAATTTGCAATACACAAAAAGCATCATTCTCTGCTATTTTTTTATAACCCACACTTGGAAGAAATGTTGTCTTAAAAGATCCTTTCTGAAGTCTCAAGGTAACTTTGGACACCAGTATTTAAGTGAAAATAATGTGTTTTATGGTGTAAAATCGGAGAGCAACTACATAAACATCATCACCACAAATAATGTGACACTTTCTGTTGATTGACTGAGACGTTGGTTAATTTCTAATAGGCTCATGACAGCCATTTCTGTAGTAGATAGAGGAGTCTTAGTTATGACAGATCCTTTATAGATAAACTAGTTGGGCTTTTCAGAGTACAAGATATATTTTTTATGCTTTTTGTATTAAGGAAAGGAGGGAGGGAGAGGGAAAGGGGGAGACAGAGAGAGAGCAGTAAAGGAAGGAAGGAAGGGGAAAAGGAAGAAAGAAAGGAAGAAAGAAAGAAAGAAAGAAAGAAAGAAAGAAAGAAAGAAAGAAAGAAGGAGGAGGAGGAAGGAAGAAAGGAAG
The DNA here is from genome assembly GCF_000327345.1 of Myotis davidii. Classification (NCBI taxonomy): domain Eukaryota; kingdom Metazoa; phylum Chordata; class Mammalia; order Chiroptera; family Vespertilionidae; genus Myotis; species Myotis davidii. Next base: position 1,520,927 of record NW_006285240.1, on the reverse strand, counting down.
GAAGGAAGGAAGGAAGGCAGGCCAAAGAAAGAACAAAAGAAAAAAGCTCTTTGTTAAAGTATCCACATACATGACTTAACCACTTGTAAGCTACTGACATATTTGTACACATAACAAATATATCAACATAGGAAAGGGGGGAAAAAGATGTCTGCCCTTAGAAAATTTAATTTGAGGACATTTCCCTCATAAAACATTATCAGTGACCACTCTGCCCCACTCCATCTTACTTTCAGGATGAGCCTGAGGGAAAGCTCATTCTGGGAGAGGACCTTAACTTTAGAACTCCTAAGTGGTACCTTACTTAGCAGTGCTTCAGCTGTAGAGGCCCTTCCGAAAGAAGCCTGGGAGATGGGTGTTTATAGAAGCTGGAACTTCTCGTACTTGGGACAAAAGCCTCCCTCCAGGCATGTATTGACTCCTTGTGGTTGACTCTGCAGACATTCTCTCAGTTATCACTCCATCGAGGCTGGGCTGTCTGTTTTAGTTGCGGAGGGCTGGTACATGGGAGGTGCTTACTGCTTATTAGTGGAATAATGAATTTTCCCATCAGGCCTATGAAAGAGCAGCATGAGGTATTTGCTGGGAGGGGAAATGGAAATGGGAAGTAAGTTGCCTGAGCTCTTGGTGGAGCCCTCACTTGCACCACTATCTCTCTGACCAGCCTCTGTGCTGAGCCCTCCTGCGAGAAGGCAACCATTTACCCAGGTACCTCCTCCTCTGAGTACCCAGAGAGCTACTTCCAGGGACATCACTTCCTTTTGTGGATAGGTTAAAAAAAACCTCCTCTAATCCCTTGAAGATTGGCCAAAAAGAAAGCTGAACTATCAGGGCCTATATAATAGTGTTTTCCTGTGGCCCTTTTTGTTTAAAGAATCAGGAAATGGTTACTCAGGCCCTCATAAAGTCAGCTCAGAGCTCTGCCTCTTCCTCTTTTATTAAGACTTCCTTGACTTGGAAAGAAGTTTCTATGCCAAGGACTATGTCAACAGTAGGTACAAGCTGCCAAGCCCACCACCTCTTTCTTAAGGGAGCCGGGGCCTTTTCTTCTCCAGAACTTTATGACACAACTAAACAAAAGCCAGCCATTTTCAAACACTCTTATATCACAGTTTGCACAAGATATTTTAGAAACCTTGTCATATCTAGTTAAGCCTTTAACGTAATACAAGTGTTCAGTAGCAAGAATCACATAAATCTACACTTAAAATCAACATTGGTTATATATTAGTCCATATTAATCATTTTTACTGGAGGTACATATTGATAACAAGCATATATCAATTTAAAAAATGAGCAGAAAAAAGAAAAAGTAGACTAATTGTTTTATGACCCCAGCGGAAGGATGCTTGAATCTTGTATAAATTGACTCTCCTATATTGTTAATCTTGCAATTGAGATGATAATATTATCCAGGAAGCTGCCATTCATTTGAGTTGAATAAGATGTTATATGTAAACCACACAACACAGAATCTGGCGTTTGTGTGTTGCTTTAGCTGTCCATGGCAGTCATTGATAAAACCGAGGCCACTCCAAGGTAAGGAGGAATCATTGTAAAACTGGCCATGCTTGTCTGCTTTGAATATTACCCCTGGTGTGAGCATCAGTGGAATTCATTTTGGATCTGTTAGGAATGGATTTATTTCTATGTCAAACACAATAAAACACCAGTGGTCAAATAGGTCCTGAATGAAACCCCACTCATCCTACACGTTTCATCTTGAATGCCACCTTCTCTATTACATCTTTTCTGATTTTTCCTCTAAGCCAGTGTTCTCACTCTCTCGTGAACACCCCCAAAACTTGGCTTTCACCCCTCAGAGGAGACTTCCCCTGCCCTGCATATTATGTTGCTGTCTCTTTGCCTTGTGTCCTATTAGATTTGAAGTCCCTTCAGAGCAGGGATCAGACTTATCTTCACATTTCCTATAAGCAGGGCAGAGGGCGTTGGACTTAGAAGCTCAATAAAAATGTGGTGAGTTGGAATGAATTGTGACCCACCCTGGCTACTAGGCCCTGGGCCAGCTTCAGAGTCCAGAACACAATAGGGTCTTGTATTCCCAGCTGTGCACACCCACAAACATATACTAAACACCTGGAAACATGGGGACACTTAGTTGCTTGGCAAATACTCTCCCTCCCAGGGTGTCTTCCCTTTTGAGGAGACAGCTGGCCTGCTGCTGATTCGATGGGGCCCTCCCGGGCATGGCCCATTACTGCAGCACATGGCCAAGTGCGCTGTGCCAGGGACCAAGGAAAGAGCAGGGTCCAAGTAGGAGAGTGTCAATGCCAAGAATGTGCTCTCAGACTCAGAGGGAAGCGGGGCACCCTGCAAGGGAGAAACGATGTTGAATTTGCCCTGAAGCCTCCTCCCTCTCCTGCCCTCTTTTCCTTCTCCATCCTCCCACTTCCCTCCCCCCCCGCACCCTGTCCTCTTCTGCCACTTGGTCCTGAGGAGCTTGGAATTCAACCCAAATCCCCAAGGACAGGCCTCCACTCCAGGGAGGTCAGGGCCCTGCCCCACTTCCTCCGTGGGATGCCCTCACTGGCCGTGGCTCTCACTGCTCTGTGTTAAACACAAATTGCAGTGATCAGTTTCCAGGAACTTTAGTGGAAAGTCAATCCCCCCCAAACCCTCAAGACTTTCCCCAGATCCTGAAGGGATTACAATGATCATGGTTATTAGTATTTACAAAGCCCACATCGTTTTGAAAACAAGGTTTTCTTGAAGGAACAAGATGGGGTAGGCAGAAGCCTGCAGCTTGCAGAATGCACCCTCTGACTCTGCTTCCTTGACGAGAGTGGCGTGACCGGCTGGAGTCTGGTTGGGCAGGAAGGCAGACGGGGTCGGGCTGTTCCCCACAGCCCAGGCAGAGTTGCCAGATTCCGTGCAATAAAGATACAGGACGCCCGGTTCCATTTGAATTTCAGATAAACAACGAATCATGTTTTAGTGTAAGTATGTCCCAAATATTGCATGGGACACACTTATACTGAAATAATAGCCGCGGTTTATCTGAAATTCAAATGGAACGGGCTCTCCTGTATTTTATCAGAGAGCCCTCAGGCCGGGGAGAGTCAGGACAGCAAAGAGGTTTTCACCAACAAAGCTTCTTTCAAAGCCCTGGCTGAATGGCTTTGGAGACATTTCAGGGCAGGCCCTGCGTTTTCCCCGGAGTGTGAGTTCAATGTCATAGAAAAACAATTGGGAGAATGAACAGTCAGTGAGCATTCCGCCCCTTCCTTGCCCTCAGCAGCCTGTGGCAAACTGCTCCCCCTCAACCAGCTGTGGAGGAAAAAAGCTTCTCTTTTAAGATGGCTCTCCCCTCCCCTTTCACAGATTGGATTGTTTCTTGGATTTGCTGGAGAGCTGCTTTTGCTAATTGCTTGCAGGCTGCAGTCCTACCGAGCCTGTCAGCTGTGGAGGTGGCGTGGAGGGGCTGAGAGGTAAAGGGCAAGGGGCTTGCGGCCAGGCAGACCTCAGCTGGAAATCTGGCTCTGCCAGTGCCTGCCAGTGATGCACTGGGCACGTGGCTTACCCTCTCTGGACCCCAGTGAGGGGGACATGAAACTGGAGCATCTATAGTGCTGGTCACAGTGCCTGACACATAGTAGGTGCTCCTTTAATATTAGCCATTGTTATGACTATTGTATCTCTTTGGCATGTCATAGATGACAGTGACACCTGGCATAGAGTCTACTCAAGTCTGGGACTTAGAAATGCTGGAACACGGATTCAGAAGGCTGTGAAGCCCTTGTACACCAGGAAGGGATAATTGGATTGAAAGATGACCCCACTGATCTTCCTAAGAGCCCTGCCCCATTCAGTCTTGCAGCAGCCGGCACACTGGCCACCTCTGAAGTCAATGATCAGGTCACCAAGTGGACATGAATTAGATCACCACAAAAATGTACTGGGAGTGAGAAGCCTAGTTTAAAAAGTGGAAATGACAAGGAGAGAAGAAAAGAGAAGAGGAAGGAGGGAGAGAGAACAGGAAGGAAATGAAGGGAGAGGGTGGGAAGCAGAGAATTTGATTGTTAAAAGCCACCTCTCTGTGCACATGGGTATGGTGGTCATCTGTTTGAGGCAGCTCTCTAGTGGCTATTCTTCTCTTAGACCTTCTCTTCAGTCCAGGCACATGGAGATGGGCACGTGACTCAGGTCAAGCTAACCAAATCCACGGACAGCTGGCCCTGAGCCCTGGGCTGAGTGATTAAAAACAGTGTCAACTTTTCCGTCCTAGTCTTTGACACTGAAAGGAAGTGAAGGTCTAGAACCTCTGAAGACAACTTACAACCGAGGATACAGATGAAGATTTACATCTTACAAATGTAAAGGCCATGGAAGAACCAGATCAGCCGCTGAGAGAGGAACGGGAAAAAATCCTGTGACATCCTTCAAGCTCCTGCATCCATCCCGGAGCCGCTTATAGGCAGGCCGAAATACAACCTATTTATTCTTTAATTCTTTTTCCATCTCTCTCTCCCTGCTACGGTGGTCATGGAAAAGGCCTCTTCACTCAGATGACACGATCACAGGTTGAAGCCCCTTATTGCTGAGTCGCTGTCTAAGAGAATAACTGCTCTCGAAGAGGCTCACCTGCTCTTCTGTGGCCACTGCATCAAGAAGAAATAAATTCTTGTCAAGCTGCTGAGATGTAGAAGTGGTATGTTCTCATAGCCTTGTCTTATCCCTGCTAATGGATAGTGAACTGGGGAAAAAAAGCTAAGAAAGTAGCAAAAGAGAAGGGCAAAGTCAAAGAAAGGATGTTTGTATTTCTATATTTTGAGTTTTCATCATTTTAGGACAAATGAGACCCAAGCATGCTTGTTAGGAAGATGGAAAGAGTTGGTAGAGAGGAATAATCTAAGATGACAAAGCAGTGTCCCAAAGAAAGCAGGAAATATGACAATGCACAGGCCCAGAGTTGGTTTTATACTTTTCTCCCAAGAGAGATGAAAAATCCAGACCCAAGGTGAATACCTGGCAGTGGGCTTGGAGATGGGAGTTGAGGGAGCCTACCCTCACCAGCCTATGCACTTGACTTCTGAGACAGGAACATGGAGGTTGGAATTTGGAATCCTTGGAGTAGAGCAATTTCAAGGGATGACGTGTATCCACGACTGAAATAACCATGCATGCAATGATCTCCTTTGTGTATCAGCTTCTGGCAGCCGTCCATGAGGGATGACTGGCAAGGCCTGCTATAGACTGCATTTCATTCTTTTGGTTTAAATTTTGTAGGCATTTTTTAAACAGAATCATTAATATGTAAAAAGTAAATTAAGCCATGCCCAGAAAGAGTTAAAACTGGTTTTTCCAAGTTCTAGCCCTCCACCCCCACTGTGTCCCCATGTCCTTTAATGAAATTAGCTATTCCATTGACAGGCCAGGGCTGGTCCCCTCACAGAACAACACATGCTGTGCTCTCCCTGGGAGTGCACTCACCATGAACTTTGAGCCACACATCTGCTGCAGAGAAGGAACTCTTATTCCCAAATGACTGACATTCGCTGAAGATGCTGGGTTCATCGTCACCGTAGCCTATTTGTATTAGATGGGCTGCTGGAGAATCAGAGGAATAAATTCAGTTACTTTGTCCAGATCTCATTACAATGCACCCCCAACTATTGTTCTTTTCATCAGCTTGATGTTATTGTAAGACTCTGTTTCTGCAATGTGAATATTTGGATTACAACCATTTTCCATCCTTATTTACCCTCATGTTTGTATCTGGACCCTGGATATATTTTCACAATGTCACCACTCCAAGCTTTTTTGGATTTAAAGTAGTTGGCAAATGTTTTGTGTAAAGATTTTAGGCTTTGTGGGACATACAATTTCTGTTGTAACTACTGTACTCAATTCTGTCCTTGGAGCATCTAAGACAGCCAGAGAGAATAGCTACAGATTTTAGGCTTTGTGGGACATACAATTTCTGTTGTAACTACTGTACTCAATTCTGTCCTTGGAGCATCTAAGACAGCCAGAGAGAATAGCTACAGATTTTAGGCTTTGTGGGACATACAATAGCTACATGAATAAGGATGGTTGTTCCAATAAAACTTTATTTACAAAAATAAAACAGTGGGTGGGACTTAGCCCGTGGGTTGTACTTTGCCAACCCTGGTTTAAAGTATGAGTTAGTAAGAAGGCTTCAGGTGAACTGAGAGACAAAAACCAATATTTTTTCCTGTTCATCTCCTAGAAGGAAAAAAATAACTAAAACATTTTGTTGGACATTTTTTTTTCTGCAGATAACAGTATGGGATTTTTCTTCTTTCCATGTATATAGTGCATCTTAAATTTTGAGATTCTTCTCACACACACAAAAAAAAGTTGCGATGAGCAGTAGAATTTAATTCAGAAAAGAGAAGATTATGTGGCTAAAAATTGGGGGATGAAAGTATCACTTATCTGCAAACACAGTGTCTTCTTTAAAAACTGATTACCCAGACATTGAGTTGATTATAAGGGAGGTGCAGTAAAAACAGATTTGCTGACCTTCATTTCAGAGATCAAAGGTTAAATTCATACCCTTAGGATGGTTCTGTTAAATCACTCCCAAGCAGCCTGGTGACATATTTTCAAAAAATATTTCTCTCCAACTTTATCAAGTGTTCTTTGTGTTCTGGAAACATGATTTGAAGTCCCAGCTGGAGCTGAGACCACATGAGGCTCAGATAGCTGACATGCCTCTTCAACTACCTCCAGAGGCACATGCTTAGTTGGGATAGGCATTCATTGCAAGGGTTCACACTGCCGAGCCTAGGTGTTCATCAAATATTGAAATTAACATTGTACACTGGTAAACAAAGGACTGTATGAACCGTTCATAAATAAAGAGCTAAGATCGACCACTTTGATGTCCTTGACATTAGGTTGAAGAAACACGTTTAAATTGTAATGTTCATCAATGATTGGATGTTCCCAATTTCCTTGACTCTAAGCAATGTCCCAGAGCAGAACCCCAACATTTCAAAAACTGGGAACACTTGTGTACGATTCTACTGCTCTCCTCAACTTGCTTTGGGGGAAAAGAATCGCAAAACTTAATATATTAGAAGGTGGAAAATGCCATACTGTTGTCTGCAGAAAAAAAACAAGTCCAACAAAATGTTTTAGTAATTTGTGTACAACCCAAAAACATTTTTTCAAAACAAAGCACATTTTCTGTCTCTTTAATGATAAACTCATACAAAACCTTTCAATAGCAATGGTTTACAAAATTCATTTCATCACAAAGTTTTATCAGTCCATAATGGGATGAAAATAATTAAGATACTGGTGTAAGTATTTTACATAGTGAAGTGCATTTTGTTTAAAGAACCTTACTTTAGTCTATTTTTTGTTGAACAATCAACTTTAATTAACTTTACTTAATTATTATTTAATAAAATGATGTTAGCAACCCTATATTGGTCCTGGTTGTTTTAAACTACAATTGCTATGGACTTAGTTATGCCCTCTGCAACCCATATGTTTAACACCTAATCCCCAATGTGATAGTATTTAGAGATGTTATTTAGGGGGTCTTTGGGAGGTAACTACAGTTAAATGAGGTCATGAAGTTGGGACCCTCTTGATGGGTCAGTGGCTTGATAAGAAGAGGAAGGGAGAGAGATTTCTCTCTCTCTACCATGAAGACACAAGAAGGTGGCCATCTGCAGGCCAGGAAGAAGGCCTTTACCAGGAATCAAATCAGCTGGTGCTTTGATCTTAAACTTTCTGGCCTGTAGAATGGTGAGAAATAAATGTCTATTGTCTGAGCCACCCAGTTTATGGTATTTTGTTACGCCAGGTCAAGAGGGCTAATAGAACATGTCTACTATTTAATGAGTAGGGAACTGAGAAGATAGAAGAGTATTATTGAACTTTTAATTATTAACTTTTGCTGGCTTGATAAAGAGTAAAAGATTTGGATATTTTCTTCTCTACAAGGTTTGGAGGCTCTGTCTTTACTGGCTGACCCCTAAGAATCCAGAATGTAAAAACTAAGGTGAATAATGTTTTATCTTTTGGGAGCATGTGTGTATACTCAGGAGGAGGTGTCATCATTGATGTAGTAGGAGGCAGGTATTGGGATACCTGATTTGTCGGGTGAAGAAACAGAATTGATTTTTCTAACTGTGAGAGAGATGAAAATTAAACCTGAATGTTCCCACAGATGGCATTTCACTCATAAAGCACACACTTCCTTTTGTAGCATAAAGCAAACCAATGACAATTTAGTAATTGAAGTTTCTAGTAAGATACCTATCAGGTATCCAAGGCTTGGATTTTTAATCTATAAATAGGGATAATAATATGTCCAATCTCATGGGGCTGGTTGGGAATTAGAGATAATGCATGGAACACACTAGTTTTGTTACTGGCATAAAATATGTGCTCAATAAATGTTTTGTGTTATTTGGATTATATGTTAAAAAGAGACAAAAAAGGCTAATTTTAATCATGGAATTACTTTCCCAAATTTTGAAGCTAAAATAGAAAATATAATTGTTAGATCTTTATCAAATAAAGCCAGTCAAATGGTTGGAAGCCTTTCATCTGAGACTTTGCTACTAAGCATGTGAGGAATGAGGGGATGATAATCAAAAAGGATGATAGCCCTGACCAGGTGGCTCAGTTGGTTGGAGAGTCATCCTATACACCAACTGGTTTTGGGTTTGATTCCCGGTCAGGGCACATACCTACGTTGCAGTTTTGATCCCCAGTGGGAGTGTGTACAGGAGGTCCGATTGATGTTTCTCTCTCACATCAATGTTTCTCCTTCTGTCTCTCTTTCTTTCTCAAATCAACAAAACATATTCTTGGGGGAGGATTAATAAAAACCTTGCCTGATCACTGAAATGAGCCACCAACCCATAATATGTGAGCTAGAGAAAGTTGTATGATACTGATCAAAGCCCCTTTGGATATAAGGAACAAAAATCCACTTGCAGTAGCCAAGGAAGGAGGATTACTTAATCAATAATTTATCCAACAAATAGAGTGCTCACACTCTCTCAAGACCTGGTGGTATCTTATAGCATCTTCGGGTGAGGACTCCAGCCAGACATCATGGACTAGTGGTGGAATCTGGGGTTTATAAAGCACACCCTCTATTTTTTAAGACCTATGTGGTCTTTCTTATATCTTCTTATGCCTTAACTACCTTTTTTGTATCTACTTCATTTTTCTCTTTCTCGCCTTGCCTTTTTTCTCTGAGTGTTCAGTTTGGGCATGGCCCAGGTCAGTTCTTAGACCCAGTCTCCATGTTCTTCCCATTCATGTGCCAACTGAATCCTCCTCTCTGAGATTTAAAGCATCTAGAGAAGGGGTCTGGCTGGCTTAGCCATCCCATAGTTCCCCTTGAGGTCAGATCACCTTTTTTAGCTGAAGCCATCGTGGGGGCTCTCCAGTATGCAAGCATGGTGACTCAGGCCCACTCATTTCTGGTCAAGGTGCAGGGGGCAATTTTGGAAAGTGGGTTTATCGTATGCCCTGGTCTCCAGGAGGAAAGAGGGATGAATTGATAATGGTTCTTTGCAAATTTATCTCACCCGTGAAAAAGAAAACCAAAGGTCATGTCTATTCAGAAGGTACACATTCCTGTCTTTTTTCAAAGGGCAACCTATAAACTCCTGGTTTTACATTATGTCCAAGTCTTTAGGGAAACACATCCAGCAGTGGTTTGTGCCTGTTTCGTACTTGTTTTCTTTTATTTGGCAGCAAAATAAAGATCATGTTTCGAATAAAAGCCCAGATCTGTCCCCTTGCACGTTTCATTAAGCATTATATGCTCTTCCTGTCTCTTGTTCCACAGTCACGTCCAGGCATGTTTTACAGACTCCTTTTGTGGGAATATTTTGCTCATTTCTACATTTATGATTTCTTATACCACAAAATAAATCTAACATTTAACATAGGGTTGGAGGATTTGAGGAAGATAAAAGTATCTTATCAGCTTGTTGTTTATATTAACAAGTTAATAAAAATTGTTTTTTCTTAATGTTGTTTAAAAAAAAAAAACTGCAGGGAAACCTAAAGCTGGAATATATTTCTGGAGAGGACAGGAAGGACAGGGAGTGGGTGAGATCGTGGAGTTGGAAGTCTTAGCCCAGGCTTCACCCCTCCCAAGCTGTGTGTCCTTAGGCAAGTCTCATAACCTTTCTGGGACTTACCCTCTTCTCACTAGTCATAGGGGTGATACTGCCTTGACCTTGAGCCCACAGATTTGTTTGAGGACACATTGAGAGTAAAATAATATGCTCTCACAAAAATACTTTCATGATTTGCGAATATGCTTCAAAAAATGGAAGACTAGTTAAAAGAATAAAAATTTCCTGAGCCCAGAAAACTGAGTGGAACTTCCTCCCTTGCCATGTGACTCCCATCAGCAGTTTCTGGTGTCTTTAGAGGCAGATGGGTCCAGATCCTTTGTACTAACTCTGCCCTGTCCAGTTCCCCACCATCTTGTGGACCAATCCCATCATATTCATCTCCCTGATGGTTCTTGGATCAGTCCCTCCAAAGTGGATGCTCATATCTGATAGTCATTTACTGGTAAAAACTAAATCAAAGTACATTAGCATCAAGCATGGTGCTAGGCTGTGACTTTATAACACTGATAAAACAATAACAACATACCAGGTGGTCTTTTAAGCACTTATATCAATGATGTCATTTGATGTGCAGGACAAACCGTTGCTTAATAAGTTAAGAACTGAGGCAGGAGAGGTTAAGTAATTTGTCAGATGTTAAACAGACTGTTAGCTGTGTAATCAGGCTGTGAATCCAAAAGATCACTAGAACTTCCTCACTGACCCCATGGGGCTTATAATCCACTCGGAGGTTATATTTCACATTCCACTAACCACAACATAGAATGACACACCCAAGTCTAATGCTGTGGGCTAAGGAATCTCAAATGTAGGCTTATTTCCTCCTCTTTTCTATCAGGAGGGCTTCAAAGAGAAGTTAACAGCTGAGTTGGGTTTAGGCATAGAGCCAAGCTGACCAGATCTCCCTGGTCACCATTCACTTGGACTTACCCACCCAGGATTTTAGATATGATTCCTGCCAGGGATTTCAGTAGCCACATTAGCCTGGGTGTCAGTGAATTGAAGGCGGAGAGGGTGGGGGGAAAACCTCAGTTGAGGGGTCAAATGCTCAGTGCTTGATAATACTACAAACTACCCATCATCCCATTTTCTATCTAGTGTGTACTTGCTTCAGGCAACTCATAAAAGCTGAGGCCCTGGAGATCATCTGGCTCAATGATAGCAGATAGATTTCATTTTGTGTGCCAACTCCAATCCACTGAGGGTTGCTGCTGGAACACTGGGTTTAGGAGGATCCTGAGGCTGTCAGGGATCAAAGGAAAAAATGCCTCATTTGATTAGTGATGTATGACATGGGCCCGGGAATAGAAAATCATGGCATATATGCAATATGCATACCAGACGGATTCTAATCCAACATGTTTGTTTTGTAGAGGAGGAAATAGGAAAAGTTGGATGCCTCAAAATCACTTAGCAGGTTAGTGGAGAGTTGCCTGGTTTCTAGTGCTCTTTCCATAACACCTCAGCTCCTGTCAAGGAATAATTGGTGCTCACAGATCAGCAGCAAAGCCCAGCAAGCAGATGACATTATGCTTAGTACAGTATCTGTGTTAAGTGTATTTCATTCTAATTCCTTGAAAGCTGATGATCCATGTAATGTAACTCTATTCATCAGAATATCTGATTATTCAGATCATTCCCTGACTTGGCTGGATAATGGCCAATAACCATCCCCCAGGCAAGGGGCAATTTATTCCAGACAAGAGAAAAGAAGACAGGTCAAGGTCTCCGTTCTTTTTCTAAAGAGCCAGTGATAAGCATTGATGTAGTTGGACTGTTCGCCAGTCTGGCCTGAGATGTCAGTTAAACCTGATAAAATAAAATGCATTTGAAGGAATGATGGCTCTCTAAACAGTGAGCTCAGCTAAGTTAAACTCTGGTGGCCAGATTTCATCATCTCTAAGCATTCCTGAGGTACGAGCTAATCAAGGAGTGAGCCCTGAGGGACTAGTGGGAATTCATAAGTAGAGAGGACGCAAGGAGGACATACCTAGCAGGAGAACTGCATTTACAAAGGTTTGGTGGTAAAAAGGAGTGGAGCCCCTCGGTGGGGAATAAGATCAGACTTGGAGCAATTGAGAAGCAAATGTACACAGTGAGAAGAGCCTGGACTTTGCAGTCAGATGGACTTCCAACTCAGTCCTAACTCTCCCACTTACCAGCTGCAGGATCCCAGCACTGTGTGCAACTTCTCTGGGTCTCAGTTTCTTCATTATATGTCCTTCAATCTATCTATATAAAAGGCTAACATGCAAAGTGTCCCCTCAGGAGTTCAACCGGGAGATCAGGAGTTCGATTTCTCACTATGACGTGCACTGACCACCAGGGGATGGCGTGGAACGAAGGAAGGCCCCTGCTGGCAGCTGGCAAAGGGAGGCCCAGGCCAGCAGCCGGAAGGCCCTGATTGGCCCTGATTGCTGGCCAAGCCTAGGGATCCTACCCATGCATGAATTTCATGGACCGGGCCTCTAGTATGGTATAAAAGAAATGGCTGAGATAATAATGTCAAACACTTGTACACAGTTCTTGGAATTTAGTTAATGCTCAACAAATAGTCAAGTAATTCATTAAAATGCTGGCTTATTATATTTTGTAGGAAAAGCAATACTGGGCCAGGCATGAGAAGCTTTGAGTTCTGGTCCCAGCTCTGCTACAAGCCAACACTGGGACCTCGGATGCTTGGACATAGTAAGCATTACATAAATATTTGCAGGATGAATGAATGAGAAAATTCAAGAAGGATTTCACATCTATCTAAGGAAGACTGATTTCTCAGATCCCTTTTAACATAACATTCTTTTGATCTCTATATTTCTCACAGATGGTCAACTCCACTGTGAGTTGGGCACCGTCCAGGCCATGAGACTAAAGTCCCAGGAAAGTTCATAGAATGCAGCGCTTGACCTCAGCAGTCCCTGGGCTCAGTCATACCTGAAGATTTGACCCCAACTACCCAGAGATCCCATAATGCTCCACTTCACCTTGGAGTTGACTGACTCCAAGCAAAGGAAAGCAGATTTTAAAACAAGGGATAGCCCAGGGTGAATGAGACCTGGGGGTGCGTCCCAGCCTCTGCTCATGCATATGAATTGCTGTCACAGCACTGTTCTCTTCCTGGGCTTTCAGCCTCTCACCTATGAATCAGGGCTTTTGCTGCTTGGCCACCATGAAAGGTCAGGACACTCCATCCACCCTTGACCCTGATCTGCCACATTCAGGCGGGGCTCCAGCTTGTTCAGCAGAGAGGGAATGGCAAGCTGGGTTTGCTGAACCATCAGGGCACCAGCTGGGCTTAGGGAAGGCCGTACTTTCCCTGGCTTCCTGTTCCCTGGCGGAGATCCCCTGGTGGTGTGGGCTCAGACCCAGGAGGGGGCAAAAGCGCTCAGAGGCAAGGAGACAGCAACATTCACAAGATGAGAGTTCAAAAGGAAATAGCACAAGCTGGAAGTAATTGATGTGTCTTTTGTGCTTCAAATGTGCCTGCTTTTGTTTGTTTTTTTAATCTCAACAAGTCACAAACACTGCATGGTAAATCAGATTTCTGTTTCCCCCCACTTTTGGGACTCCAGCTTAAGAGAAGCTTTTACGTGGCTTTAAAGATAAAACTTCAGAAGGCCCTAGATCTGTGCCCAGGAGGCAGGGAAAACAGCCATCAGACAGGGAGAAGGAAGATACAAAGGCTGGCTCATCAGTCCTTCCTGAAAATGAGGTTGGAACTAGGAAGTACAATGAGATGGGAACCAGCTGGTAAAAGCAGGAGCCAGGGGACCAGAGAAGTCCGGGGGCCAGTTCGTTTTTAATGTAGTATCAATAGGAAATTGTTACAGGTCCCCAAGCAGAGGACAGACTGTAGGAATATTCTGCTGATGAAAGATGTTTCTAATATCTTTTCTTGTCACAGATTAAAACAACTGGTAGAGAAGACACACCAACCAACTAGTAGTTAAATTCAGATTTGGAAATAGAAAGGATGGGGCTAGTTTGTAATTTTTCGAACCTATGTCTTACTCAAATAACAAGAATGTTTTTAGTGCTACAATATCATTTAGTTATGTATTCACTTATTCAATAAATAATTATTAAACATCTACGATGTGATCATTCCTCTGGGAGATACAAGAGAAAAATAAATTGATAGTCGCATCAACAGATGTGTATAAAAATGTGCTAAAATCAAAAAGAGCAAAAGGACACAATAACTGTCCAAGGGCAGATGTTCTAGGACAGTGATGGTGAATCTCTGACATGCGAACTCATTTTTTTGGTTGATTTTTCTTTGTTAAATGGCATTTAAATATATAAAATAAATATCAAAAATATAAATCTTTGTTATACTATGGTTGCAAATACCAAAAAATTTCTATATGTGACACGGCACCAGAGTTAAGTTAGGGTTTTTTAAAATGCTGGCACGCCGAGCTCAAAAAGTTTGCCATCACTGCTCTAGGACATAATCAGTCTGTTGACAGAGAACTCCCTAAGAGCTGGAGTGGTTTGAGAGGGACAGGTGGGGGAGAGGGGAGCAGGAACTGGTGCAAAGGGAACATTCTAGACCAGGGGAAAAGATTGGCAAAGGTTTGGAGGGTGGCGCAAGCAGCGTATCTGAAGGACACTGGTATGCCTGAGATGGAGATATTCAAAAGCTCTCCTGGAAACAAAAGGGAGTCTTTGCTGACTTTCAAGACCAGAGTTTACCACATTAAATGGTAATTTAAGAAGACAAACGAATCTGGCAGCCATGTTCAGAGAGGGCAGAGTGGGAGAGTTGAAGAGGGAGAGGTCAATTGGGGCCACACCAGCGATCCAGGGGCAGAGATGGGACTGAGAGCCTGGGTCGGGCATAGCCTATCTTAACAGTTGGTTCCCATGCACCTTTTCAAATATCCCAGGGCCCAGGCAGGTGTCCAAACTGTCCAAAGAGTGAATGGGACACCTGAGTTCCAAATCCCTGCTCATGCCAGGAAAGGAGCACTTCTGGTGCTAAGGGGAGCCGGGAGAATAGAACAAAACCCTGGGAAAGCATGCTTCCCATCTGCAGCCCACGTCCCCGCAGCCCGCACACCATTGTGGAAAAGGGGGCTTAACGAGATGCAGAGCATCCAAGGCCCGGCCTTCTAGTATTCATTTTTCTTGGAAATGCCTGAGGTTCCTCTCTAATCCCATATGCCATACTTAACTTATATTTTCACAGGCACAGGGCTGGTGGCTTTGGCCAACATCTGCTTCAGGATGGAGAAGGTGTTGCCCTCAGTCTGTGCTGAGAGTTGGCCACACGTGGTTCGGGGCATCCATTTCAGGTGGCATCAATTAGTCCCCGGATCCCAGCTATCTGGCAAGAATCACAGTTCAGGAAATCAGAAAATAGGGTATCTTTTTTCTTTTTTCTCCTCTTTTTATTTTTTAATTTGAATGCAATGAGTTCTTCTCTAACATCAAACGGAACTAAATTTCTGAGTTTAGAAAAGTCACAAGAATTTTTGTTTGATCTCTAAGTTCTCTACACGCCCCCACCCCCAGCTGCTCCACAACTCGGGTTTCTCTTTCTAGCTTAGGTCCTCTGTTTTATTTTCCTGGATCACCTGTAACTAATTCTATTATCTAGTTATGAGTACCAGGATCCCCTGCTCAGAATCAAAGGTTCCTTATATATATATATAAAAGGCTAATATGCAAAGCGTCTCCTCAGGAGTTCGACTGTTCAATCACTCACTATGATGTGTGCTGACCCCCAGGGGGTGGCACGGAACAAAGGAAGGCCCAGGATGGCAGCCAGAAGGCTCCAATCAGCCCTGACCGCTGGCCAGGCCTAGGGACCCTACCCATGCATGAATTTCATGCACTGGGCCCCTAATATCTAGTAACACCTGTAGAGGATCATTTTACATCTTTAGGAAGACAAGATATTTCTTTGGGTTTCGTTATCTTTCTTTTTTATTAAAAATGTTGGAACAGTCCAGCTGGTGTGGCTCAGTGATTGAGTGTCAACCTATGAACCAGGAGGTCACGGTTCAATTCCTGGTCAGGACACAATCCCATGCACTGGGCCCCTAATATCTAGTAACACCTGTAGAGGATCATTTTACATCTTTAGGAAGACAAGATATTTCTTTGGGTTTCGTTATCTTTCTTTTTTATTAAAAATGTTGGAACAGTCCAGCTGGTGTGGCTCAGTGATTGAGTGTCAACCTATGAACCAGGAGGTCACAGTTCAATTCCTGGTCAGGACACAATCTCGGTGGGGGGATGTGCAGGGGTGGGGGGGGCAGCCGATTGATGATTCTCCCTCATCATCGATGTTTCTCTCTCGCGCGCGCCCTCTTTCTTCCTCTCTGAAATCAATAAAGATATATATATTTTTAAAGTGTTGGAACATAAATCCCAGATCTTCTTAATATTTTTACCCAACTGATGAAAAAGTGACACCTGCAAAGTATATGAATCCATATCCTTTTAGAAGACCTCTAATAAGCTCAGCGCCACCCACGCATGTCGCTCCTGTTCCTGACTGTTCTGCATTGTTTGATGCAGTTTGCCACTTCATCCTTATTTCCTAGTTACTGGGAACAGTGGGTGTTATCTCTTAATGTCACATCTTCAGAGGGCAGCCCAGCAGGGTGTAGCACAAAGCTGGCCTTAGAAGTGTTCTAAAGGGCTTGTTTAATAACCACCCCCAGTGGATGTTTAAAAATCAATCTGTTTTCCCCCAGAACTGATCTTGCTCTCTCCCACCCATCCCCCTAACTAGGACCACTCTTGTCTTAATTACTGTAGCCTCCATGCCTACTGGACCATACCAGCATGCCCAGAGGCCATCTCGGTTACCCTAACCGATGCCTGGGCAGCTGGCCACAACCCACACCTTTCTCTGTTGCTTCCTAGGCAGAGGGGACCCAGGAACATAGTGTTCTAGAGGAATATTTATTTTCCAATAGAGAAATTCAGTTCTGAAGAAGGATGGTGGGCACCTGGGGATTTTTTAATTTGGGGTGTGTGTGTGTGTGTGTGTGTGTGTGTGTGTGTGTGTGTGTGTGTTTGATCCCTTTCTTTCTGATTATTGGTAAACCATGTTTCTACACATTTCTAGCATGTATGGTTCTGGAGAGGTTCATCCCACTCCTGTGCCCTAGGGCAGCAATTTCAACCTTTTCCAGCCCATGACACACATAATCTAATCACTAAAATTCTGCAGCACACCAAAAATATATATATTTTGCCAATCTAAAAACAGCCAAAAAGGTCTAATTTTGATTCATTCATACCAAACAGCTATTGAGTTGGCTGTTGTCATTTTTTTTTTTTTTGACAATCTAAGGGAAAAGAGGTCAGTGCCCCTGACTAAATAGTCAGGTATCTCATGCTTTAAAAATTCTTGCTGCATACCAGCTGAAAATCGCTGCCCTAGAGGACAGTACACAACCTGGCCTGGCCAGTTCTCTTTCCTGATTTTGGTGATTGATTCAGGAGGTGGGTGCGTAGCCCAAGCCGAGCCAAAGTGACATTCTCGCGATTTGTGGTAGAACTCTTGGGCAAGAGATAGTGTCTTTCTACTGCATTAGAAAGCTGATAGACGTAAGCATGATGCTCTGGTGGCCATCCTGTCACCGTAAGCTGGGAACCTTCTGGAGGACTAAGCCAAGAGAGGAATGCAGAGATAAGAGGCGATGAGACACAGCTGTTTTGTGACATTATTTGAGCCCCTGGACATAGTTGCGCCTGAAGTTAACTATGCCTGAGCTTTTCAACGAGGCTGGCCAGAAGCATTCCCTGACTTGCTTAAAGCAGGTTGAGCAAGGCTACTCACCTTGAAGGAAGGGGCTTTCTCACCTCAGTACTTAGAGCCTAGTGTTGATGGAGGGTCTTCCTGCCCTTATTGATGTGCTAAGGTCCAGGAATGGATTCATTAATTCCTGTTTATGCACTGATTAAGACATATGATAGAAACTCATAGCTTTATTAACACTGCAGTCATTTCCAACTCATCTTAGCATTCTTAATCTCTTCTGTCCTCAACATGACAGCGTAATGATCATGTAGCAAAATTTACAGATGGCTTACTTGTGTGAGGGCTGACAGACAGTGAAAGGTCTAAATGTAAGGAGCAACCACACAAGACCTGTCCAATGTGCAAACCTGGTGTCCAGTCCCTAAAAGGGTGCTCAGAGACTCATGGTACACAGTCTAAGTGAAGCCCCTCTCCAAAACCGGCCAGTTAGAGGCAAGGATAAGGACTGCCCAAGGTAAGTTTATTTCTGGCCTATAGAAGCAAAGACTAAGTCTATCGGTTAACAGGACCTAAACAAAAATCATAAGCTTTGATATTAGGCAGAATTGTACTTGAGTCCCACGGCTTGTAGTTACTAGTTGTGTGAAACCCCAGAGGAGCTTTCTTAACCTTGGTTTCTTTTCTCAGAAATGGAAATCACACCCCCTATCTCATAGGGTTTTTGAGGATATTCAATGAAATTATAAATTTAAATACATCATTTAGTCACTGGCACATAGTAAGCCCTCAATAGGTGGTAGCCATCATTAGTATAATTATTAGTAATAGTAATTATAACGATAATAAACAAAGGCAGTAGGAATTTACTCACTTCTACTTAAATTTTATGTGTGTGGTAGAACTGGAACTTTAGGACATAAAACAGCATTAAGAATAATTTCCATGTCCTGACCAGTGGTGCACCAGTTGGTTGGAGTGTCATCTGGTGCACCAAAGGGACTCAGGTTTGATTCCTGATCAGGGCACATATCCAGTTTGATATATGAGTTTGACCCCTGGTCTCTCCCTGGTCGGGGAGTATAGGGGAGGCAGCCAATTGATGTTTCTCTCTCCCTCTCCATCTCCCTTCCTCTTTCTCTCTCTCAAAACAATTAAAAAAACAACAGCATATCTTTGGGTGAGGATGAAAGGAAGGAAGAAAAGAAGGAAGGAAGGAAAGAAGGAAAGAAGGAAGGAAGGAAGGAAGGAAGGAAGGAAGGAAGGATGGATTACCATTAGATAGGCCTTAGTGCCCTCTTAGCCTGGTGTGTAAGGATTAGGAGAGCAAAGACATGAAAGCACATTTTTTATCAGTTTTGTCGAGGTCAGTACAAAGTATGTACCTTGACTAAGCCAAATTTCTCAAACACTTAAAGGATTTATTATGCTAATCTCTGCTTATTTTCAATTCAGGTAAAACATTCCATTTAAGATAATGCTAACAGATCTCTTTTAATAGTTGAGTTATATCAACTGTATTAAAAGATAAAAGCTAATACCTTCCATTTATTTGTTCAGCCTCTACAAATTGCTTCAAAATGACATATTAACTTTTTTAAAGAATTTTGAAAATGTACCCCATTGAAAAAATATGGCATAAAATGGAAAGAAAACTGAAGCTAAAAACTGAAAATAAAACAATGCCACAATAACCAAAGTCATGGATGTGAGTATGGTTTATTCAGACCCTGATAGGTGAGTTTTAAATGGTTTTACAGGTTGGGTTTCCTTTCAACCCAACCCTGTCCAGTGGTAGGCAAAGGAAAGAGATAAGAGATTCACAGTCACCCCTGACTTAAGAAGTGAGGTCGGTATCTCTTCCATTTTGTTGTATTTAGGGCTCTTTGCTCTGACTCCCAGTCCCCACTCCCCACATCAGGGATATCCTATACCAGTGGTCAGCAAACTGCGGTCCCTTGAGTGTGGCTCTTCCACAAAATACCACGTGCGGGCGCGCACATACACTGCGATTGAAACTTCATGGCCGTACTCAAGGGGCCAAAGAGCTGAATGTGGCTCATTTCGAGCACCAGGCCTCTAGTAGACTAATACCAGGAATAAGTAATAGCAGTATTTGTTGAGTGTGTCCCTGTGGACACAAGATGGCCACTACAAGATGGCCAGCAGGGGAGGGCAAGCACTGTGCTGAACATGGTATGTGTGTTTTTCCATTCATCCCCCTAACCCAGTGGTCAGCAAACTGCGGTCCCTTGAGTGTGGCTCTTCCACAAAATACCACGTGCGGGCGCGCACATACAGTGCGATTGAAACTTCGTGGCCACACTCAAGGGGCCAAAGAGCCACATGTCGCTCGTGAGCCGCAGTTTGCCGACCACTGTCCTATACCAACCAGCACTCCACTAGCCAGAGTGATCGGTTCAGGGATGGGTATATGAAAAAATTCTAGCCAATGAATTCTGACCAGGTTCAGAATTTTGTTGAACGGAACATCTTGGGGAGAGAAACTCACTTTTTTCACAGGACCTGAAAGTGAGAGGATGTGCTCCTCCCACTGCCGACTGTCACTACTATTGCTCTCGAAACAGGAGACCGGAGCCAACACTAGCAGAGAGCAGAACCAGGAAATGGGGAGAACACCCTTCGAGCCCCAAATCCAGCTCTGCCTAACCCTGCTCCCTGGGCTTTCCAGTTGACGTAAGCCCATGCACTGCCTTTTTGTTTAAGTCAGTTTAGCTACTTGCGAATTAAAGTGACTTCGTGATATGGAGATCCGGTAAACAAAAACAAACAATCAAGACATAGCTTAAGTTTAAATCAGGCATAAGCAAATCAGTTCAGTGATTACAGCTGAGAGATTAAGACCCAGCACAACAGCCCGTTGAACCTAGAAATTTCTACAAGTTGACCCACAGATTCATGTTGCACCTTCAGGTAATAATAATTTAAAAAACAAATAAAGCATATCTGTTCAAGTGGAGCGTTTCAAGAGAAAAATCAGGAAATTGATCAGGGCTTGATCAGTCTCTTTGGGAAGCTAGCTAAGGAGCCAGCGGTGTTACAACTGCCCCGATCAGGAGAAGTAATGGCGTGGCTTGCTAAATATGGCACTGGGATGCTTGCATTATTTAGGGCTTCTGTGACTTCACATTCAGAGGCCTCCTCAGCCCAGCAGCATGCTCAGTGGTTGAGCGTTGACCTATGAACCAGAAGGTCAAGGTTTGATTCCCAGTCAGGGCATATACCCAGTTGCAGGCTCGATCCCCAGAAGGGGGTGTGCAGGAGGCAGCCGACCAATGATTCTCTCTCATCATTGATGTTTCTATCTCTCTCCCCCTCTCCCTTCCTCTCTGAAATCAATAAAAATCTACCTTAAAAAACAAAGAGGCTTTCCCAAACTTGGGAAGGTGCCTTTAGGGCCACAAATAAAGGGGTGTGACTCCTTCACACACCAGCAGAAAGCACTCAGACAAATGAGGAATTGTAGTTTTATGAAATGGGGACTGTACAAAGCAGATGCAGTAGGAATTTGGAACCAGCTTAAGACAGTACATTGTTTGTTCAATTCCTGGTAGAAATCCTGCCCCCCAAATTATTTTTAATCTTATATGGCAACTTCTTTGCCAGAAAAGAGCTTTGATGCAATGCTAGCATAAAAATCACTTAAAGCCAGCGCAGCTCAGAAAAATGTTGGAACTCAGAAGCTCCCCTTCCAAACCACAGCTAGTCCAGTGCCTGTTCCTGGCGGGGTGGAGTGCAGCGACGGCAGGGGCAAAACACAGCATTTTTCTTTACATTAAGAACTGTGTGCCCTGACAGTGTGGCTCAGTAGTTGAGCATCGACCTTTGAACTAGGAGGTCACGGTTCAATACCCAGTCAGGGCACATGCCCAGGTTGTGGACTTGATCCCCAGTGTGGGGCGTGCTGGAGGCAGCCAATCAATGATTCTAGCTCATCATTCTTTCTTCTATCTCTCTCTCCCTCTCTTTTCCTCTCTGAAATCAATAAAAATATATTTTTTTAAAAAGAATTTTGTATGAGGACCCTGACATTCTCCTGATTCATGTTTTTGGAGTATCTGGCCCTATTTAATTCTGCTTCTACTGGGTAAACATCAGGAACTGTTTAAAAAACAGGACAGAATTGACGCAACCCTGTACATATTCAAATACCAAGGTTTGAGCCCCTTAGTACAGACATTTGCCAACTATAGAAGGCTAGTGCTCTACCTAGGAAGCCAAGAGAATCATTCCACACCTTAGTTCCTCCCATGCCATACGATGGCTCATCTGGGGACCACGTGCTAAGTTGCATTTATGGAAGAAAAACATTTCTAATACATTCAAGCCTCGTTTTATATGGCAAACAGGCAAAGGAATCTGGTTCTGTGATGAAAAACGTAGTATCCAAAATGAAATGAATAGTTCAGTACAAAGCAGGGTTACAGCCTTAGAATAGTGGCTAGGACATCGTAGGCACTTATAAGTATATGTTGAGTGAGTGAATAAAAGCACAAGCAAAGGAATAAATGAATGAATCATTGGTTGAGCCATTTAAAATGAGACCTGAAAGAGAGCTAGCTGGGAAATTCTTGGAAGTGGAGCGAGATCACGATTGGTCAATGGGACAAATATTTATGGCTCATCCATCTTGCACAAGGTGAAGTGGAAAATACTGCAGGGGAGGGAGACAAGAAGATGTTATCAACATGGTTTCTGCTCAATGTTGCTGGCCATCCACCTGAGAAAATGAATACACTAGTAAAACAAGGACTGAAATTATAAATTAATTCTCTTCGTGAAATAAGGAACACAGAGAAAAAAGTCTTACAAGCATTTGTGTAGGTTCTGGGGGTTGAAGGTCAGAGAAGGCTTCAAGTCGAGATAGCATCAATGTAAGTAGAATTGGAGTCTGTGGATAGAAGGAGCAAGGCTTGCCTGTCAAGGAAATGTCTGATGTGAATGCAATCATGGGACATATTTGGGACCAGCCTGGCAGCTGAATATCTGTATTCTGTCCACAGCTCTTCCTCTCTGCCAGGCTCCAGGTTCCTGCCATCATCTCATATCTGAATTACAGCCTCCAATTGGGTTTCCCAGTCACTTTTTCTGGTACTCCTTTGACTCACTGTCCTGAAAGCAGCAAGAATAATCTTTTTAAAAGATAAATCCTGTCTATTTCCTCCCCTGCTTAAAACCTACCAGGCTTCCTCACTGACCTTAGGACAAAGTTCTAGCTCACTAGGTTTTCAAGTCCAGCAGGATCTGGCCTGTTTTCTGACCCCAATCCCACCTTCCCAGCCCTGCCCCACTCTGCCCTCCAGCTACACTGAACTTCTTTCAATTCCCAAGGATGCAACACTGTCTCCCCTGGGCTCCATCCACCAAGAAAACTTTTGCCCCATATTTCACCTGGCTAATTCCTGTTCACAGGTCACATTTCATCCTAAATAGCACTTCCTCTGAAAGAGTCCCTCGGCCTCGGGACCCAGGTTAGCTGTCCCTCCTGTGTTCTCCCTGAGCTCCTCGAACTTCCTTCTGATAGAGCTTGTCACATTTTCATGATCATGTTTAGGGTTTCATTTTGCCACCAGACTGTAAGCTCCATGAGAAAAGGGACCAGGATTGCCTGTGTCACCACTCTGTTCTCAACACAAACAATAGTGTCTGAAACTTGTTAGATATCCAATAAAGTTTTGTTGAATGAATGGATGAATGAATGAATGTTGTTCAAACAAATTGGGAAGGGATTGAGGATTGCAGTGGGCCTTGAATGATAAGCCAAGGATTCTGAATTTTACATTAAAAGCACCGAATTATTAAACAATTTTAAGTACAAAGTGTGACAAAATAAGTGATTAAATTGATATTCGAAAGACAAATATATATATAACTGATTTTATAAGAATGACAGGTTGGAGAATGAAAAAGGGAAGCCAAATATTTCATTTCACAAAAATAAAGGATTTAAAAGAAGGAGGCATGAAATCATGTGCACAGTCTAGAAATGTTTCTTAGATCAATTACTGATATTTAAGGACTTTTAAGATTTGGGTTGAACCCAAAGTTGTTCCTCGGAACTAAGCATAGGCCATCCTCCCTTCGTGCCATGCCATAAACACTGGTAAGTGCCTCACCCAGACACTCACACATACAAAAGGAAGAATGTAAAGTCTCAGAGATGGTTTGTAAATAACCCTTTCCACATGGGGTGAACCACATTTCTTTGATTGGGGACAGGGAATGATAAAGATTTAAAGTTGAGCGGAGGAGATGGATGATCTGAAGCTTGGCCCCACTTGAACTGGGGTGTTAGCAGACATGCAAGCTGGTCCTCAACTTACCCAACCCACAAGGCTGAGCTGGTCCTTCTTCACAAAATTAAACACACACACACACACACAAAACCTTATAATGTTATCATTTTTCTGGTATTACATGTCTGGTAATGTAACCAGACAACCAATGGGTCCATGCTGCCTGTCACTACTTGAGCCAATTAAACAGAGACAGGGTTGAATTATATATGAGCATTTATTCCAATACTGCCAGCAGTATGGGAGAGCAGCAGGTCATCCACAAAAATCTTCTCTGCAACCCCCATAAACCAGCTGCTTACATAGGGTCCGACAAGGACTACATGAGTAAGTAGAGATTACAGGCATGGGGATGTAGGAGGCTGGCTGGGGTGGAACTCCATTGTTTGGGTAACTAGGTTGTTAATTTTTCCACTATAATAGGCAGTTCTTGAATGAAAATGGTTCCAAGGTTGGCTCCCAGGTTCTGGGGGGCATACAACTCCCAGCCAGGTCAGAATGTCCTTTGTTTAACCAACACAAGGCAATCATGGTTAATAGAGCATGATTAATATTTCCCATAACCACAGCTAGTCCCCAATATTCTATTTTTGCTTAACAGTAAATGCCACATAAGTAGAGGAGGGACAAAAAGCCCAGGTAGTTTGCAGAAACTGTGAAGGTCAAATAGCCCAACCACCATGAATTGTCTTAGAATACACTGGTCTGGATGGTTCCTAAGCCTCACTCTGCATTCAGTCAAATGTTGTTTGGATAATAATATTAAACTAGGAGTAACATGACCCATATGCTTAAGATTATTAAAAGAGTGGAAAATTGCACAACGGAACATTTTTCTTAGTCTTCAAAGCCTGAGGGTCATAATTTGTAGGGATCACTGTGCTGGCTTGGATACTGATTATTTACTAAAGCGTTGACAGCTTCTTCAGTTTTGTACAAGATAGAAAAGAAGTCTCAGTTCCTCCTCAGGGAGTGATAACAGAAGTTAGGCAGGCAAAGACTCCTACATAATATAGATAAGGTATGGCTGTAAAGTAATAATGGGAAATTTTTTAAACGCAAATACCAGGACTTACTATTCAAGAGGGCTGCTCTGCAAGCCTATCACCGTGGGGCATGGTATAATTAGTTCAGAGATATATCTGTTGCTCAGACATTTTTCGAAGGTATCTTTAGACACGGAGGCTCAGTGTGGTGTAGTGGAAGAAGCATGAACTTTGAATTCTGACCTTTACCAGCTGCATGGCCATAGGCAAGTTTCCTAACCTACCAGTTCCTTAAATTCTCTTGTAAAATGGAGATAAGATACCACACTCCTCCCCACCCCCCCCCCAGGATTACTAAGATAATGCTAAAAAGTACCAGTCTTAAGAGGCAACCATTACTTTTCATGTCCTTTAAGTTCAGTTTTAGATGAATAGGATAAAATCAATCTTGTTAGGTAATCATAGAATATTTTGATGAACAGCAGAATTACTCAGCTTGATCACTCCTTCAGACAAGCAACTTAGTCCCTGTATTATTCTCGTAGGGCTGACATCAGAAAGTACTACACATTGGGTAGCTTGAAAAACAGAGATGTATTATCTCTCAGTTCTGAAGGCTAGAAGTTCAAAATCGAGGTATCAGCAGGGCCATTCTCTCTCTCTCTCTCTCTCTCTTTCTCTCTCTCTCTCTCTCAAGGCTGTAGTGGAGGATCCTTTCATTACTTTTCCTAGCTCTGGTGGTCCCTAGCTATCCTTGAAGTTTCTTGGGTTGTAGACTTAGCACTCCAATATCTGCCTTCATCATCACATGTCATTCCTCTGCATGTCTGTCTCTATGTCTCTTGTCTCCTCCTTATAAAGACACCAGTTAGAGAGGATGCAGGACACTCCACAATCCAGTGTTACTTTATCTCAACATAACTAATTATACCTGCAAAGATTCTATGGGGGTGACCACTATTCAACACGGAGCAGTCACCAAAATCTAGCTCTTAAAAACAAACAAACATGTATTATATTTTTAAGGACATCCAAAATTATCGAATGCATGTTTTACAAAAGCTAACAAAAAAGAAGAGTCCTAGAAATATTCAGACAGTGGCACCTGGCAGTTTTTTTGGAAAGCTTGGCTTGGCTACGATTGTCATTAATTTAAAGCTATCATATCTAACTATGTATATATTCTCATTATTTTAGAACTTCAGTTAAACCATCATTCTGTCCCTCCATGAACATAGAATGGAGAATATACTCATGCATGCCTTAGGCTTACCAACTGATACTCAACTCAAAAAGACTAGAAGAGTTAGTCTAATAAATCATCATCATCATCATCATCATCATCATCATCATCATCATTGTGGCATCTTCCTCTAAATTTGATCCGGCCAGAAACTGATTCAAGCTGAGTTAGTTATTCCCTTTTCATCTCCAGTCTCAAAGCTTTGTGTAATTATACAGTCTGCATTTGTATAAATAGCATAAATTTCAACAGATAGGCAGCATTTATACATCTTTTGATGCAAACAGAAAGTTAAAGATGTTCTCCAGTCTCAGTGAAACCCCTCCCTGGAGGAAGGCAGATTTTAGATGGAGACAGATGCTTAACAAAGACCTTCTTGGGGAAGTGTTAAAGAATCCCCCTACTGAGAGACGGCAAGAAGGAGTTTTCAGTCACTTGTGCTGTGAGCCAAGCTCTGGGCTGGATTGGGCTGAGCAGACACGATGGCCCCATTCTAGGGTCTCCGTGTCTGATGAGGCAGGAGAGCCATACACAGAAGGCATAGAGCTCAAAAGGAGGGAAGTCCTAACCTGATTCTGGGTATCTTAGAAGGCTTGTAATTATCACCACGATTAGTGATCCCTGGACTTCCCATGCCAAAATCTGGGGGGCGGGGCAAGGAGACTAGAAGCAGTATCAGGGGACCGTGGGACAGAGGCCGGCCAACGTAGTCCCAGCATGAAGAGAGAGACTCTTCATCAGACTTGACGGAGTGTCACACGGGGGGAACGTCCCATCAACTATTGAGCCCCGAGATTTTAGCTATGAAAGATTCCAGAAGTCTTATCAACTCCCCTTCTCTTTTAATGAAGAATTCCTCTGCATCCTGCTAACCGTCGTTATTCGAGTTGAAGACCTGAAATCAACCCCCTGAGCAGGCGAGGGAACAATTGTCTCAGGTTGTGGGTGAAAGCCAGAAGCGTTTCAGCCTCATGAAGGTCCCTAATTCCCTTCTGTCACAGCGATCTTTGACAGCAGCCTTACACTTGAAAAACTTCTCTCAAGGGAATTTAATCTGGGAAGCAAGGAGAACACTTGAAAGCTGAAATGCCTGTGAGAGGCGTGGCGAGCCGAGGGGTCACAACATCCATGCCTGCAAAGTCAGGCAGGGAATCTTCCGTGGAGCTTCTGTTTAAAACTGCCCATTCTTATTGGGTTAGTTATTTCCTCATTATGGAGTTTTGAGAGTTCTTTATGTAATCTCTATACATGTCCTTTATCAGATATGCAATTTTTCAAATACTAGTATGTTTTCTCAATCCATGACTTTGTCTTTCATTCACCTAATAGTGCCTTTCAAAAACATAGGTTTTTAATTTTGCCAAAGTCCCATTTATCTTGTGTGGGTTTGGGGTTTTTTTTTTTCCTTTTCTTTCATGGATCATGACTTTGGTGTTCTAAGAAATTTTTGCCTAACCCAAGATCATAAATATATTTTCTTTCCTTCCCATTTTAAAGGGCCAGAAATAATTTTAAATTCTATGGAAGTTCTCTGTGAGTCACCTTTTTCTACCTTTACTTATAGCACGACCCCTCATATCCCTAATTTTGTATCATACAAGGCTAACAAGTCCCTTTCTTAAATTTTTCACAGCACATCATGTTTTGCAAGAAACTGTTACAAGTCTTACGCAGGGTCATCTTTTCCATGATTTCCACAGAAAATCAATGCCAATTGATTTTTTTTAAAAAAGTATTGAGATGTCAATACTTTTATTGAGTGTTGAGAAAAAGAATAAATGATCTTCGTTCTCCTGAGTCTGAACTTGCTTGGAGTTCTGGTCAGATAAAAATGACATTCACTATCACAATATATTAACCAACTATTGCTTAACTTTAAATAATGAGAAAATTGTGGAGGGGATTGGGTTCAGGGGAAGAGGCAGAGGGAAAGCAGATTTTTCTGTTTAAATTTTGCTTTCAGGTAATTACGGTCAATGCCAGTAGGGGCCCTTTGCTCTTCAGTGCTATCTCAGACCTCCAAAAGATGATTTCAAAAGCACTTGACTAATTAAATGTTATTCCTTTAACATGGACTCTCCAAGATAGTGTTTTTAATATACTAGAGGAGACAAAATTCTGGCTTGGGGCATAGGATAAAAACATTTTTGTGTAGTCAATGGAGAATGAGTGTTCTTAGGCCCTCTGGCACTGTTCTGGAATTCCACACGTGATATAGGAAATTCATTGTCTCGTGTCCAAACACTGTTCACAAGAACAGTTTTAAAAAATGTAATCAGACCCAGGAAATGTAGGGCGCAGTTCAGAATGTATGAGGTGTCCTGAGAGCGTGGAGGCCTGAGGATGTCCCTGGGTGCATGGGCAGCACACAGGCGAGGGGCAGTGGGAGTTGAGCAGAGTCTTTTATGGGGAGAAAGCTTTGCCGGTCCCTCTGAAACCACTGCAGCATCCAACTTCAGGAACTCAAAAGGAGCTAGCTCCAGTGCTCCATAAACGCATACAACTGTTCTGGCAGCCGAGATCCTGGTCTGGATCAAGGAGCATAAACTTGACGTTGGAGACTTTTCCATTCTATTGATGGTTTCGGCAATGGTTTCAGTACTGAACTCCTGTAAGAAGCATTTTCAGAGAAATGAAAGCTGTCCATTGCCCTTAAAGGAGAATATAGCTTTGGAACCCCCTTTATCTCCTCTTCTTGGCTGTATCTGGGATTCCCAAAGCAACAGGAGAATTTATCCTTCCCCTGAAGCCATTTCCTGCTATTGTGGTTATTTTACCAAGAGATAAAGGAAATCCAGAGGCCCAACAAGGGGTTACATGCCTGAAACTCCCACTGAGTCCACTGTCGGGGCTTGAGTGCCCGTGGAATGGCACATCCTTCATTTTGCACCAGCAATCAAGTGCCTTAGCTTCCTTGTTCTTCTTTCAGCATTTAGTGCTTACTAGTCTGTTATCAGTTCCTCGTAGCCCAAAATGAAGTCACTGATTCATGCTATCAATCTAAGCTAGGGTGGATTTGAAATCTAAATAAACATGAACTGTCCTAGCTGGTTTGGCTCAGTGGATTGGCCCTGTGGGCCAAAAGGTCCTGGGTTCGATTCCGGTCAAGGGCATGTACCTTGATTGCAGGCTCCTTCCCAGCCCAGACCCTGGTCAGGGCTGGAGCAGGAGGCAGCCAATCAATGTGTTTCTCTTACATCGATGTTTCTCTGTCTTTCCCTTTGTCTTCCACTCTTTCTAAAAATCATTGGAAAAATATCCTTGGATGAGGATTAACAAAATAATAATAATAATAATAATAATAATAATAATAATAATAAACAAACAAACATGAACTGAGGTGTTAACTTTCCTAGCAAACTCCATTATAGCAGAACTATAAATAACTCTATGGAATCTTTTATCTTAAGGGTTTCCTCCTGTCCCTCACAGAGAGAATTATCAAAAAGTAAGAATTTAAAACTTTTTTCCCCCTAAGAAGTGTGTGGAGGAATGATAGTTGGGTTAGGAGAAATTTTAATTCCATTTTATTTAGTACAAAACACATTGCCCGTCACAGAGAAAGGCAGTTGGTCCCTTTTAGTTTATATTAAGCCCAGGGGGTTTGGTCTAGTAAGGAAAGCACAGCCATGGGTTTTATAAACCGGCGTTTGAATAGCAGTCCTGCCACTGCTGGCTGTGTGGCCTTTAGCGAGTGTTCTGACTTCTCTGAAACTCAGCATCACCACACACACACACACACACACACACACACACACACACACACACACACACACGGGGCTACTGACACGCAGACCAGAGGGCTGCTGTGGGCATTCTGCATTTCAAAGAGCTGAGCAAGGCACCCAGGAGTTGTGGCTGTTCTGCGTCTGCTCTCACTACACTGTAGCTTCTATGGTAGCGTTCACCACCGTGCTTCCTAATTGCTTATGTCATCTCTGACTTGCCCCAAGACCCCAATAGGGCAAGGGCCATGGCTTGCTTGGTCGCCTTTGCATTATCCACCTGACACAGGCCGAGTACAGAGGAAGCTTTCAATAAATATTTTTGGAAGGAAAGAAAGAGGAAAGGTAGGGAAGAAGAGGTTCATTAGAATAGTAATTAGGTGATTCAAAGCACAGATTTGGAGTCAAACTAAATTTCAAATCCAAACCCTGACTAGCTGGGTGACTTTGGGCAAGTTATTCAACTTCCATCTCTGGAAAAGCAATAGTGATATCCACCTGAAAGAAGTGTGATAGGATTGTGAGATTAATTTTGTAAAAGGGTTAGCATTGTTCTCAGCAGGTGGGAAGCACTCAGTGATCACTGTTCTCATTATTACCATATAGTTTAATGGAACTCATCTTAAATCTGATTAATAATTGCCTTGGTCCTTGCTGGATGAAACGGGTGTGGAAATCATGCAGAAATTACCTTCTGCTATTACTAGAAATAAGCAATCAGCACTTATCCTGGAAGTGTATGCTGGAGAGATGGGCTACCCTCGTCATCAGCAAGCCTGACCCTGTGGGAAGTATGGAATTTTAACCAATTCAGGGAGGGGTTTGAACGGTGCCTATCTGTATATTCAAGCGTTCTCAGGCATTCAGACATAAGTCACATCCTGCACTACTGGAGCCACAACTCAGAAATCACTTTAAGAAAAGGCAGGTGGCCTGGCCAGTGTGGCTCAGTGGTTGGCATTGACCCATGAACCAGGAAGTCATAGTTTAATTCCAGATCAGAGCACATGCTTGGGTTGTGGGCACAATCCCCAGTGGAGGGCATGCAGGAAGCAACTGATCAATGGTTCTCTCTCATCATTGCTGTTTCTCTTCCTTCCTCTCTCTAAAATCAATAAAAATATATATATTTTTTAAATGCTTGTAAGTATAAAGAAAGAAAGAAAGAAAGAAAGGGCAGGCGGTGACCAAGTGCTCCAGCCAAAGTGCAGAGCATGGTCTGGACCCGAGGGAGTGAGTGAGGAGGACGTGGGTTCTGGGCTCAAGTCACTGTCTTACTATTTTCTGGCTGAGAGGAACCTCATTTGCTCATATACAAAGTGAAAGCACCTAGAGTCCTCCCTGCATGGAATGGTGGTAAGCATTAAGTGAGATCATACTTGTAGCTGGACATAATGCCTGACACATGCCCAGTAAACCTTGGCCATTGTTGTTGTAGCTGTTATTATTATCAGCTAGTATCAGGGGTGGAGGAGGAGGGGATGCATGCTCACCAGAAATTCTCCAGGTCAGTGCTTTCCCACATTTGCCTGCTTTCCCCACCCTGACATCCCACAGGAGAGCAAGGCCGATGCAGATCAGAGTCCGCTACACACTATAAATATTTGCTTCACAATTACTAGATTATTAGTATTTATGTTGAAAACAAACTCCCCTTTGGGACTCCTGCTCAACTCTATTGGCACCTGGTGGATCCTTTAATAATTAAGTTCCCCCATCTTCAAAGATCCACATCAGAGTCTTTCCTGAGGCTGAGGACTGAATGTTCTTGCACCTGGGAATTTCCCTTGTGGCCAGAAAACCAGAAGGGGGAAACGTTCCATGCATAAAAGAAATGTTACAGGGAGAAGATAAGGCAAAGGGGGTTGGGGGGAGGGGGCGCGTTTCTTGAGGTCTAAAAACCACACATAAAGATTTAAATTAGTCTGCCTCCCTCTCCCCATTCCCGTTAGAAGCTTATTACACAGTGTGATGTGTGTACATCTGTGTGTGTCTGGGTGTGTTGATACACACACGTGCACATGCAGGCATTAGGAAGGGCGCAATAAGTCAGAGCTGAGATTGATATTGACTTCGCAGAAAATGTTTCGTGAAATTTGTTTGTAAAAATAAATCTGAGGCAGCCCTCTCAAACTTCAATGAGCACAAGAACCACCTAGAGAGCTGCTGAAAATTTATATTTCCAGCCCCCGAGAGCCTGATTCAGTAAGCCCAGGATGGAAATCTGGAACCTTTATTTTTATTTTATTGTATTTTATTGTACTTTATTTTATTTTATTTATTATTGACAGTATTACAGACATCTCCCATTTTCACACACACACCCTTCCACCTAGCCCCTGCCCCTCCCTAGGCCTTCACCATACTATTGTCTGTGTCCATGGATTATGCATATATGCATATATGTTCTTTGGTTAATCTCTTCCCATCCCCTCCACATACCTCCCCTCTGAGATCTGTCAGTCTGTTCCTTGTATCCATGCCTCTGGACCTATTTTGTTCATCAATTTATTTTGTTCATTAGATTCCACATATAAGTGAGATCATGTGATATTTGTCTTTCTCTAACTGGCTTATTTTGCTTAGCACAATGCTCTCCAGGTCCATTCAGGCTGTCGCAAAGGGTCAGAGCGCCGTCCTTTTTATAGCCCATAGTATGGAATCTTTACTTTTAACAAGCATCCCATGTAATCCGATGCAACTGGTCCTTGAACCACTTGAAAAATGCTAATCTAAGCTTGATGTTTTTTTTTGTTTGTTTGTTTGTTTGTTTTTGTTTTTTTAAATATATTTTATTGATTTTTTACAGAGAGGAAGGAAGAGAGATAGAGAGTTAGAAACATTGATGAGAGAGAAACATTGATCAGCTGCCTCCTGCACATCTCCCACTAGGGATGTGCCTGCAACCAAGGTACATGCCCTTGACCGGAATCGAACCCGGGACCTTTCAGTCCGCAAGCCGACGCTCTATCCACTGAGCCAAACCGGTTTCGGCTAAGCTTGATGTTTTTATCTTCATAATTTTTTCTGCCCTCATATTCATTTGAGAATAACTTTTAACTATTTT
This sequence comes from Myotis davidii, assembly GCF_000327345.1. NCBI lineage: Eukaryota > Metazoa > Chordata > Mammalia > Chiroptera > Vespertilionidae > Myotis > Myotis davidii. Next base: position 1,487,760 of record NW_006285240.1, on the reverse strand, counting down.
CCCCAATTTTCTCACTAAGCATAAGATATCCATCATTGGCTCAGGTAGATTCTTTTTTTGGTGTGTGTGTGGTTTTTTTTTTGAAACTATTTAGTGTCTGAAAGCTAAAATGCTTTTGCATTGAGTAGGGCTGGGGCAAATGGAGTGGAGACAGCTTTATTCTGAACCTCAGCTAGACAATGACAGAGACTACCAGAAAGATTTTCTCTCCGGGGGTTTTCCTACCAAGAGCAGTTGCAACAGAGGAAAGTCAGCTGAACTCAGGGCTTCTGTGAGTTGTCTCTTCCCTGTTAACTTAAAAGCTATGTGGTCAACTTCTGCACAGAACACATGGCCACAGAAACGCAGCCTTGCATGCCATGGGGAACCCAGGGCGATGGTTTGCTGTGCGCGAGCAGCTGTGCGCAAGTGTGAGGCACACCAGAGGGGCCCGGCCCAGAGGCAGATAACACGGGAGCCGGCCCTAATCCTGCCGTCCTGGGATTTGCCCTTTAATGGCTTCCAATGGAGCCTGTTCTGAAGGAAGGCAACTTGGCAACATGAATCACAATATCCTTTGTGTCCAGTCTGCATTTGAAGTTGGATCAACTCTGCTCATGGATGAGATGAGGGAGGGACAAAGGAAGGCACTTGAGTCCCAGGAGCAGACCAGCCCCTGCCATGGAATGCAGGCACTGGGTGGGGCAAGGGGGTGAGGATGATTATGAACTTAGTGGCAGCAGTAAAAATCCTCATAAGACATTTGAAGACCAAGAAATATTCTTCTCTGGGAAAGCTGTCACAAAGCTATTAGAACAAAAGTTAACTATTTGCTCTTCGACAAAGCGGCTGTGAGTCCTGCTGTTTTAACATCTATGGATTCAGTTTCTTCTGTGAAATAAAAGTATTGGAGCTGATGATTCTGTGACCCTCGCCAGCGCTAACCTGAGGAATTTCTTAGGATTAGCTACAATGCTCTTGAGTAGTTGAAAAGTTGGTTCTCTATGACTGTTTTACAAACTTCTCCAAAATTTAGGGGCTTAAAGGAACCATTTAATTCTGCTCACGATTTTGTAGGACAAGAATTTAGGAAGAGCTCAGCTGGATAAGTCACCTCTGTTTCCAGCTGGGGCGGGAGGACC